>NC_064561.1:170732590-171035621 GCF_937001465.1 Orcinus orca | reverse complement strand
AAACCCTCCTCCTAGCATTCTTGTTTTCTGGACCTTTCAACACATATGCAATGGTCCATATACTCTTGCTCTGATACAAATCGACTTCCTATTTCATATATTTATATATTTTATCTCCAACTGGGCTCTAAGCAACTTAAGACAGTTCTTTGGTTTCCTTTGCAAACCCCACTGAGAGAGTGTTTGGCTTTTTTATTCAAAGAGCAAGAATTTAGTAAATACTTAGTAAATTAAAGTTAATTAAATTATGTTCTGGTTGGTGTTGATCCTTGGGGTTTTCTTATCTCTAATCAAGAGGCCTATTAAATTTCCTCAGTGTCAAGTCACTAAGTAAACTTACAAAGAACAATTCCGCCAAGAGATCAGAGTTATAGGAATTATTCATTCTCTTTCCTGGCGTGTCAGGAGGGAATGGTGAGAACTAGCAATTGGTTCCCACCGAGCAAACGTCTGGATGCCTCAGAGGCAGTAGACCCTGTTTATGTCGCAAACTGCTAATCAACTCGATCCTGTTATTACTTGAAAGAGAAAATAAAAGTTCTTGGGAAAACTAAATATAGGCAACGAATACATCCTCTGAAAACATATTTACTTTTTCCACGTAATCTTCCCTCACTCAAAATGCTTCAGGCTTTCTAAGCGCCTTCTTTTTTACTTCCTTCAGAGGTTTTCCTCTGAATAAGATGTTGATTTTTACTGAAACGTTATTATTGATGTGTCCTTTCCATGGGGCGCAGGACCCAGCTTCTGCCAGCTTTGGAGAGCCGACCGTGCATGTCGTTTCAACTCTGCGTTCAGTGACGTCACCTTGGAGCTTGAAGTCAGCCATGGTGGGAATATTGCCACCATGAGAATCAGCAAACATTACCAAGTGGGACTGTTTTCCCCTGGGGAGCCCGTAAATGAACTGCTGCCAGGGCTCCGGGTGCCTGGGAATTACAGCTCCTGTCATCCTGAGTACAGACACTGGGTCTCAGCAGGAAATGTCAGGGTCACCTTCCCACTGCTGAGCAGCAGATGCTCTAAGTTGGGGGACTGACAAAAGGGGGGCAAAATGAAAGCAGGGCCGAGATATGTGCTGCCAGATAAGAGCCAGCTTATGGGCTGAAACATGGGTGAGGTAGAGCGTGCATGAGACAAGGCCGGAGACAAGTGGGATGGAAAACACAGGGCACGTAGTAGAGATGCATCTTTTGGTTAGAAGGATACAGGAGAGTTTTAAGTAGAAGAGGGATATTTTGGATTTATGTTTGATAAAGATACCTCTGGGCGTCTGGTCTGTGGAGAACAGCCTACACAGGTCAGGGAGGGAGGTGAAGGGTACCAAGGGTGGAAGCCTAGAGGCCAGTGAAGATGCCATCTGGGGCTGGGGCAGAGGGGGCCGTGGCATGGCTTCTGACCTTTGCCCTGACACCTCCACCCCCGTGCTCATGCTCCAGGAATCCTTAGCCCCTGCCGTAGGGCAAGACCAGATGAAGATGCCCCACCTCTTCCCCTCGGGTTCCCCCACCCCCCATCCCAGCCACATCCACCCCCCTGCTTTGGGCCCCTGGAACGCTACTTCCTGAAATTCGCCCGCCCCCTGCTGTGTGACCTTGGGTGGGCATTTAGCGTTTTCACCTGAATTTGTCTGATCTCCGGAACTTCTCGAGAGCTGAGGCTGGGACTCGTTCACTATGTCTGGCTAAGCTCAGCCCGTGACGCTCCCGGCGGGCACCGTGCTGGCTTTCTTGGAGTGTGTGTGGGGAAGACAGTTTCTGTCCTGGAGAAGCTCTAGTCAAAATCTCGGTACTGATCAAGTAGAAACGAGGGGTGATGCTAAGCCAATCTATGATGAGAAATGCAGGGAGGGAAACCAGGGAGGTCATTCAATATAGTTGACAAGAAGCACAAAGCAACCGTCTCCGACCTGCAGACTATATTCCTTGACTAACGTGTGGAATCAAAATTCTAGAGCCAACGATTGGTTATAAAGGAGATGGTATACTTGTAGAATCATCTAAAACAGGGGTCTACAAACTCTACAAAGGCCCAGAGAGTAAGTACGTTCAGCTTTGCAGGAGGTCCTGTCACAAATGGTCAACTCTGCTGTTGTAGGGAAATCACACCTCTAGACACCACACAAATCAACAGGTAGAGATCTGTTCCAATAAAACTTTATTTAAAAAGCTGGTTGGGGGGCTTCCCTGGTGGCGCAGTGGTTGAGGGTCCGCCTGCGATGCAGGGGACACGAGTTCGTGCCCCGGTCCAGGAAGATCCCACATGCCACGGAGCAGCTGGGCCCGTGAGCCATGGCTGCTGAGCCTGCGCGTCCGGAGCCTGTGCTCCGCAACGGGAGAGGCCACAGCAGTGAGAGGCCCGCGTACGGCATTAAAAAAAAAAAAAAAAAAAAAAAAAAAAAAGCTGGTTGGCCTTTGGGCTGTAGTTTCCTGACCCCTGACCTAAAAGATCAAAATTATATACTCCGAAAATCGCAATGCCAAATCTGGAATCCAGGTCCAATATTTCCCCTCATGTCAATGATGCTTCTCTGGTCAATTGTACAAAACAGGCATAAAGGTGCTGGTTAAATTTAGTTTTACGTGTGCTTGTTTTGGTCCCTATTAGATAGTAAGCTTTGGTGGGTGAGGATTTTCATGCTCTCTAAAGCACGTACTTTTATACCCAGTAGACATAAACGTACTTCTAGAATATATCAAAGATCCCAATGGATGAGATAGATTAAATACAGAATTTTACTATAAGTGTGTATGTGATCTCAACTTAAGGTGCTGAGTAAAAAGTCTTATACATAAGAGTTTGCTTTCTTACATTTCTGAACTATTTTAAGAGAGGAATCAAGGGGCCTCTTTTCTTTCCTCTCTCCAAAGCTGTCTAGGACACTAAAAGGATTAGGCGCCTCTAGAGGTATCATGTGGAATCACATCTAAAATATTCTGGGGAAAAAAGCAAGGTGCAAAAGAATTTATGCTTTTATGTATTTTTTAAAAGGGAAGGGGTGGGAATATTTACGTGAGTGTATGCTCGGAACATTTCTGGAACGATATTCCAGAAAATGGTAAAAATAGCTGTTTCTGGGGAAGGAAAATGGGTAAACCGGGGATCATGGCTGGGAGGAAAAGTCACTTTACTCCCACTGTTTGAATTTAAAAAAAACCTCACCTATGTGTATCCTCTTTCAAAAGAATTAAAAATGAAGACAAATGAAAAAACAACTAGGTTTCTAAGTCTGCAGCGATGCCATCTTTCATATTGATGCCTTTCTCTGCAATAAGCGGACTCAAAATTACTCCACGGGCCCGTTCAAACCTATTAACCTCACCCACAAACGAGTACGTGTCAATCTGGTGAAATCAGAATCAACTCTGTGGATGGAAGAAAAGTCAGTGTTCGTTTCTTAGTTGTGGTATTTTCTGCGGTTGTATAAGATGTTACCACTGGGGACACAGCCGGTGAAGGGTGTACAGGCCTCTCTTTACCTTCATGGCAACTTCCTGTGAATCTATAATTGTTTCTAAATAAAATGTTACAATGAAGCTATTGACGAGGAAAGGCCTTTGTGTAAAGAGACCTGGGTCCTAGCTCTGGTGTTGCTGCAACGCCTTAGTGGAGTCGCTTTGCTTTTCTCTGCCTAAGTCCTCATCTGTAATTGGGGGTGCAGGGCAGCCTTGCGGGGTGTGAGAAGTTACAGAGGGAATCCTGAGTGGTGGGCAGTGGAAAGGCACTTCTGCCAGCTGCTCGCAGGGCCTGAAATGAAAACAAGGACAAGAAAATATCCGAGTCTTAGCTCACCTTCCCTCTCGTCACCTCGAGGCCACAGGCGCTGGGGCAGCCCCTGGCTTCAGGTCGTCTCCCAATCCCTGTGGAGTGGGAAGAGGGGTCTCCCGGACACACAGACACACGGACACACAGCGCTTAGAGAGGGACAGAGGGGACTGCTCACGTGCTGTGTCTGGCCGAGGAGCCCGTGCAGGTGAGACCCACGTCCCCGGCTAGTTCTTTGGGTAAATGGGTCGCTAAATAAGCTCCCCTGTATTGTGCTCACAGCGATCAGGGCTGCCAGTGGATGCAGGACCATGATTTCGCCACCAGGAATCCTGGGGCTCAGCTACAGGGGGCGCTCCGACACCCACGATTCAAGTCCTTAGATTGCTGTGATTTCCTCGAACCTGGCCTTTTACCTTCTCAGCTTTCCTGGAGTCACGCTCTGTGTCTAAAAAAGCAGCTGAGACGTCTATATGTGTTTGCTTTTAGACCTGGTGATCAAGTGCATGGAACACACAGCTTCAACCCTCTGAAGTCCAAAGCATTAAAACCAGAACCCAGCAAAACCAAAGTCCATATGGTATTCAGAGCTGCCCCATAAAGAAATTACACTGCACGTTAACTAATATCTTTTATTGTCAGACTTTCTTGAGCCATCAAACAATGATTCCGCATGGCTGTCCATAGGGGTAAGGCAACTTTCCTTTTTCTTTGTGGGTAGACTTAGTTGGCCTAAGTCTTTACAACTTCTCTGTATAAAAATAGAAGTCCAAGACCAGATTATTTTTCTTCTGGTCATAAATGCTGACTTATTTACAGGGGCCTTGTTCAGACCACCATTATACACGTGGGATAAAATAGGTGTGTATTTTATTAAAACCTCAGCATTGAACGTCAGGGTCCTTTAAAGATCCACTCATGTGTTATGCTTTCAAGGAAGGTAGCATCTTTCCCCCATATTCCAACATGGTTATGTTGCCACCTACCCAGAGTGATACGAGCTAACCTTCCAAGAAACATTTTTTAACTTAAATCTCATAGAAACTAAGGACTCCAAAATGCCTTCATACGGTTCTAAAAACAGCCTTAGAGCCAGCTGTTTAAGAGTGGTTTATAAATACAGTTATCTGTAGGCTGCATATCTGTTTGTAACACAGCAGACACAGATTGCAGATTTTGCTACACGTGAAACAAAACTGGAGTCAAAATGTGGCTTTCGGAATACAGCAAAGACAGGAAACTCCAGGATTCCGGGTTGTTAATAAAACCACCTTGTAAAGTAACAGCTGACAACTCTCACTCTGAACTATTAAAATATACAGACGTTACGCCATTGCACATCCTCTTTCCCTTTGCTTTCAATGCTCATGAACAATGATGAAAGTGATGGGTTTATGGACACATGCGTGCACGGGCAGGCGCATGCACTTAAAAGATGAAACAGAAAAAGTTAACATACGTCCAATGAGGAAGGCTGCCAGCAGCGCTCCAACTAAAATAGACCGTCGTCCTCTTGCTCTCCCTCCGTCCCCCCTCCCCACTCCCTCACCTTCCCTCCCGGGGGAAATCAGGCTGGGAGGTTAGTGCAGAATAGATGGATCAATGCCCCCCCTCCACCCCCCTCAAGCTTAGCAAGTTTCCCCTAAAAGGGAGGGAAAGCATTTCTCTTCAGTAGCACAGTTAAGGTGGATTAGTGTCGGTTCCACAAGTTAAGGCACTTCTGGCTGCTTTGGTGGCAGCGTGGGTTTCATTTCCTCTCTTTTTAAGGCATGTGTCGTCTAAAAGAAGTAAAGCTTTGGAAACTGGGTCGACAGCTTGAGACACTGATCACTGGAGTGGACAGGATGAAAGGTCCCCCGAGACACCGCCCTCCGACGAGGGGCTTCTGGAAAGCCTGGGCAGCCTCGCCTTGGGCTGCAGGTGCAGGAGCCGGCTGGGGCCGAGGGGGCAGCACGTGGAGATGCTCAATTCACATGGACTCACGGCCACCTTCACCTGGAGCTGCCCTGGCTGCTCACGGAGCGCGAGGTGCTGTAGCGCTTCTTCACGATCATGCTGATGTAGGCTTTCATGAGCTTGGCCACGTCTACCACCTGCCGGGGGAGCAGAATCGGCCCACGGTCACAAGTTTCTGAGGGGCCGGGGGACCCAGGCTAACAACCAGACATCCTCTGCCCAGCGCGGGCAGGCGGGGGCCCGTCCTCCCAGCAAAAGCCACCAGCCTGCCGTGCGAATCCACGGCGCAGGCTGTGTAGGAAGCCAAGAGTTAGAGCTGCTTTTCCCTATTCCTCGTTGGGTAGAAGGGGGACTCGTGGCCTTTCCACGTATGACGTGTGCCACCTGGTGGTTGCCTGATGTAAAACTGTCAGATTTTGCAAGACAAAAAGCCCCCCACCAGATGACACTACAGTGTGTGGGTAGGGTCAGGGCTTGGGTCACTGTCCCCACTGAAGATAGAGCCCACAATCACAGCTTTTAAAGATTGCATCCTATCGTGCTGGTCAAAACCTCGTGATGCAGCTGGAGACACAGAGCTGAGGCCCGAGGAGCTGGCAGAGCCTCGTGTGCCCGTTCTGTTCCCTGCCAGTTCTGAGAGTCCAGCAGTAGCTATTTCATGGTGCGTTCACTGCCTCCCCTTCTGGCCCGTCCCTCCTGATGGCTGGCCTGCGTCCCCGTGAAGGCATCCTAACTGGCTCCCATTTCCCTGATCTCTCTTCCCTTCCAATCCCACCCCACACTGTTTGTAAAAGCACTGTTGTTACACATCACACACCAAGAGCCCACGGCAGTTCCGCGCTGTTTACTGGAGTTGTGCAAACCCGGCAGCCTGGCGCCTGGGGCCCTCCAGTCAAAGCCCCACCTCTTTCCACCCTCCTGCACAGCGCCTCCTCTCCATCACTGTACACCAACAGCCAAACGGGCAGCGTGTGATTCCTGCCCACTTCCCACCTTTGCTTGCTAGCAGCTCCCTATGTGGAGACCTCAACAGGCTTCCTGTAGTATCGTTATTATTATCACTGCATTTTACGCTTTGCAGCGGGATGGCACACATATATAGAGGTGTTTTCTGTCAGCTAGAATTAGCTCTGTCCAGGACGCTCTGCCGTTCGCTCCCTCCGGCTCCGTGGACACTGGCAGACCCACGTCTCACAGCTGCGATCCACTGCCACCTCGTCTAGTAAGCTCCACAAGGCTTTATTGCCAAGCTATATATATATATATATATATATACATATATATATATATACACACATATATATATATATATATATATATATATATATATATATATAGGACCTCTACATCACTTCCCTTTCTCTTCTTTTCCTACAAGGGTACAAGGGAACCAGATTTCTCTGTTGCAGAGGTACACAGAACAAATGTGGGGCTGTGAGATTCTGGCCTGTGAGAGACCTGCAGCTGGGGAAGGCGCACCATGCTGTATCTTCCTATGTCTTAAAAGCCAAATATCCAAATAAAATTACTTGGTCAAAGGCGTCAGGAAACGGGGTGCTGTTTTCCTCTTTTGTCAAGGCCACGGATGAAAGATTTGCCTCTTACCTCACTGGTTTCGAAGAGCAGCTCCCTCTCATCGACGACGATCTTGTACGTGTTGGCCAGGGGGGCCCCGAAGGAGAGAATGTGCTCGTACTGGAAGACTTCCAACGGTCTCCCCTCCCCGCGCTTGTAGACAGACACGGCGTCTGCGCTGACGCCCAGCCAGAGGTCCTGGGGAAAGCCGCCTTCCTTGCACTGCGGGGCAAGAGTTAGTGCAAGAGATCATAAAAGTTAGAAACAGAACGTAGAAACCACAAGAGAGGCTTTGAGTCCAGCACTCTGCAAAGAACGCTGAGTGCATTCAGCGTGTCCTTATGCTGGGGGCGTTGAAACACAAGATATGAGAAATGGTGGCTCTTTGGCGGCCTTGATGGATTTCTGACCAGCTGATCAATCCTGTGCATTTGGGGAATCCTACTTGGTAAATCCAACATCTTGCTTGGACTCTCCACCTCTCAACATCATCACTCTCCTGGCCATCTGGATTAGCTACGCGGAGGTGGCCGTAGCCGTGGAACTTGACGGCGATACCCCAGCAAATCAAGCAGCCCGAGCCAGGGCTACTCTCTTCTATCTCTAGTTCTGCCTCCCCTTCCTGTTTTGGATGATTATTCTTCAAATACAAAATCTAGGATCACAGAGGGAAATTCTCCCAATCTGTGCTGAGCAGTTTGGGCTCCTCTTGAAAAACACGTCTCGTGACAAGGAGTCGCAATGACCTTAAGTGCGTATGGTGGTCGATCTCATTGGTTTAACAACAGACCTTCCTGCATGGATCAGTGGAGGAAAATAAGAGCCGGGCTGGCTGTAGGGGATGACAACACAGGGCCATGGGAATCAGGAGGGGTACACACTGGTGACACAGAAGAGGAGGTACTTGTACAAAGCATCTGATTTATACTTAAAAACAAATGTAATTGAATCAATCAACCAACCAACCAACCCAAAGATAGCATCCAATGAAAAGTCATGAAAGGATCTTGGAATATATGATCAACATTTAGATTTTTATAGAGCTTCATTTAAAAGTCATCAGATAACATGCTGAATGATTATGATCGTACGAAAAACAGACCAAGGGCTGGTTTATCTAGACCAAGCACTGGCAAACTTATCTGTTAGAGGACAGACAGTGAATATTTTAGGCTTTGTGGTCTCTGTCACACGTACTCAACTCTGCCATTTCAGTGTAAAAGCAGCCAGAGAAAAATATGTAAAGGAATGAGCCCTGCTGTGTGGCAATAAAACTTTTTTTTTACAAAAAAGGAGGCAGGCAGGATTTGGCCCACGGGCTGCAGTTTGCCAAGCCTTGATCTCAATCATTAGTAAGATTTTCTTTCCATAAATGGTCTACTTAAAAAAAAAAAAAGGTCTGTGTCTTTATTCTCGTCTTACCCCTAGGTTCTTCATGACCTTTTTTTTTCTTCTTACATTCCATATATATGTGTTAGCATATGGTATTTGTTTTTCTCTTTCTGACTTACTTCACTCTAGAGCATGGACTTGAGGATATGGGGAGGGGGAAGGGTAAGCTGTGACAAAGTGAGAGAGTGGCATGGACATATATACACTACCAAACGTAAAATAGATAGCTAGTGGGAAGTAGCCGCATAGCACAGGGAGATCAGCTCGGTGCTTTGTGACCACCTAGAGGGGTGGGATAGGGAGGGTGGGAGGGAGGGAGACGCAAGAGGGAGGAGATATGGGAACATATGTATATGTTTAACTGATTCACTTTGTTATAAAGCAGAAACTAACACACCATTGTAAAGCAATTATGCTCCATCCAATAAAGATGTTAAAAAAAAAGGATATGAATCAGTACTGGGTTGATGTGAGTTTAGCCAAATTCAAACTGTGAAATAGAAATTCTTCCCTTCAAACAGTCATGGGAAAAAGATAAAAATGTAAAATCCAAGGATATCCAAAATTTCTAATTTTATGGACACAGTTCTAAAAAACATTTTTTTTAAACTTTAATGCAGATTTTTACCAGCACTTTTTCGTTGGGGCTATAGCTTGAATAAGAAAGAGTCAGAAATTATTTAAGAATAGATGACACCTTAATTTTCCACTCACTTCTAACATTAGGAGAGCATTTACTGTAAAGGAGGAAGAAAACTTTGGGTGGGTGGCGGGTATGAAGGGTAAAATTTGGGGGCTCTAAAAAGAGAGGGTGGGAGAGCCAAGTGTTCCACCAGGTCCTCCCTTCCCCAGGAACCTGACCGTGGTGGTCGCACAGACCCCGGTGCAACCGGGTCCGAGAAGCAGCAGGCAGCTCTCACCTCCACATCAAAGAGCGTCGACCCGTACCCAGGCCACTCCTTGATCAAGGCCATGTACTTGGCCATGGCCTGCTCCTGGCTCATCCCCTGAAACTTCTTCCACTTGCCGATGATGCTGGCCCGCGCGGACGAGACCTCCTCCTTGACCCACATGTCCAGCATCTGCCCCTCCTCTGCCCTCTGCCGCACCGCCGCCCCCGTCCGGAAGCTCCGGCGCAGCGTCCCCTCCAAGAAGCTCGTGCGGCGCTTCTCCAGCCGCTCACACGGTGTGAAGCTCTTGGTGGACTGGCTGATGCGGGCCTTGAGTCTCTGCAGCGAGTAGACCTCCTCCAGGGGCGGCACTGGGGCGTGGGGCGTGTAATCCCCCTGCAGGTACTGCAGCCGCAGGGCAGCCAGGACCTGCAGGTTCTCCTCGGGGGCCGGGTAGTGGCCGTGGACGACGGCTTCGTGGGCCTGCAACAAGGCGGTCAGCGGCGCTATGGGCCAGGCATGGCTGTGCGACACCACGCCCGCCTGGCTTGCTCCCTTGTTCCACCAAAGGCCACCTTCCTTAAAATTGTACCCTAATCCTCCCGTGCCACCTTAAGGTTCTCCGTCGCATGGATACCACTGAACATGTACATCTATCTTATTTCTTATTGCTCCCCCCGTAGCCTCTCCCCTGTCCCAACTAGAACAGTTCCTGGCCCAGGAGTTCATATAATACGTGTAGAAGTTTCCTTCTACGAATGAATGAAAGAGCAGCTGACCCCGTCCACGCTGGGAATTCTACTGCCACGCGTGATTTCCAAGAACTAGCAGTTAACGTACGAGGGGTACGAACGGGTTTCACCCCTGCCCGTCTGCAAAGGAGCCTAAGAGCTCCATGTACCTGTTCAAACATGAAAGCAAATTCCACGCTGTCTTCTGGCACGTTGTCTGTGTCCAGGAAGCAGTAAAGTTTGAAGTAGAATTTCCAGGGCTGGTCACCCACCTCTGATGTGGCAGCCAGCCTACAGACGGAAGTTGAGAGAGACTCAGAAAGCAAAATGAGAAATGGGCCATGGGTGACCCACAGGGAGTTCACTGCATATGGTGTATTCTCGGCAAGGATTCAGACATCCTGTCTGTGCTCAGATAGCAGAGAGGGTGGAGATGGGGATGGCGGGAGAGAAAATAGAGCCAGAGTGAAGCTTATCAGAGTTCCCTGCGAATTTTACTTCCCCGGAGGTGAAAAACACACTTTCATCCTAGTTTTACTTTAAGACAACAAACAGGCAGCCTTCAGGTAAACCGAGCTAACCAGTATTTCCCTGAGTGTCCCAGTCTGGTTAGTCCTAGCTACACACAGAAAGCAAAGAAACAAGGCCTATTCCTTCATTCCCTTTGCCGACTCGCAAACTATAATAATATTTATAAAAATTGACATGAACATTTGGGAGGCTATGTTTACAGAAAGTAGGAATATCCCTCTCCCCCGCCATCGCATTTTGGTTTATTTCCAACAAAGCACTTAGACCAGGCCCACCTTGAGGAGAGGAGGTCACTTCCTCTGGGACTTGGAAGTTTGGGGCTGTTCTAAACCTCTTGGTCCCCTGACACATTTCTTTTTTTTCTTTTTTGCGGTACACGGGCCTCTCACTGTTGCGGCCTCTCCCGTTGTGGAGAACAGGCTCCGGATGCGCAGGCTCAGCGGCCATGGCTCACGGGCCCAGCCGCTCCGTGGCATGTGGGATCTTCCCGGACCGGGGCACGAACCCGTGTCCCCTGCATCGGCAGGTGGACTCTCAACCACTGTGCCACCAGGGAAGCCCAATTTCTTAGTTAAAGCTACTCCTGCCCTCTTATGCAGCTGGGGAGGGGCAGGGCCCAGCCATGCTGGAGTCTCGTCATTGGTACTGGCATCATGCTGAAGGAGGAATATCTTTTGTGTTACTTGGGGGATGTGAATATTGTGGGTCCAAGAGATACAAAATGCAGTTTGAAGAGTTTATAAGTTGGCTTCTGTCCACTCGTCCAGCTTCAAAGCTAATGACAAGTGAAAATCTGAGAATCAGAAAATTCCAAGATAAGGGTGACAGCAGGACACCGAGAGAAAGAATGGAGTAGAGGATCAATGACGGGGTGAATCCTATTTGAGACAGTGGCTCTATCTAGGAATCAAGAGAAACAGGCAGCAGAGAGAGATGAGAAATTACATATGCTTTAACACAGGCAAAATGAGATGAACTCAAATGTACCCTGAAGCCAAAAGTGGAATCAAAGTTCAAACCCTCTGGCTCTTAACGTCCTTCCTCTAATCGGCTGGCACTCAGGGAGAAGGAACTTACTTTTCAAACTTTGCTAATACATCTGCTACAATGGTCCGGCTTTCGACGGCTTTATCGACGTGTCCGTTGTACTCAAAGAGCGCAAACATGTTTCTACTGTCCTCCATGGCCAGGCCTCGGATCAGCTTCTCCACCACCTGGAAAACACGGGGACTTCAGCTTCCGAAGCTGTGCTTCTAGAATACGCCTTCATCAGAACCCAGAGGGAGCTGCCAGCAAAAGCGAGGGTCCAAGCAACCTCCCAACACTGTCGTGTACGGAATCTCCAAGGCGCTGTTTTCCCCGGCTCTCTTGAAATCAGTTCTCTCTCTTCCTTGCCAAAGAGAACACAGGTTATTTTGCCCACAGCTAGGGGCAGATGCCGGCCGGTTTCTTGCAAACCCGTAAGCGCATGAAAACTAAAGCCCATTTGCCTGATAAATTCACAAACTCATAGCGATTTCCACTGACATCTCTGCTACACCAGCTTTTCCGGGTTTTACTGCAGTATTCCTTTTAGCCAATTGGTTTTACGGTACTAAGTTTAAACTGAAAAAAGAAGGAAAAATGAAAACATGTTCACCCAACGTGCTAGATATTTGTGTGGCAAACAGAAAAACACTGCAGAAGTGAGAGGCTAAACCCTTGTCAGAGCAGACGTAGCTGAGTCAGGTCCGCAATCTCTACTAGGTATCGACTGCTTCTTGGATTAGCATTACGTCTGTTTCCTTAGTTACTGAGCAGCTGAACCATGCCAGCCGCAACTGTGCATGACAGTCAGCCTAACTGTGCCCAGTTTTCCTGACCTAAGTAAGCACGTGGGCAGCTGCGCCTCTCCCTCACCTCCCCGGCTGTGGTGTGGGAGCTGATGGTGATCTTGCAGGAGCCGCCGCCGTGGCAATACACTGTGGACGTCATCTCCTGCCGATGGATCAGCGCTTCGATTTCATCTCGGGAAGGCACAAACTCTCTGCATTTGGTTTTCTTGAGAGATTCGTAAATGAAGAGGGCGTATTTTTCCATCTCGGTTCCTGGAAACTGTTCCCGTATCCTAGGAGCCAAACACTAACTGTTAATTGCAAGATCTGAGGACGGCTGGCTACGGGGAACCGGGCGGCTTCAACGTGGTGCAGACCAACACGGTGAATGGGGTCCCAGTGCAGAGCAAACGCTAGCCGCTTCCCTAGCTCATCCTGGGCTGTTTAAGGACCAAAAAAAAAAAAAAGAAGAGAGAGAGAAAATCCAAAGACCAAAGAGCCCAAGTATGACCCGGAGCAACTTCTGCTACTAGCTGACCTCTGTAGAGCTATTAGATTTGAAAGAGCCACGTGCCTCACACTACTGCATGAAAATTCTCTTTCCACAGTTAATCAGAAGCTGAATCAGACAGCCTCTACCTGTTTGATCTGGAACAAATAGCCAAGGTTGTTTTCTTTTTTCCCTGTTCATACAGAGTAGTGGTAATTAAATTTATCAACGTCCTACACTTCAGGACGTTACACCCAAAGGGACCTGTCCCTGGATCAGCCCCGTGTGGCTTAGAGGGGAAAAAGGTCGTCTGTGACCCGTAAGTCAGCTCGGGTGACCTAGGAGCCCGACCCACACAAGGTGTCTTCTGTTCCAGGTCCCACTGATCTGAACTGTGTCCACCACACTCCCGACGTGAGCAGCGCCGCCCGGGCCACTCGTACCTTCTCAGGTGGAACTTGAGGTACTTGAGGATCCCCCGGCTGGGCAGGAAGGTGCAGCTCAGGCAGGTGAGGATCTGCCAGCTGCACAGGTTGCCCACGCTGCCCGGATGGGGCACCTTGTTGGTCTGTTTGATGAGCTGACAGTAGAGCTCGTCCCGCAGAGGGCGGAGGTCGTGCCCCGTCTGGAGGATGCCCTGGATGATGGGAGTAGGGTCAGACATGGACTCCAGCTGCTGCAGGGAATTGAATATCTTGATGGCTTCATCCTGAAGGGTCGTGTAGCCTTTGTCTTTGAGCACTAGGAGAAGCACAACAAACACGAGTCCCACGAGGCTTTGGAGAAGGTACGATCTGAGCAGCAGACAAGAGGCAGGAACGGGGACCAGAGCTACTTCAGGATGCAGTGCCCACCACCTGCTCTGGACACTCGAACAGCCAAACAGAGGCGCACAAGTAACTGAACTATTTTACTGCGCAATAACGCTTACTGAAAAGCTGGTCTGTTGCCAAGCAAGTTCCGCATTTGACATGCAAGACAACTGTTTAAGATCTGGTTCTCCAATAGATTAAGGGTACTCTGCGCTCCTGGGGAGTGCTGGCATGTTTTTTAATACAACAACACGGACATCACTATAACCAACTAACGCTAATATGATAGAGCTAAAGAGTTAACAGGGAAATCACAGCACAGTGTCCCGGGCCCAGGAGGAATTCGGGACTCACGGTTGAGGTTGATGTCTCCGTAGGGCAGGGGCAGGAGTGGGGAGTGCAGGGGCCGGTGGGTGTGGCGCAGGATAGGGTTCCGCTTATAGATCTGCTCCACCACGTCCGCGTTCAGGCAGTTCTCCTTGAGAAGAACAGAGCCGTTAGGGAAAGCCCATGAGCTTATCGTAAGAAACGTACATGTAAAAGGACAAAGCCATCTGCATCCTCCTGAACGAGAATGTTTTTCACAAGTCACAAAACACCTGTAGCCTAGGGATGGAGGTGGGAATCCAGCATTAATCATTTCAAGCACGAAGATACCCGCAAGCCACGTTTGATGACAAATCACTCACACACACACACACATTTTTCTTACACAGCTCATTCTCTTTCTTTGATTTGCATATTTTCCCATGTTATTGAAAAATCTTCTCTCTGGAAATTATATATACTAAAAAAATTAAACTTTTCTTGCTAATTATTTAGCCATAAATCATTTAGCCAAATCATGTCATCCTTGTCTATAATTCATTTAAAAAATACATTTTGCTAGCTCTCTCATTGGTCTTTTGTATCCTCCCCCTGAAAATGACACGTTAATACATTATCAGCGAGACTGTTCTTCCTTGGGCCTCCTTTCTCACTCCTGAAATTTAAGAGCTCCTCTCAGAGAATTTCATCATGTATTTATGTTCCTAAAGCATTAATCTGGGATCTGAAAAAGCCAAAGTTACTTTTAGAACTTTAAATCAACAGAAAAGTTGGAGGAGAGGCAATGAATCATTCTATCGTGGCAAGTTCATTTCTGCTATGAAACTTTTTCAATAATACCCAGTTGAAAACCAGAAAGAAATATGTTTTAATCACTTAAAAAATTGGTATGGACTTATTTAGGGCAACCTGTCTCATTTCTTAAGAAGCATTGCTTCATATCCAAAAATTCTATTTACTCTTTCAATGTCTGATTTCAAATGAATTAGTAAATATATCTGTCCCATTTCTTAAGAAGCACGTTTCAACATTTAAAACTCTATTTACTCTTTAATGTCTGATTTCCAATGACTTAGTAAATATACGGGTAAATAAGATGTAGCTTTGAAGAGGAAGTTCAGCTGATATGTGCTTTGTTTCTCTCCTTTTTCACAAGAAAGCTTCAACAAATTCATTTTTTTAAGACTAGAAATGACATCATTACTTTCAAGCTCCTTGGGCTCCACGGACAGCTCTGCTGTTTGTAGGAGGACTGACCTGCAGGAATTTGGCTCCAAACACCCAGAAAACATGTCATTTTGGAATCAAGAGGCTGACTTGAATTTGGTGGGTAATAATATACTACCGATATATTAGACCCTCTCCCACCTTTACAAAAGGCGCGGTTTGCCTCCTGGATCTAATTAGCTTATTTCCTTTGATATACATCAGTAAATAAATACCCGCCTCACTATCATTCTGGCATCTTTTCTGTCACAGCTCTGGCTCTTTCCTTTGCATAGGGAACCTGCCTACATGGATAACTTGGAGGAACAGAATAAAAATAATTCCCTTGACCTGCGTCTGCATCAGGGGCTGACCAGCTAAGTGAGCAACGCAACCAGAATATCCCATGTCTCCGTTTCCACGCCTGGAAAATGAGCGCCGTGATCCTTGCTCACGGCTGCCGTTTAATGGTTCATTCGTTTGCTTGTTCATTCATTCGATTTACACTCACAGCCACTAATCTTTATAAACAGGGAGTTACAACTGAACACGTTCAGTGTTGGTCCGGAGACCTGGGAGCTTCTTCTGTGAGTTTGGAGGCACCTGATAAGGATTCCAAGCTTTCTAGACCCATGTGGCCTCTTAGTGAATCCACTTGTGTGATCTAGAAACTGCAGTGAAAGTAGAATTATTGTGTTACTTCTAGAAGGTCCCCAAACTGGGCTCAAGTGGAACCTGTGACATGCAGGTTGTCCCCAACACAGATCACACCACGTCCCTGTGACTGGGGAGCCCCACACCCCAAATTACAGACCACTGTCCCTCCGCCTACACAGCTCTACAATCAGGTTTGCCTCAGTGGCGATCCGTAACACCTCCCCAGAGACAAGATAATTTTAGTGTCAAATTTCAATTTGACGTCAATTTTTGCATTTTCTAAATGCAGTCTAGCATTTAGATTTTTAAAAGCCAGGATATACACGAACACGAAATTAACTAAGAGTTAGTTTTGATTACAGAAACGTCTTGATGTTCCCGTGGTGAGAATCTGTGAGCTACTGTGACTCACTATGAGCTGGGCTCCCTCGCTCTCACCTTGATATCCTGAATCAGCTGCTGGGTTGGGGTGTCGATCGGGGCCTTGGTGTCCGTCACGTTTTGAATGGCGCTGGACCACCTGGTGGCCTCGTTGAGCAGCTTGGTATAGAGCCGATAGCAGTGCTTGCGTCCGTACACGGTGACGTTCCAGTAGCCTGCAACAGCAACGCGCGTGCGCGCACACACACACATGGCAGCATGAACCTGGGGGACCAGGGTACTGTCCCCGTACCGGAGTCCCAGAAGTCCAGCACCCAGGCCATCTCCACCTGAGCCCCTTTATTAATTCAATAGCTACTTGCTGATTTCCTCCACGTGCCCTGCCCTGCAGTAGGTACCCAAAGACACGTGGAATTTACAGTTACGAAGGGAAGACAAACATTAAAATGATAAGCTCAGAATTATGATAAATATATAATTAGTAACGCCTGCTCTCAAAGAAGGAACAGGCATAAACTAAAGTCCAGTTCGAGGCTCCGGAACAAGAGTGAAAACTCTCCCCTCAGAATGCTGACTTTCTTTTTCCCTTCCTGTCCCTTGTCTTCCTTTCGTTTAGATTCTCCCTTCAAAAGAAACCATTGTGCAAAGCAAGCAGTCCAGGTGTTCAGACACCAGCCGAAAGTGGAATGGAGTGACTACAGTAAAGAAATACATGAGTATTTTTTGGAATGAAGGAACTGTATTTCAAAAGCACAAAATCATGACTAGCAACAAAAAATCAAAATAAACAACCTAGAAACACCTTTTGTAATACCGAAAGGGAAGAAAAAATCTTACGTGACCGCTTTTTATTATGCTAGGTTATGTTCACCGACAGTCAGGGTTTACCTTTTTTAGGCTGCATTATGACTCTCACGGTACAACGGTGAGAAAGACAAAAACACAGGCATAGAAAAATAAGGCTTCCTGTAGGAGAACTTCTGTCTGTTTACTTCTCCTTGCCCTTAGAAGAATCTTTCTGCAACCCAATAAATCAGGACCCCTTTACTATGGTTTACATATCAAGTGTTCACATAGCTAACCACGGACAGCCTCAAAAGATAAATCAGCAAAAGAGATTTTTGGCGGGGGGGGGCGGGGAACGTAAACACCCCAGGTAGGAAGCTCGCTCCTTCGCTCCGAGCAAACCCACACCTCCTATGACCGGACAGGCCATGTCTCAGGCCCAGCCAGTCCTGAGCACACCACACCGCTTACCTGTCTCTTTGAAGATCTTCTCGTCCGGCGGGACGACTGAACAGAGGCTGTTGAGGACCAGGGTGCCCAACTTCAGAGCATTCTTCTCTGAGCTCTTGTAGTAATCCAAGGAGTTGTGGGTTAGCACAAACCACCGTTTCTTCAGTTTCAGTGAAGACATCTTCGGACTGTTTTTCACTTCTTTGTGCAACCACCCTGGAAAGAAAGAATGAAGGGTCAGCTCAAAACTAGGATGAGGAACTTCACATACCAGGTAACGATTTGCACCCGGCTTACAAATGGGTCGGATTTCTATATATGTGCTACAAACGGCCACGAACATTTCTTATTTGATGATTTTTAACAATGTCAAGAGGCAAAATTACTCAGAAAAGTGGCTCAAAACGGAAACGTGGCAGATATCCGTGTAAATGAAAACGGGACTCCAAGTAAAAAAGCATCGGTGGCATCACCTCTCACTATAAATTCCTGGCCTTCCACTCTGGTGTCCCCCTTGGATCTCTGCAGCAGTGTTATCCAGTGGTGCATCTCCTCCGGCGTGTCTGCGTTGCAGTGAAGCACCCGGTTGGCCGTGATGATCACAAATGAGTTGGGTCTGAGCAGTGGGGCGAGAAGGAAGCAAAACCTCTTAGCTCCACTGGAATCACCACCTCCGTCTGACCCAAGACAAAATGCCTTTTCCCCAGCTTATGGGTCACAGGGATAAAAAC
This sequence comes from Orcinus orca, assembly GCF_937001465.1. Lineage (NCBI taxonomy): Eukaryota > Metazoa > Chordata > Mammalia > Artiodactyla > Delphinidae > Orcinus > Orcinus orca. The sequence goes on along the minus strand of NC_064561.1, from coordinate 171,017,127 downwards.
GGCAGTGCTATGTGTATTTTACGTTAAGGCAAACCTTGCTCATTTCTGTAGGATTTATTTTATGCCTCATTAACCTTTAAACCTGGAGCAACACATCCTGAAGGTCCTGGAAGGGAAAACATTTCTTAATGCTGAACTTTCCAGATGAAATTCAGTTCCAGGAAGGCTAACTAAGGTGACTGCGAGGGAAAATTTTTTTTTGATGCCTCTCCAAAGTAAATTTCTTCCTGCCTCTGGGTATGGCTTTGGATAATATTTCTGGGGGTGGGTAATGCAACATCAGATACCAGTAACAGGAGGTCAGTAAATAGGTGTAAGTGGAACATCTCATCCGCTTGATTATGCCTGGTACAAAGAGCCACCTGGGTCCATGCCTTCAACGCAATCTGACAAGGGTGCATTTCCCAGGCAGGGATAACCTAATAATGGAAATTTACTTTCTCCTGCATCTCTTTTTAGCTGGCAATGCCCTGAGTCTCTCATAGGCTCTTAAACGAGATTTTTCTGTAGTTGGGAAGGAAGAAAGGTGAGCACTTGAGGAAGAGAGAAAAGCCTGGGTAGGGATGGAAGGTTCTCGCGTGGATCGCCACGTGCCCAGCCTGCCTGATGTAGGGGTTTAGGAGGAGGGAGACGCAGATCAGAACTTGACTGTCAGAACAAGCATCTGGGCTTTAATCACTGACGTGACACACACGTGTTAAAGGTTCCTGAGCCAGGTATGAGAAGGTGTAGGGTGACTAGTAGAAACAAAGAATCTATGGTTCAGGAGAGCCTTCGTCAACGGTGGGGCGATGGACACCCCGGAATTCTCACTCGGCCCAGGAGACACTATTTTTGTTGTCAATTTGAATACATTTCTATTCTCTCTCTAAAGCTATGTCATTGAAGGCAGAAGTCAATTTTGATCCGTACTCAGAATTCCCAAGCTGCAAAGCAAAACAGAGATGGGAAAGACGAAGGTCACTGGGTACAGAGACCCCCGAGACCGTCACCGAGGATGATCTGCCTTCAAAAAACAGAACCAAACACATGCTATTCTAAGGGCACAGGTAAGGGAGGCATGTCAAGGAAAATAAATGTTTGTGGTTTAATTTATTAATATTCCACATATAAATTACCATCAAAATCCTTTTCAAATTCATTATTAAATTTTAGAAAGGGGAACTACACCCACCCCTCTGCTGGGATACAGGCATTTTCGTCCTGCATGAGCCCCAAGTCTGTCCCTGTATGACTGTCTAAATTAGGTTTCCAAGGTCTCCCCTACTCCTGACCCCTCCAACCCGCCGCACTCCAAAGACACCCAGAGAGGAAGACTGCGGATGAGGTCAAACTGGGTACCAAGAAGGAAGTCTCTGATTGCTGGGGTTGACCAGGTGGGAACACACAGCCTAGAGTCATTCCCCAGCCCAGAGCACAGAGCCTGTGGGCGCACGCAGGTATCCAGCAGTTACTTTTGTTAAGAGTCACACCTGAGCTTACCTATCAGGGCTGTCCGAGGCGCACACAGAATCAATTAGCCCCACATCCAAAGTGCCCTGGAAAGAAATGAAAAGCAGAGACACTGAGAGAACCATTCAAGGATAGCACACATCATGATAACACCCCTAGATGATGACTCTCTAAACAGGCAAAAAAAAAAGCCTCCTTTGTGTGTTCACTGCAAAATAGTAGTTATCTAAGGAAACGTCCCCCTTCATTCAGCACAGACAGCCTCTAGACAGGGCAAAATCTACAGTCCATTCATTAAATAAAGTATAAACGAATCTGTCTGTCTTGTTCCTAAAATACTTTCAGTGAAGGGTGTTTACAAACTTCTTTCAATCATACAACTTTTCTGATTTACACTATGATCTATCATCAAATTTTGTAATGGTGAGAAAATCAAACTATCGCTGAAATATGATTTTGTGGCTCTGTTTACGTGCCTGGGATAGAGTGATGTCAGAAAGAATACAATTTGGAATTCACTATATCCTTTGGAGAAAAGTGTAACGGGCTTCCACGGTTTCATAAAAATTGGAATTTTTTTGAGGTGGGAGAATTGTAATCTATTACGACTTACAGTTTTCTATAATTTACTCTCTTTTTCTATATGATTTTTAACCAAGATGTTCCCGTTTCTCTCTTTAATTATTATAATATTTCTTCTTCTTATTTTTTTTTTAAAAAGACTGTCTACAAATTCCCAGTCCCCTCTGGCAGGATGCCTCCCTCCACACCACACCCAGGCTCACGCACCACGGCATTCTGCGGGTTTGCCTGTTCATCATGCATCTCCCGAATCTCCTGGTCCGTGGATGCGTGGACCTGACTCAGCACGCTAAACCACTGGCTGTGGGGAGGAGAGAGCAATAGTCAAGGGGTGGCCAACCTCCGCATGCAATACAGTGACACCCTTCTCCACATCCTCTGGGAAAACGACATCCCCTCTGAGCATCCCTCTGGCCCCAAGGACCTCAGTAGACATTTAATAATGATGATGGTAAGTTCCTAGAGAAATTGGCAGCAAAAAATGAAATCCTCAGTTCTACCCACGCACTTAGATCAAGGGTCTTTACTGAAGACATTATTTATAACCTAGGGAACATTCAAGTGCCTTCTCAATTTTAAATTCCGAGGTAAGAAGCCCAATGTGAGAGCATCATCTCAGGGTGGCCGCTGGATGTCTATTTTCCCTGTTCATTTCCAGGTGGGGTTTCCAACCATCTGATAGGATTTCCACTTAAGTGAATAAAACCACAGGAGAGCTGGAAATAGAAAACAACTGCCTGGAGTAGAAAGTAGAAAATTATTTTGACCAGAGAATCCTTCTATCTTCATTTCAAATGAGTTTTCTCACTTGCAGCCACATTAGAATCAGATAATAAAAGAAAACATGTCAGCTCCAGAAAAGTCAAGCAGAACAAAAGTCATGATGTAACTAGAAACACAATACGTGCTTGAGGAAAATGACCATGAATACCCATCCGTCTGTGTCAGTTCATCCATCCATCGTTTAAGCAACTAAAGTGAGAGGTACCGAATGTGAGGGAGATGCTAGGACATCCTTCTCCAGGAGGGGGTTAATCAGACACATATACACACTCCTATAACTAAGGCAGAGGACAAAGTACTTGGTACCCAATGGGATATTTAAGTAAAAAATTAATACCTATATTTAAAGGTAAGTCATGTAAGATACTTACAGCAAAGCACTAAAATCTATCTCCTGTGATTCCTGAAGGAGCAAGATGTAACCAAGAGCTTGAAAATACTCAACATATACAGACTCGTAGGGAGACCAAGGGAAACATCTTAATATGAATTGGTTCATCACTTCTGGTTAACCCAAAGGCAAGACTTCAGTCATTGCTTTATAAAGCTCAAAAGTATCCGAAATCAGACACTGAACAACACAAACCTTCAAAATGCAGGCCATATGGGATCAGACACACACACACAGCCACATAAAATCTGCTGTGCTTTCCATCTGTACAGGTCACCTCCTTAATACAAATCTCACCCCTTAAGTGCAACTTGAAATCTGAAAAGGAATTTTAAAAAATGTGTTCCACTGGTCAGGGCAAAAAGTCCTTGGCTAAAATATTCCAAATGTTAAATTTAGCAGGTTCATTATGGCACAAAACAGACAGGACAGCTGGGCCTATAATTCAGCTGTAAAAGCTGTGGGCATTCCCTGGACCACAAAAAACCACACGTGGTCTCTAGGAGTCCCAGACGGAATGATGGGGCTCTAATTCCAGGTCTGCTTGTTTTTCCAGCTTGTGTCATAATTTATGGATCCAAGAGGGGTTTTAGTTTGTTCCCATGGGAAGAATTATTTTCTTTGCCCTTAATGCTGCTACCATGGTGTTATATCAACACAGAAACATTCAAAGGGCAAGGGGTCGGTCGTAAAGGCCCCGAGAACTCACTAGAAGATTCTAGTGGTTTTTCTGAGCTGCAAAGTGAAGAAGACAGGCCAAAGGATCTCAGCCTCATAAATCAAAAGGTATTTTCTGGCATTGCTCAGAGTGGATGCCAGGCATCTCCAACGTGACCCTATACACCCCCAGGGCAGCAGGAACAGAGACAGATGCTCCACTGCGTGACCCTGCCATGCATCATACGGAGAAGCACACACCAGCTCTTCTTAATTTTGTGCCACATCTCAGCACTGCGATGGAAACCAAGGTCCAGAAAAGTCGGACAACTTGCCCCAGCCAATGAGGGACACCACTGTCCTCCGAGCTCAGTCAGAAATCTAAGCTCCTTAAGAAGCTTCGTGCCTCCATTCAATAGAATTGACCTTGCGTTACTTTACAGATTACACTACCTTTTCTCTGTACCTCAGTCTCCCATTCTGTAAAACTGGATAACGGTGATACCCTCTATAGGGTTGTTGTGAGAATGAAATGAGTTAACATATGTGAAGCATTCTGGAACACTGCCTGCAATATAGTAAGTTCCCTAAGTGTTAACTATCTCTTCCTGCTGACAGAATTCTTCACTATCAAGGCCTTAAGCACCCTCCCAACGCCACAGTCCTAGCATTTATTTGAACGGCCAAGGGTTAATGTTCCTGTTTTTTCAACCCTTAAGCAAACAGAAGCTGCTCCCTTTCAAAGCTCAGAAGCTTCCAGAGGGTGGCTTTCAACTGTGTGTAGCAGCACAATTTACATATGCTGCTGGTGACAATAAAAGCCTCAGTGTAAGTAACAAGGGGTCTCTCCAGTGGCATGTGAGGCTGGAAATCTGTGTGCTTACTGTATGGAACACAGCCCAGTGAAAGAGTCCCCAGGAGACAAGGACATCCATCTCTTCCGACGCTCAGTTCTTCAACCATCCTAAGAGAAAAACCCAACTAGAAAATCAACTAAAATCTTTTCAGCACCAGGAGGCTCAAGAGTGATCCGTGTGATGTCCGGGCCTGCACAGGAGCGAGGATGTAGTTATGACCAAGTCGACAGCACAGCGCCTCACCTGGCGTCTTCTGGGGATTCAGCGATCAGGTGGAAGGTCCTATCAGTCATAATGATGTCAATCCCGTTTTCTTTGCTGGTGTTATCTATGATCTCCCTGCAAAGGGACACAAGCACCAAACGCAAATCAGGAACACAGAATTCTTAATAAGGGGCAAGAAAAGAAATTTCACCGTAACTGAAAAATCAGATACCAAGACTTCCGCCTTGATTTTCTGCTTTTAGAAACGATGAAGACCCTTGTGGCCTCTAGGGGGAGGCAGGCTTTTCTCTCTCCAGAAAGGTGATCGTGTGTGTGTGTGTGTGTGCGCGCGCGCGCGCGCGCGTGCGTGTGCGTGCGTGCGTGTGTGTGTGTGTGCGTGTTTCTAGATCTCAATCCCATCTTGATCTCATCCTAACACTCTCTAAACAACACTGGAGGTTTAAACTCAGGGCACCAGGTTAAGATCAGGGTAAAACACAAGCAGCTGTTCGGATGGGACCAGAGGTGGTGATCTATTTTGTGAAGAAATGTGCTGGGGATACAGCCAGCTTGCTTTGTCAGCTGAAGTAGTACAGCTGTTCACAGTTATTTTACAACTACGATATTAAGCAGTCTGGTTAGAAAAAAAAAAAGATTGTATGACTTTTTAGCTAGAATCACTGAGATGAGATAAAATATTTTTTAAAAAACCAAGAAGATCAGAATTCAGAGAGGAGTCTGTGATCTTCCTGGGAGTGGAAGGAGAGAGGTGGCCCCGATTGGCGGTGGGGGTGGGTGATAAGCATGGGAGCCTCTGGAGTAGGACAATAATCCCCAGGGGAAAACTGTCCAGACCACGTCATCCTGGACCAGCCAATCTGCTTCCTGAGAGCTCAGCTACCTTGCGTGTAAAACGACACGGTGTCGTGGCTCTGAACCACAGCGGTCCATCAGAATCCTGGGAAACGTTCAGAAAACCCATGTGGGGCTTCCTAGGGTGGAGCCCAGGGACTCGCATTTATAAAAAGCTTCCCTGGAAATGGGGGAGTGATGATACTACCAGGGCACCGAAAAGAGTCTGGAAATGACAGGATAAATGAGGTGGGAGCTTTAATAATAGATGGTGAGTGAAAGAAAAGATGAAGGGGCTGGTGTATAAATTGAAAGAGACTTGAGCAATCTGTCATCCAATTAAAAATTATGAACCTTATTTGGATTCTGATTTGAAAAAAGAAACCAACCCAAACCAACAAGAACACTATCACCGCCATGTATAAGATAACTGGGGAAATTTGAACAATGACCAGAGTTTGGACGGTAGAAGGAGCTCATGTTCCTTTTTAAATGTGATCATGATATTGTGACTATATATTAAAAAAGGTCTTGATCCTTCAGCGTGTACTAAATATTTACAAATGAAATTATATGACGTCAGGACTTGCTTTAAAAAATGTAGTTTGTAGGGGGGCAGTGCTGGGTAGGGTCACAGATGAAACACCACTGGCCATCGGTGGGCAACCACTGAAAGACGGGAAATGGACACACAGATCTCATTCCAGTCTCCTACCGACGCTTGCCTATGATTGAAGTTTTCTATAATAAAAAATATATTTTTTTCTATAATAAACTTCAAAATATAAAATAAATAAAAAACTCTTAATGATGGTGAAACCTTAACAACTCATTGCCTTTTCTCTACAGAATGTGACCAACAGCTGAGGAAGGGCTAACACTTCCTTACCTCTGTAATTTTCACAGAACACCTGGAGAATAGGGCTTCATTAAGCATGTGTTTGCTACAGAGTGAGTAGCAAAAGGGACATCCAAAAATACACGGGTGAAATTCACCATCACAATTCTGTCTCTCAGCCTCCTGGCATCTGTGGCCCCCCTCCTACAGGGTGAAGAGAGGACCAACGCAGTATGCAGGGCCAGGGGAGGACTGCAGGAGGTACAGAGCTATGCCATGCTGCTGAAACTTGTAGGACTCAGATGCAAACTCCCACAGACTCATCTGACTACGGAGCATGGTTTCCTAAGGAACCTCAAAGGGGCAGCCTTGAAAAGTCTGATACTCTGCTGTCTGCACTTCACAATTGGGCCTTAAAATGAAATACAAAGAAGACTTTCTTCCCTTGAGTAAACTTTCCGCTTTCCAATGAATCATTTTCTAAAGTTTCTAATGCTGGCCGAGCAGGAACCATATGTCGTTTTCAGGTCTACGACTTCAGGAGTTAATTTGGTCTCTCAAAGCTTATTTTTACCCGTGTGCTGAAAATGGATGGTTGCTCAGTTTGAGTGGAGGGTGGCTAATAAATTCTATGCTTAGTATCTAATTACCCAAGAAAACAAGCTGCCCCTCAATTCCCAACATTTTCTGAAAACCTCACTTAATTTTTAACAAATAGGCCCTCAGTGGTTCAATGCTTTGGTTCTATAAGAAGGTGGCACAATGGAATTCCCCAGAGGTCCAGCGGTTAGGACTCAGCACTTTCACTGCTGTGGGCCTGGGTTCGATCTGAGGCCAGGGACCTAAGATCCCACAGGCTGAGCGGCATGGCCAAAAAAAAAAAAAAGTGGCAGAAAAAGGGGGTGTGTTGGATTCAAACACCAGCTCTGTTGCTCTCATTGTTGGGTATGAAGAGGCTAGTATACCCAACAAAGGTGGAAGACAAATGATTCATTTCACACACCTCCCGACTGGCTGTCTGCTCCCAATTTAGCCATCTGTTGGCTACAGCTGGGCTTGGAGAAGAATTAAAAGTGATAGATTGACCCAGAAAAGGATGACAAGATGCTCAACCAGTCGCTCAATACCCACACCACGATTCCTGTGGACCGCCAATGACATTTCCAAAGAGCTAGTTTTATGTCCAACTAGCATCTTATAACCCAGAGCTGAATGTCTGAAAATTCACAAAAAGTGAATTTCACAGACGAAGTTTGATTTCCCTGATTTCCTAATAATTCAACCCACTGAAAGGAACGATGAGGACGCACCGAGTACCTCTTACAATCTACTGCTTCAAAGAACTTGCCCCAGACGGCTTGTAGACAGGGACTTAACTGATGGAGCAGCCCCGAGCCCCGGTCAGCAGCCCTGGCCAGGGCTCATCAACATACTTGGCTGTCCGGACTTCCACGGTGCCCTTGAGCTTTTCCTCGCTGTCGTTCTCAAAGTACATCAGCTTGGCCTGGCGGAGGATGAACCAGCGCTTCTTCCAGTTTCTCCTGGACAGCGTGGAGGAGCCGCCGCCCTTCTTGTGCAGCCAGCCTTGCTTGAGGGCCTCCTGCTTGGAGCGGAACCACAGGAAGGTTTCGTCCTTGAGGACGCACCAGCGGCGTTTCCAGGTGTTCATGAGGCCACCTGTCTCCCCAGGGTTGGGGAGGAAGGGGTTTAAGAAAATCCGTCATATTGGATCATACGATCAGTAGGTCTTCAGGTCCAGCCCCTCCTTAACTTTGCCCCAAATGACCCGCCCTCAGACACCCACCGATGACGGGTGAGCGCACTGCTGGGTCGTGTTCAGGGGGCACTGGGCAGGTGTCACACTGGCTTGGCTGGATTACACAAGAACGCTTCCTTTTCTCCAAAGCAGCTCCTACTCACTTAGCTGAGAAATCCTGGTGAGGGGCTTAAAAGCAAGACCAGTCAGGGACTGATACTCTGACCCCGGGTTGAGGCAGGACCACGGACGGGAGGACCACGGACGGGAGGACCACGGACGGGAGGCGGGGGAGAACCGCTTCCATATGGTTGGATCATGCTTCTGTCCAAACACCGCAGGAAGGGGAAATGAGTTTAAAATGTGTCAGAGTTGACACATTCCTTCCTTGTTTAGTCAGTGTGAGGAACAAAATTTATCAGTGACTCCGGAGTTTAGCAATAAACCCTAACTTACATCGGAAAAGAAAAGCATTATCATCTGAAAATGGCTTCTTTGTATAAGGTGTAAATTTAGAATACGAGACAAAGTAAGACTCCAAACCAAACTGTGACAGTACCTTAAAAATGAGAATTTAGCTGTAATTTATTTTAGTGGAAAACTTTTTTTGGTGGAGACAAATTAGACAAGGATATACAGACATTATTTCTATACAGAATATATTTCTAATACTCTTCTAGCAGGATAATTTTATTTTAGTTATTCTAGATTCCCCAAGGATGCTCAAAGAGTGACATCTTACAACCATGATTCAAAAATCTGCTTCAACGAACCCACTGAAGAATAAATGCTGCATCTACTTCACTAATTATCAAGTGTCCACAAGTTATTTTTTTGATCAGCCAATAATAAAAATAAAGAACATTTAAACGTGGATACTGAAAGTAAGTATAAAGAAAATGCCTTCCTTTTACAGATTAGAAATAAATTTAAAACAGACCTTCTAAGATTAATTTTTTCAGTGGTTGCTTCAATGATTACAGATCTCAACTTCACAGTGGAACAGAAGATGCAAAGACAACACTGGTTTCTCTTTGTAGTGCAAGGCGCACTTGCTTCGTGGCTTTTACAGACCGCTGCCCTTTCTCGTATCTATAGCACTTCCTGCTCACCTAGCTGAGAAGCCTTTGTGATCACACCAAGCGCCAGAGCTGTTTCCTAACAAACAGCAAACTTGCCAGGGGGTACCAGAAGGAAACTGTTTTTTTTTCCTTCTTGATTTGTGGCTTTAATCTCGGTTTCTCAAAACAAGCCAAGAGGAAACTGTAGTACAAAGTTATCCTATTATCTTATCGTCTTTGGATGATAAAGGTTATTCACAGCTGTTTCAAAGACACAGATTACAACAGTCATCCCAAGAGCCCTCACCCACCAGTCACTCTGCTGCTCTTACGTTATTGATGGGACTCACTCCCAGCCCTGCCCCCCCCCAATTCCGGGTGTTCCCTTCGTATTTCATCTAGAGAATTTGATCAACGCTCTTAGTTTCGTGACTGTAAACACCTTTAGTAGTAGTAGGCTGGTGCAAACTCATCTACGTTCACAAAATAGAATCTGGTGGTTGGCTAGATTTTCCTTATCATTGGTTTCTTTGAAACTTTTGGTCATAACTTTAAGGCTTTATTAAACATTAAATGGTAATGTATCAGAGATTAAGTGGTGACGCAGTTACACAATAACTCTTTGTTTTATTAAGAGATGAGTGTGCCAAAACTTCACTTGCTTACCTTCTTGAGCTCTTAATGCTTTAATCTTGGGATTTTAGCGCTCTGAATGTATCTTTACTTTTTCCTAATCTTATTTGTTTTAATCAGACAATTATACAATAAAAGAATGCCATATATTATAAATAAGAGTGATTTACGGGGAATTTTTGAGCTAACTTAGGGAACAAGATTAATTAGGGGGAGAAGAAAATATATGACTAATAAAAAGCTTTATTTATTCTGAGAAATGCATGAGAAAATCTTAAAATGCCACGATTAGATATTTATTGGGGTTATTAGGTTCTGATTTGTGATTATATTTTTTCCTTCATCCAATGAACACTCGATTATTCGGTTAGAATTTCTCAATCTTTTTCATTCCAACGCTCCTACAAGAATTCCCATCAACCAGTGACCCTGGCCAATAGGAAGCTCTCCCCTAAAAATAAACCTGGAGGGGTTTCTGTGAGCACCTGGGGGATCTGAGGCTGAGAACAGCAGAACTTTGAAAAGCAAATGAATGATGTTAGCAGTTAGACAGACATTGAAGATGGGGGGGAAAAAATGAAAAGGAGAAGACATAGATGAAGAAGAGAAAAAAATATTAAGGGCAAAAGAGATACGAGAAAAGATAAATATGCCAACAGAAGAGAGAAGCAAAGGCAAAGAACAGAAGAAACAGGGAAAGGGAACCCAGAATAAAGAGGTTTTCATGGGGGAAGAAGAAAAGGAAAAGGGAAGAAAGAAAGACGGCAGCAGAAAAGAAAGTGAAGAAAAGGCTCAGAGAAAACATAAAAATCTTGAACCATCTGGGGACAATAGATCTTGTTATCTCTGCCCCATCCCCAAGATTTGGCCTCTTTCCCCTCATGGAGTCGAGGGCCGTGTGAGAAACCAATCCGCTCTTTAGATAACCCGCATAAAACTCCTACCAAAAATTTGTGCCGATTATGGTTTCTCATGATTCCTGTCCCTGATTTGGAAGTCAAGGTCAAGAACATGAATAAGGTATGGGTACAAGGTCCTGATTAAGTACTTTTCCAGAAGGAGGATGCTTCAAGGTCTCCAAGTATTAAGGTTCAGTACAGTACATTCGAAGTTTCACAGCAATGCAAAAATATAATTAAAAATTCTTATCATGAGCAAGCGATAGACAGTAGGCGTCGCAGGCAGTTTAAGCCAGGGGTGATCCTCTCTCAGATCTTTACTTTCCCATGTATAAGGGTGTCTAATACTCCTGTGGGAGGGAAGAATGCAGCTTCAACATGGTAATGGGCTGCACTAACCCCAGTAGCAACATACATGTGTGTTTGTATGTATGTGTGAGAAAGAGAGAGAGGAAACGATGTGGGAAGGAAGGAAAGAAGGAAGGAAGGAAAGAAGGAAGGAAGGAAAGAAGAAGGAAGGAAAAGAGCACAGATATGAGAGAGACATGGAGGCAACAGGGAGAGAGGGACTGAAAGCGGTGACAGTGGTTGCAGACCCTTTGTCCTAACGCTGCATATGGTCCAGTAGGGTCCCCCACATCACACCACCACGGCATCCTCCATCCACCTAAGAGGACCTCACACCAGGTAAGGGGTATGTGGGATAACTTTCTCAGCCCCCCTCCTTCAGCCTCAGCTTCCCATCACTTCACCCCCTAACCCAGGCACCAGGGTGGCTGCAGGTCATACCTTTCATGTACAGGAAGCTGTGGAAGTAAGGCAGCGTGACACAGCTGTACACAGAGTCCCGCCGGTATGAAAGTTCATCGTCCGTATCAAACCGAGAGTCGAAGTCCTCTTCACTATCTTCAAACTGGACCAGGAGAGACAGAGAGAGCCAACAGTGAGCAAAAAGGACAGAAAACAAGCAAAGGAAATGCCCAGCACAGGTCAACACTGAAAAAGTAAAAACAACGGACAAAGAAGCAACACGCTGCTTCGTCACAGTGCAACGGAGTGTGGTCATCAAAAGAATTCAGAATTACAAAATACTGCCTTCTGGTGTCAAACCGTCAGTTGACTTGATACGTAACACGTGAGACATATTTTAATCCCAAGGCTATGTATTCAAAGTACAACACTGCTGTTTAAGCGTACAATTTTAATCAAACCATCCAAGAGTTAACTCCCTTTAAGTTACTGTGCTAAAAATGTCTTCAAGGACTTCCCTGGCGGCAAAGCGGGTAAGAATCTCCCTGCCAACGTACGGGACACGGGTTCGAGCCCTGGTCCGGGAAGATCCCACATGCTGCGGAGCAACTAAGCTCGCGCGCCACAACTACTGAGCCTGCGCTCTAGAGCCCGTGAGCCACAACTACTGAGACTGTGTGCCACAACTACTGAAGCCTGTGCGCCTAGAGCCCGTGCTCTGCAACAAGAGAAGCCACTGCGATGAGAAGCCTGTGCACCACGACGAAGAGTAGCCCCCGCTCGCCACAACTAGAGAAAGCCCGCGTGCAGCAACGAAGACCCAAGACAGCCAAAATTAAATAAATTAGTTAAAAAGATATATTCTTAAATAAATAAACAAATAAATACAAATATCTTCAAGCCTTAGAAAGGCAAGGGAGTGTTTAACGCACGGACAACGGGAAGAAATAAAAGTAAACTATAAATAAATCCAGAAGCTGGAAAGAGCACGTTCAAGCCCTTAAAGGTTCCTCCCTTACAACCAGAAAAATATACATCACATCCTGCAGCGGGCGGGTGAAGCTACCGTCAGGAAAGGTCTCTGAAGTGCCCCTGGCAAGTCTCGTTCCAGTTTAGGGCGGGTCTCATTTCCCAACCTGCTGCAAAGCCAGCACAGACACAGCCAGAGCCTCCACTGAAAATGCCAGTTTTCTTAGGCTTTGGGCAAGACGCAGTTCTGGGTTTTGCGTTCAACCTCCAACAGGCACCAAGTTCCACTTACTTGTGTGACGATCGCTTTCGGCAAGAGAGAGGGGTTTAAGGCCAGCCTTAAGAACCTGACTTTGGAATCCTGGCCCGTTCTAGGGGGGATGTCTTCATCCAAGGAATAGTGCAACGGGGGCGAGGATGGCAGACAACTTCCACCGCAATGCGGGCAAATCGGGGCCCCGGGAGGACAGCGGGTACTCACCGAGGACTGGGCCCCCTCCGAGCTGAAGCGGTAGGCCCCCGAGCTGTTGTAGGTGTCCACGGAGCATCGGTAGTCTGGGGACCACTGGCTGCTGTAGGAGTTGGAGAAGGTCACGCTGCTGCCGGAGGTGACGGCCCCGTCCTCGTAGTCGTCCTGGTCATAGTTGTAGTCGCCGTCCGGGGAGGGCAGGCCCCCAGGGGTCTGGGGCATGCAGTAGGTGGGCTCCCCGGAGGAGGAGTCGTGCTCCGAGGGCGCCAGCAGCACGGTGCTGTCGGGGTCGGGGCTGGTGGGCACCACGGTGTCGTTCATGTAGGGGTCCTCCTCCGAGGATTCGTCGCTGGTCCGGATGCCACTGGTGCGCTGGTCCGAGTGGCCGTGCTCGCTGGGGTTGGGCGAGTCCTTGAAAGCGTCGTCGTCGGCCTCGAAGCCCTCGTCCACCTCCTCCTCCGGGTAGGGCTGGCTGAAGTTGAAGCTGGGCTTCTCGCCGCAGGCACCCTCGGCCAGGTCGGCCCGCACGCCCACAGACCCGCTCCCCACCGACAGGGAGCGCTCGATGTTGCGGACGCACTCGTCGATCTCGTCGAAGTTGAGCGACTCCAGGAACTCCTGGGCGGCGCGGCAGGCTTCGTCCTCCAGTCGCCGCAGCTCCTCGTCCCGCAGCTGCTGCAGCTTCTGCAGGGAGGCCTCGGTCAAGGACAGCTCCTGGCGTTCCTTCACGCGCTGCAGGTCCTCGATTTCCTTCTCCAGGCGCAGGATCTCTTCCACCTGCTTGTTCTCCTTCTGCTTCTCCAGCTCCCGGGTCAGCTCAGCCTCCCTCTGACTCTTCTGCAAGGCTTCCTGTTCCCGCTGCTTCCTCGCTGCTTCCTCCTGGACACAGAGGAAGGAAGGGGTCAGGTCAGGAAGTGACACTACGGAGAGTGCGGGCAGCAACCCTCCTTTGGGATGAGATGTGCTTGCCGGGGGCTGAACTGCATCCCTCCCTCCCCCAAATCGCTATGTGAGGCCCCAACCCCCAGTCCCCTCGGGACATGTCTGGATTTGAAGCAGGGCCTTTAAAGAGGTGATGAAGTTACAATGAAGCCGTGAGGTAGGGCTCTAACCCCACTGACTGGTGTCCTTATAAAGAAGAGGGGATTGGGACACACGCACGGGGCACTGGGGAAGCAGGTACGCAGGTGCAAGACCACCTGAGGACACAGCAAGTTACAGAGAGAGGCTTAAGAAGAAACCAACCCTGCCAACACCTTGATCTTGAACCTTTAGCCTCCAGAACTGTGAGACAATCAATTTCTGTTGTTTAATCTACCCAGGCTGTGCTACTTATGTTATAGCAGCCCGAGCAAACTAATATAGTGATTACACTGGTCTAGAGCTATCATGCCGTCGTGATTCACACTGAAACCTTAAGACATTCACACACTTTTACCCAATTGTAATGGGTTAGAAACTGCAGCATAAACATCTCCTCTAAAATTCTTCCTCCTGTATATTTATTTTAGCTTTGAATCCTTCTCCCTACATCTTTACTTTAGTTTCAAATCACTGAGGCAAAGTGTTTGAACTGGGAAGGTAACAGACAAGATGTCATGTGTCGCCGCATTCTTCACCTGTTGGGCGCGGAGCTCAGCTTCTCTTCGTTCCCTCTCTCTTTCTCTGAAAACAGTCAAGAAAAAAAGACAGTGAAAATAAACGAAAGCAATGAAAAAAATCCGACCCCCGCTTTTCAGAGAGCGAACTTTTTAACAGAAGCTTTGCAAAAGACAACTTAGAAGTGTGAAGGAGGGATAGGGTCTCTTCCTTTGGCAATATACCTATTCTTTGCCTGAATAAAAATACCACAAAACTGGGTCTTCAACGCTGCTAAGGAATTTTATCTGAGCCACCAAGCGTTATCGTTTCAAACTGCAGGTTCCTGCGAAGCTGGATATAGAGCATAAAAACGCCAGACGTGTCCTCCTGTCTGTTTCATCCGAGCCAAGAAAGGTCCCATACCTTTCCTCCTCCTCCCGCTTCCTCTTTTCTTCTTCCGCCCGTTTCCTCTTTTCCTCCTCTGCCCGTTTCTCTGCCAGCAGCTGTTTGTAAACTCTGCGGGCAATCTGACCTCGGAGTTGCTTCTGGAAAACCACGGCTGCTTTTTTCAGGTGCAAAAACCTCCTCCTCAGAAGGAATGCTCTGTAATTCTTCTGTATAATCACTACACAATACAGGACCTTCTTGTATTGCTTTCTGAAAATGAGAACAGAAAACAGCACAACAGAATAACTGTGGAGGTAATGAGGCTTCCAGCTCTTTACACGAGTTTACGTTAATGTTACAAGACAAGACAGCAGGACCTCGTTTGGGGCTGATCCGCTCATAACGGAGACTCATTATAGGGAGCCGACAAGGAGGCCCTTGTGGGCGAAACAAAACAGAAGAAAAACAAAAGAATAACAACAAACGAAACTCAAGCAAGACCCTATCATCATGTTGGCTAAATAAACACATCACTCCTAATACTGACTTTGAAAAGTCCCGGCAGGAAGTTGGGTTGTAAACAGAACCAAGAGATGTGATATATTCTCCTGTCCTTATGAGGAAAAAAAGCAAAGGATTTGCCACAGCAGGACGGCTGTGTACTTGAGAAAATGTAACGTACTGTGACGAGCAAGGGTTCGGGTGGCCCGCAGGTCCGCAGAGGAGGAAAGAACTCAGATGCACAGGAAAAGAACCTGCCTCATTCGGCACACCCTGGAGAGGGGGCCACTGTGGACCCAATGGGATGACACCAAAGTCAACAGGCGAGCTGCCTGTGGCTTCAGTATGTGACCCAGAGGAACTAGGGAAATGTTTAAATATGTCGCCTAGTCCCCTGATGTCGCTGCCCTGAGACATCAGGAGCCCCTTTTCCCATTTCCTGCCCAGAACCCATCCAGGTCTATTTTAAATGAAAGCATGTGGCCAGGGCCACCCCACCTGGTGACACACACGGGGGACGCCTCCTCCTGTCCGTGCACTTTTTTTTTTTTTTTTTTTTTTTGCGGTACGCGGGCCTCTCACTGTTGTGGCCTCTCCCGTTGCGGAGCACAGGCTCCGGACGCGCATGCTCAGCGGCCATGGCTCACGGGCCCAGCCGCTCCACGGCATGTGGGATCTTCCCGGACCGGGGCACGAACCCGTGTCCCCTGCATCGGCAGGCGGACTCTCAACCACTGCGTCACCAGGGAAGCCCGTCCGCGCACTTCTTACCGTGCCAAGTAGCCCAAGACGTGGGCCCGGATCACCATGGCCGCCCGAGTCAGCTCCTCCTCCCGCCGCTTCTCCAGTTTCTGCTCCAAGGACTCGCGAAGGAAGACCTGCCCAGGAGAGAGCAACATGTCACATCCACAGAATGCGGCAGGCAGTGGTAAGGCATTGCTGAGTCAGCTGTGCCTTTGGTGGGTAAGGCTTTTTTCTTTCTCTGATTTGCTCCAAACACAAACAGCCATGGTGTCCAGCACAGGGAATCTCAAATTCCTGGTGGGGAGAGGAGTTTTTCTTTATTTTTTTTTTTAAACTTCCCATCTGTCACAGACTAAGATCTTTGTAAAATATAGTAAACAATATATTACTGGAAAGAAAAAACCAAAGGGGTATATAAAATCCAAGTCCCGTTTTTTCAGTTATTATTAGTTCAACAGGCATAAGAGGGCTGTGAAATTGCCTTTATAAATCCTTATCTCACTGTGGGCTGGGACAAATAGTTCATGGGCCAGCACCAGTGCCACAGTAAGTCTAAGTAAGAAGATATCTAGAGAGACTCCCTACATTAAGAAGGAGAAGGAGGGGGGAAGGGGGGGAAGAGAGGGAGGAGGAGAAGAAGAAAAGAAAGGACAAAAGAAAGAAAGGGAGGGGGAAAAAAATCCAAGAAATTTGTAAAATGTTACTTTGCCGTCACGTGGAAACGCTCCCTTCATGCCTGTCAAATGATTACGATCAAAGCGTCTTGGCCTCAAAAAATAATGCACATAAAAAAACTGACATTTAAGAATGTAATTCTATAAACTGTTTGCAATTAGAACTGGATCATTTAAGTTACCTCGGTTCAGCCATGGCAAGAAAAGTATCAGTAGAATCGGGACAAAGAGATTGTAACTATTTGCTGGCCTGTTTCTGCCCGTGGGCACCTCAATTCTAGGCTTACCATTTATCTAAGCCTAAGTGTGTCTGGTAATTGGCATTCGTATCAGAATTCCTAATATTTGAAAAGGTATGAAAATACTGAGACCCTCCCTCAATCGTGGTAGCTTTTAATTTTGTAATTTCCAATGTGATGCCTAAGGAAGTTTTGAATTATCTCCTAAAAACAAACAAATTTTTTCTTATGCTTTTCTGTTAACGGTCAGCTGGGGGCACTGGTCGGGGGCTGGTTAAACGACACACGCCCTCACTCATGATTTCTCAATTTATGCTCCAGTGAGTCATTCTGGCCTATGACGGTGCATTAGGTCCTCCTGATGCCACATTTCCCCAGACTCTCTGCCCTGGTGCTTCCAAGACATTTGGGCAGAAAAGCAAATAAAGAATCCCACCATCATGTGACTCACAGAACCTTACCCACTCCTGCTGTGGGTTCCTGTGGGTCAAACTCTCCCACCAAATAATTCTCTCGGAAAAGCTTTTCATACAATGCTCTTCCTATAATTGTAATTAATATGCTCTGCTGATGCATAAAGAGACTGCATCTTGAGCAAACAAACAAAAAAAAAGTTTAATGTAAGAAACAGCAGCTACGAGCATAAAGCTTGTTAATTCAGCAATGAGAAAAAGTTTTCAGAAATATGAAGCAGTTTTCATCAAGACTGGACTTCGAAGAAATATTTAAACTTCTCTTTGAGACGATTTTTTGATATTAAGGATCTCAGTCTAACGCTGTTGCTCTGGTTAGTGTTTAAAAGAAAAAGTAATGAAGTCAAATCTTGAACAAGAGTGGTGATGGTGGTGGTGACATCATAACACAAGAGCATCGATGCCAACGAGCAGTACATTTATCAGATGAACAAATAGGAAGCTTTATGAAGGAAAGAGCGTCTCACACCTTATCAGAAGTCAAGGGACTGTCTTGGTTGGAATCAGAGTCAGAGAAATACCTGCCTGAGTTTCATGCCCCTCAAAGAGAGCTCTATGCTCTGCCTATTAGATTTACTTTCACATCTTTATCTATCAATAGATTCTTTCCATAACCCGAAGGGCAAACGGAGTAAAATGCTTTAGAGACCTGACTTGGCTTCATTAAGAACATCCACCCTGAATTTATGCAACAACACACAGAAAGTGATGCCAGATCTTCCAGCCCAGTGGTGTCTGCTGCCACGTTGCCATGTTCCCAGGATGCAGCCAAGATCGAGTCAGCAGGATCCAGCTGCTGTGAGCGGAGGCACCGGCCTCGTCAGGCATCATCAAGCAGCTCAGGAAGGGGCAGTGCCCACTCAGGGGGCTGCTCGGCGAACCTTGACTCGATATCCAATACGAATAGTTTCTCATGGCTTTTCCTATCATTTGCTTAGAGAGCTCAAGAGCCGATGGATTATTCCAGTAAAATGTCTTTACAGAATACCTCTTGCAGGATTTATTGCCAGAGAAGAAATAAGGTCTGGCAATGTAGTCCACGGACCAGAAAAGTAAAACGTGCCGGAGCCACAAGGTAGAGGGGAAAGGCAAAACCAGGAAGAGAGAGGGGAGCAGCTGTTCACCTCCGTCTCCCTAAACTTGGCTTCTCAGCAGGGGCGTACAGCAGGATCTCCTGCTCGGGCTGTTCCAGAGGCTTGGACAGGCCTCCTAGCTTCTTTAGGGATGCTTCCCCAGCAGATAAGAATCCTTGCCTTCCAAAGACCAGCTGGGTTTTAAGCCAGTGAATTCAGACCTGGCGTCATGTTTAATTTGCTGACTACAGCACTGCCCACATTTCCCTCTGTCATGTAAGTGTTGACAGAAACTTCTTTACCAGAAGATCTAGATATTTTTTAGAGGTTCAAGGTTTAAATGCAAAGACCTCTGGTGGCAACACTGACTGAAACACTGCTAGAGTATAATTAAGTGTATAATTAAGTCAAATGTTGGTCAAGGTCAAGGCTATTTAGTGGATACAATTCAAATGCTCTCATGTTTCCATTTACTTCCTAATATTTACGCGAAATGATAAGCTTCCACCCCACTTCTGCTTCCAATGTGTCACCAATTAAAATTTAACTCCTCTTTAAAGATTTCCTTTTCTTGAATACTCTTCTGATCATGTCAATTCACAGTGAGCTCTCTCCTGGAGGTGTGTCCTTATTCCTTCAAGAGATCACACTGCATAATTTATCAGTTGTATGGGATGACTTATCTCCCAGAAACTTAGTAAACCGGGGGCAATGCCCATGTCTTTATGTCTCCGTATCCCTGTGCTACACCCAGTTCTAAGTCTTGCTGGGGCCTGATTTCCACCGTAAATTGTAAATGAAGTTGGATTGATTTTTTCAGAGCTCAGAAAAGAGACCGGTATTGGCTGGGTGAGTCAATAATCTTTGATGTTATTCCACGGTATAAGGCAGTGAGACAGGAGGAGGAGGATATCAGTTTATAGAGAATGTAATACCTTTTTAATTAAAAAAATCAGAGCAGACTATATTATACTGCCAAGAGCTCCACTTGAACCACCTTCTTTAGAAAGTTCTTTGAGTGACTCAACATACAACAATCTTGTGCCATCACTTATAGTTTTTTAGCATTTAACAGACACTGACTGAGCTCCTACTATGTGAACTCCTACTACGTGCATTGTGTTGTGTAGAAAAACGAACAATGAACTCTACATTCTCTATCGGGTGACTGTAGACAAGTCACCAGGCAATACCAAGAAAACATGACAGTATGTTAAGTGTTATAACAGGGCAGAAAACAGAAAGATGTCAATGACAGAGGAGGGGGCTTAGCCCAGTTCAGGGATGAGTTTTGGTTCAGGGTGCAGTGAAGAATGTCAAATAGGACTCCTGTCAAAGCCTGCATCTAAGCAGAGACTTGAAGGAGGAGTTGGCTAAACGGGGTGGAGGGGAGGGTGGAGAATTCCAGGTAAAGAGACCTATACACCTGGGAGGACACACCCCAAGGTGACCCCCAATGAGTTACACCCTTGTTTAATCCTATTAGTGTGGGTGGAACCCGTGACTTTCTTCTAGAACATGGCAAAGGTGATGGGATATCACTCTTTATGGATATGTTACATCATATAAGACTCCACCTTAGGAGACTGGAGCAGGAGTGTCTCCTGCTGGCCCTGAAGAAGTGGGAGGGCGTGGGAGGGGGTCAGGTGGTTAGAAACTGTGGGGGGACCTCTAGAAGCTGAGAGTGGCCCCAGGGCGCAGCCAGCAGGAAAAGAGGGTCCAGTGGGACTGCAGCCTCAGTCCTACAACTGCAAAGAATGGCATTCTAGAGCCACGTGAGATTGGAAGAGGACCCCAAGCTCCAGAAGGGAATGCAGCCCCAGCCGACACTCTGAGACCCTGACAGAGGACCAGCTAAGCTGTGCCTGGACCCCTGACCCATAGATACCATGAGGTAATTGGTGTGTGTTGTTAAAGCTGCTAAGTTTATGGCTGTCTGTTACGCAGCAATAGATAACTAATACAATACCTCTGCATGCCATCTCTACCTTGCTAGATGTTTGCATCTTAAATCCCTGGCCAGCTGAAATCCTTCAAGAGCAGAAGAGTGTGTTCATTATACACTTTCCTTTGCTAAGTGGGCTCCAGGTGATGCCTAAATACTTGTCTTTAATCTCACATCAATGTTATAGACTGAATGTTTGCCACCCCCCCACCCCCAATGTGCATGGTATTTGAAAGTCAGGCCTTTAGGAAGTAATTAGGTTTAGGAGGGTGGGGCCCCATGATAGGATTAGTGCCCTTATAAGAGGAGGAAGAGAGACCAGAAATCACTCTCCACCGTGTCAGGACACAGTAAGAAGGCAGCTGTCTATAAACCGGGAAGGAGACCTTCACCAGAACCTGACCATGCTGGCACCCTGATCTCAGAATTCCAGCCTCCAGAACTGTGTGAAATAAATGTCTGTGCTTAAGCCACCCTGTCTATGGTATTCTGTCAGAGAAGCTCTGAGATGAAGACAGTCAAACTGCAAGATATGTGTCTCTGTTTCCCTCTTCCTCCTCTTTCTTTTTTTTAAACAAAGAAACTCCTAGGTTAAAAACGTAATGTAAGCAGAAACTTTAAAATATTTCTCTGCTGCTCCATTCCTACTTGTAGAGTCAGGAGGATGAGGCTTGAGGAACACTTCTTACTTTTGAAGACAACCATACACTCAAAGGCCGACCCCCAGCTGCCTGCATTTCTGCCTCTCCTGTGTGAGAAGACCCTGGAGGTGGGTGGCAGAAGGAGAATGGAACCCCAAATAAGAGCTCTGGAAGGTCCCGATACAGGGACAAGAGGACATACTGCCAATTTTATGGTTAAGTTTTGCTGTTGAGGCCAGACTGCTTATCACTCAACTAAGGGGTAAAGGCCTCAGTCACACCTGCATGTTTAAAAAAACGGATTTCAACTTGGCTTTCCAGACTGGACTTTGGGTAACCTGCCGGATTTCGGACTACTTGCTGGTCTCCCACACAACAGCTCCTGTGATGCAGGGAGAACATTCAGTATTCTATTCTTATAATGCAAAGTTAGAAGGGTCTGGGGTATCACTTCTTAGATGCCAGAGGCTGCCCAGTTCTTCCCTGGCACTGAGTTGCCCATCAGCCAACATTTGTTGACTGACTGAATGAAAACACACGCACTTAGGATCCGATGCTTCAATGTGTCCCCAAGAACACAGCCCCTGAAAATCAAGGACTTCAGATAAAAGACTCATGTTGGGAGGACAAAGAGTATGGCTAGCGTGATACCATGCGTATCTTCCCAACACTGGAAAAACAGTTGGCTAGCAGTCATCACAGAACACCGAACTCAAACATCTCTCAGGGGGTTGATGGGACGGTCGTTCTTTCTCCGAAATTTTACCTTCGTCTTCCCCAGCTGCCACTCGCTGTTGGAGGTGTCATAGAGCTGCAGCAGGGCCGTGCACTTGCCCCTCACGTCCTCGGGCAGAGCCACGTTCCTCGTCAGCACCTTATATCTGCAAAAGAAGAATGCCCAGCGTCACCTTGTGCTAAAATCCTTTCCCCAGCCCCTCTGCAAAGAAAGAGGGTCTCTGCAGCTCTGTCTTGCCTTTTGTAAAAATCCTGGAAGGGTCTTCGGACAGCATACCCAGCTTTCCGGATCCTGACTGTCTCCAGCATCCCGGAGTACCGCAGCTGGTTGACCACAACTGCCTGTTCAAACTGGTCGGGCATCTAAAACATGCCAAGAGGTGAGAAGATGACGTTAACAAGACCGCACACACCCCCCCACCATGGTTTTACACACACACATTTTGAACCTACACAAATATACAAAACAGAAAACAAACCCCACCCCACATACCCATAGCCTAGCTGTAAGAGCCAGCACCCATGGCAATGCTGCCTACCATCCTTAGCCCACTTACTCCCTGACCTTGGATTTTTTTTTGAAGCGAGTCCCAGACAGTACACACTCTCATTTGTAAATATATCAGTATCACTTTTATTTTTTAATTTTTGGGCTGTGCTTTGCAGCATGCGGGATCAGTTCCCTGACCAGGGATGGAACCCGTGCCCCCTGCAGTGGAAGTGTGGACCACTGGACCGCCAGGGAAGTGTTCCAGTATCATTTTTTTAAATAGAACCACAACACTATCTTAAAAGATACCAAGAATTCACTGATATTAATATCCAGGTTCAAATTTCTGATTATTTTACAAATTTCATAAACGGACCACCATTTTTAATGCTATGTTTTCCAAAGAATCTTAAGTGTCATGCAAATATCACTTTATTTACTTTTCAAAATTCAATTTCCAGGCATTTTTTTTAGCTGAAGAATGCAGTGATCCAGTGAGGGCTGGGGGCGGGGTTAGGGGCTGGGGAGGAAGAGGAGAGCTTGTAAGTGGAGAAAACAGACAAAAATGAAAAAAAAAATTAATTTTCTCAATTTCTAGTCAGAAACCCCATTTATCGAGCTCCATGCTATGGTCACTAAATAAATTAATCCCAGAACATACAAACAAAAGACAGAGGAAATCAAGCCAGGACTTAACATTCTGAACCATATTCTCTTATCTGTTCAGTTGCCAAACAAACTGGTGTTGCTGACAGGACAATGGTCTTTCAGGGTAAAGCCCCAAAGTATGCCATTTCCCACTCACAGCTTTTTGGGCAGTGATTTGTGTTTTAATCCAAACACCCCATTCCCTTTAATTAATTCGTATTTTCTTATCTTACACAACTGTGTACAAAATGACTGAAAAATAGTGCCATAGAACACAAGTACATTGTTAAAAAGTGCAAAGACGGTAAGTGGCTTAAATTTGCGAGTCTTAAAAACACAGCCAGTCATTAACACGAAATCAGGCTGAAAGCCATGTTATTCTGTACGCTTTCCAAGCTAGCAAAAAAATAAATCTGAAGAATGCTCTGTAAACCTCCCTTGCAGCGTTTGATGGAAACGCTGCCATCATATCCAGCACGATGACTTGTCTCATATTTAATTTCTCCTACAAACGCTGGGGTCAGATGTCTCTACTCAGCAGTATTCTACCGGAGTCTAGCCAATAAATAAGGGCGAATATCCAAAGAACTGGGGCTCACTGGTTTCTGGTCTTAATTATTTCAAATATCCCTAGATGAGAAAGAATAAAATAAAAGCATGAAAAAATTAGCCTTGATAACTCCTTTCCCTTATCTTCGGATTGAAACACAGAGACAGAGGCAACTGTTCTGAGGGTATTTGGTTAAAATGCTTCTGTTAGATTTATTTGGGAATATAATCTGAACAGTAGCGATCCACAACGACCAGTAGAGAGCTAATATAAAACAAACACTGAATAAGGCATCAGACTTAGTTAACTTTGTTAATTCATAGAGAAATCTACGAATTTCATATTTAATCATTTGATGCTCAAAGACTTGTTAAATTAAAAAAAAAAACTCTCTAAATCTCTCTCAAACTTTCACTGTTCCTGACCCATACTTTTTTCCTTGCTCCTTTTCTTTCAATCTCTACTTAACAAAGTCCGTACAATTCCTTAGTTTGGCACTAGTTATTAAAACACTCTGAAAAATATTACTAAAGGGACACCCCATCCAAAAAGTCCAGCGGCACTTACCATCTTCCAGTCCCTCCAAGGAACATTCCACCTTCGGTTTGGCTCTCAGGCCAAAATTCATATGGAAAACAACTGCCACACTGACCTTTTCGCCACAGCTAAAGACACTGAACAATAATGAACACCATTCCTGTGCTTTAAAAAGTGCTCGGTCGCCATGACAACCCCTCCCATTCTCGGGCTAATTAGTGTGGTGTGGTTGTAGGATTTCATACAGCCTGGGGAGGGGAGGGAGGGTGGGAGGGAGCCACCAGGAGTAGCCACTCTTTCCAGGCTCCCATTGTGATTGTGTTTCTGCCCCTTCACAGAAATTTAACCGGGGGAAGGGGGATCTGTTCGCAGATTGTCGCCCTGGGCAACACACAGGGCAATCACGAGGGGAGTAGACCTGTATTTCCATTGGTGGGTCTCAACTTCCTTTTCTTTCTGGTGAATTTAATGTTCAAAGATGACACAGCTGGAGGGTGGACAAGTCCCAACTCAAAGGCATGTGGCCTTTCAAAACTTCAGCTAATGCACTCCAGTCTGTACTGGTAACTCGTTTTCCAGAACTGGAGGTCCTCCCTCCAAAGGCTGCCGGCAGTGTCCTAACTGTGAAGTTTTGATGGCCGACAGCAAGGGAGGATTTGGGAAGTAACCGTCATAAACCGGGGCAATGATAGTCCCAGGAGTCTGGTCTTGATCCGTTTACTGAATATAAATGATTAAACACCTACTACGCGCCAGGGTTTTGTGATTCATGCTTTCGGGGGAAACAAAAGGCGGGGGCTGGATTCTTTTTTGTCTTAAATCAAAACCCCTCACCAGAGCAGGACATGCATTCCAACTGATGAACCCACATGACACATCCTAATCACCCCAAGTGCATATATGACGTCAGGGTTCACTCTTGGTGCTGTACATTCTATGGGTTTTGATGACTATGTAATGACACGTGTCCATCATCAGAGCATCGCACAGAGTGGCTTTGCTGCCCTAAAAATCCTGTGCTTCATCTATTCACTTCTGCCTCTCCCCAACAGCTGGCAACCACTAATCTTTTTACTGTCTCCACAGCTTTTTTTTTTTAAGACTCATTTTTTTAAAGAGTGGTTTTAGGTTCCCAGCAAAATTGAGAGGAAGGTACAGAGATTTCCCTTATACCCTCTGACCCTCACTTGCATAGCCTCACAGGGCTGATTCTGTTTCCAAGGACCCTGACATTTAGGATGGTGACAGGTATGCCAAACATCACTACTTATTTGGTAGATGGCCTACTACAAAACCATACTAAACATTAAAGTTACGTTCCTTGGGAACACGGGACAAAGAAAAGTACTGAGGGGGTATGGGTGTCACGTGAATTTGAACCCAGGTCTGACCCAGAGTTTGGGCTCCCACAACTCCTACTCACTGCTGGAGGGGAAGGGACATTCTACACAGAGAACACAGCACGAACCAAAGCCAAGAGGTGGAAAGAGAACCTGGCACGTTCAGTAGTTCAGTCCGGGATGGAACGCGGAGGTGGACGGGGACCTGAGCTGTTGGTGGACACGGCACTCAAGTTTGATGCCACTGTTTCCAGGATCGCGAGCTGCCCGCCGGGGGCAGACCTGTGCTGTAGAAGGATCCCCGTGTTGGTAGCAGCAAAACTGGAAACAAGACCAGAGGCATGGCTGGGTCTATTTTGATATCAGGCCCATCATGAAGTGTTAGGCGGCCATTACAAAATAAGACCAAATAAAAGATGCCCCAGTTAACTCTCAAGCCTTTTTGAAAGGTGAGAAAAAGAACATGCAGAAAAGTATGTATAACAATGACCCCATCAAATAAAACACCTGCTCTATGTATGTACATGTGTGTGAAGATACACATTTAGAAACACAGTGTGCAGGAAAGGATAGGAGGAGACATGCCAGGCTGTTACTGAGTGGAGGGCACTACTATGGGTGGTGGGAAGAAGAGACAGCTGAGAAAAAAGGGGGGAAAATGAGACGGCACTAAAAGAGGGAAATAATCATGTATGTACAATATGAAAAATTTCTATTTGGCTATATATCTTTGAAGACAGTTAACTTTTTTTTTTTTTACAAAGTAAAAAAAACATCAGGTACAGAATGGATTGTAGAGGTCCTACTTTAAACAGCGTGGACACAGAGGCAGAGAAGCAGGGAGATCAGGGGCGAAGCTGCTGTAAGGGAACCTTAAAGTGCAAACGACCCAAATGTCCATCAACCGAGGAGAAGACAAACAAAATGGTCTATCCATAAAACGCAATATTACTGGCCGTAAAAAAATGAAGCGCTGCTACATGCTGCAACATGGATGAGCCTTGAGAACATTATACTAAGTGAACGAAGCCAGTTACGAAACACCACGTGTTACGTGATTCCATTCATGTGAGACGTCCAGGACAGGAAATCTACGGAGACAGAAGGTAGAGTGGTGGCTGCTAAGGGCTGGTGGAGGGGATGGGGAGACAGAGCGGGCACAGCCAAGAAGTAGGGCATTTCTTTTTTTATAAATTTATTTATCTTATTTCTTTATTTTTGGCTGCGTTGGGTCTTCATTGCTGCGTGGGCTTCCTCTAGTTGCAGCGGGAGAGGCCGCAGCGGTGAGAGGCCCGCGTACCACAAAAAAATAATAATAAAATACTGCATAGAGACAATAAGAAGTGTGATGGTGGACTTGGAAATAGTCACCTGTCCACGGTAAGAGGACACTCAATCTGCGCTTATTTAATTAAAGAAAACAGAATAGTTAATTACCTGTGGACCCTTGAAGTTCTAATGCTTTTCAGCATTTGAGGTCTCACAGAAACCAATGGAGAAGCCCTGAGAAGAGTCCAGGGAGAGGGGGTGGGGTGGGAATGCAGCCTGCCACGCCGAGGTCAGGGGGTGCCGGCAGGGGCCAGCCAGGACTGCAGAGAGAAGGAACTGTCCTCTGACGGCCAAAGTCACACACACTCTGATTAAGCATTACGTCGACTAGAAACCGAGTCAGCGGGTGGTGGGAAATCCAGCTCTACTGCTGAGGTTAGACCCTCTCCATGCCTCAGAGTCTCCTGAAGAGAAGAGACACCCTGAAGGGAGAGAACAAGCTGGACAAGGACGCAGGACTGGCACAGAAGTGACTCTTATTTCACTCTGCTGTCATCCACTGTTATGTAATATCACTTAACATGGATCTATGAGAGCAATTTTTTTTTAAATTTGATATCAGGGGAGAAAACTCTTCTCTCTAGAAGAAATGACATGCTTAATCTGACTCTACATTCATAAATTGATGACTATTATAACTCACGGTAACTTACTTACGCACCTTGTGCCAAAGAGGAATTAAGGCAAGACAAAATAAACTGAAAATAGATACAGTGATTAAAAGAGAACACACAGTAGAAAATGCATTGTATTACCCTTTTTGCCTCGGCTGACAGGAAGCTCAAAGTTAAGTTTCCTTCTCAATACTAACTTCTGTCAGCCAGGTATTTTATTTTGCCTTAATTTTTGAATCATTTTTCATAGATGTTAATCAACAGATTCTCAATTCCTTTAATACGCCTATATTATTTTTATAGTCTAAGACGGCAACCATAAAATACATAGTCTTAAAAACATTAATAATTTTTAAAAAGAAGAATTTTATTCTAACCTCAAAGATCTACTGATGATTATACACATAGACTTTCAAATGCTTGTTTAGCAGCCTTGCAGGAACCAAGTCCTCTTGTTTGTATGTGCGAGGTACCCACAGCAATCCTTCAACTCATACAGCACTCGAAGGCAGAAACCCGATGGGTGGGTTAGATGAGTAATATTATTGCATTTTGCGGATAAGGAAACTGGAAGTGAGCAAGGCTAAATGACTTGTTCAAACCAGTTAATATTTGCTTAAATCAAACAATTAAAGCTCAAAGAACTCTGCATTCCTGAAAACTAGTATGTGAATCAAACTTGATACGAACCATATTTTTCTACTGACGTGTTATAAAACCGGAGGCATATTTCCAGAGGATATAATTCTCAAAGGAGTGAGCTAGAAACTTCTTTAGGGAAAAGATTACAATGAAATCCGGGCAGAGAACGCACCCTATACTGTAGCATTTCCAGAACACTTGGTCTTTTGGGCACATGGAGACATTTTCTAAACACTTTAACACTAAGGAGGGGGCCTTAGGGACAACCTGTCAGGTGCTGACCTGGTGTAAATACAGGTGATATAAAAAATCACAATTCTAAGGGCCACGGCAATGTAGAACAGAAACTGGCACACGACACTGTGAGTGCAGCCAAATATCTATACACAGAAACAACTAGTGAACAGAGGACACCTTTTGGGAAATCAAATAGCAAACTGTGCAAATCTGTCTCCAGTCACTGGTCCCATTAACACAGACAACGAAAGGCTGACAACACCGTTACTTTGTGTCTCAGCGTCAGAGGACTGACAGAATTCAAATGTTCCTTGACTCGTGGTTGCGAGTCCACCTGCCTCTCCTCCCTGGATACCACCTGCCAAGGAAAGGCGCTCGAGAAGAGCCGATACACCACAGTGGACAGAAGAACACACTCAGAACACGTTGAACTCCATCCCGTGGAAGGAGCCCGCAGGTGACAACGTATTTAATGACGACGGCTTTTGCTTTAATAATAAATGCAACTTGATAATTCATGCGGGCGCTTCTGAACACAGGCTACAATTTATTTCCAGAAGTGGTCCTTCTCTCCCTTTTAAGAAGATGCTTAATTTATTCAAAGTCTAAGAACTAGCCACTTGATAGGATCTCAATGTCTTAGAGATGAGGTAAAAGTAAACATTACTTACTGTTTTCATCAATCAAAAGTATTTATTAAGAACCTTCCATTAACTGAGCAACCAGAGGCAACTGTATGGGACGACCCAGAGCAAACCCAGCCCCTGCTCTGACCCGACAAATGCAGGTTCTCTTTGGTTCCGATCTGCTTGGAATGCAATATGGAAGCAAGCCCTGGGCCTGGCCACACGGGTCCTCAGAGCACAGAGTAACCAGACGTGGGATCTGAGCATTATGCCAACACTTGTTTTATTGCCCTACCTTAGTAGCCTAATACAAAAATAATTTTTTAAAACTTTATATCGATAAGATTTACCTCCAACCCAACACTGGTAGATTGTTTCTCAAAGTGAGTGGTATAACATTCTAAAATTAATTAAAATGAAAGAGTTCTACTTTTCTCATTGTGTTTTTTAATGGCCCCTGACTGTCTTCCTCTGTGAAATACTGTAAACTTTATCTACCTACATACCAGCTCTGCATTGGAGGGACTTATTACACAGTCCGTATCGTGGAGGATTAGTATCCAGCATCCCAAGAAATGTAAAATAAGTTGATTCTTGGGTAAAACCATTACATGATTCTTCATTTTGCTAAGTAAACATTGTGGAGTGAGAGACACCAGGATTACAGAGACTATTTAATATATTAGGAATATTTGTATTTGCAGTATGATCATGGGATATGCCTTTACCCTAATTCAACTTTAAACACAAACAAGCAAACACATCTTTAGAAGCCTGATAACCCTTCATCAACTTTAAGAATTAAAAGTTACATTAGTGTTTACCAAGTCAGTTATGTCACACTTATAAGATATCATGCCCAACCTTACACTGAGTGGCGACAAGACTCCGGTCCTCACTCCCTACTAATTAACAACTTAACAAAAAATTAAGACGTGAGGCCTCTCCATCTTTATTTGCTGTCTTTGTTACATCAAATTCTCCAAAGCGGTTAATAAACAGCATGAGTTTATCATGCTTTGAACGGTTTTCAAAAGCATGGTTACTAAAGCAGCAGTATAACTTTCCTGACCTTGAAAAGGAAGTAAACAAAAGCCAATTAAACTAGAGACAAAGGGTCTTTGTCTCACATCAGTCATTTCTCTCCGGGGCAGTTCAACATTTGACACAGTTGTTGCCACTTGCTAAGTTCCATGTTCTGAGAAAAGAGGCCAACCGCATCCCCCTCCCAGGTGAGGAAGGGGAAGCATCATGGTTACGCGACTGGTTAAAGCTATTGGTCAGCCCCGGGGGGTCAGATTACAGAGCGTGGAAATTTCTCACTCACCCAGTACAGCCTTCCAACCACACCCTTCCCAGACGAGCACAGTTGAAAAGCAAGGAACTTCAAGCTCTGTTACAGGTGGAAACTGTGGTCCGCACCTCAGATCCACACAAACCCCAACTACTTAATGGGAAGAAAACTCTGAACATAAATAATATACACATGCGTACATGAAACCTTCCTAAGGCACAGCCTTAGCCCTATTATACCCCCACCCTGCTCCTGAACTTACAGCGCACCCCAAATTAAAACAAGGGCTTCAATTTCACATGGGAGGCCCCCCCCAGTAAGCTCCAATCTACCTCTCCAGTCAATACACCCACACACACCCTCCACGTTTTAGTCAAATTAGAGATAACTCTAGCTGTTTTCTGACTAAAACCTTCACTTCCTGTCTCATCTCGGCTGAAGCCAACTTCTCCACCTGAAATGTCCTCCCGTTGTCTCTAACTGTTGAGTTTCATGGATATTTTAGGGGTTTCTCAAATACTCCCTCCTCAATAAAACTGTTCAGGATGTATCCAACTGGTACCATCTGTGACCTTGTCCATGCTGTTCCTCCTGTCACATTTTTTTTAAAATTGAAGTATAGTTGATTTACACTGTTGTGTTAGTTTCAGCTGTATAGCGAAGTGATTCAGTTTTACATATATATTTCTTTTTCAGATTCTTTTCTATTATAGGTTATTACTAGACACTGAATATAGTTCCCTATGCTATGCAGTAGGTCCTCGTTATTTTATATATAATAATGTGTATTGGCTAATCCCAAACTCCTAATTCATCCCCCTCCCTTTTCCCCTTTAGTAACCATAAGTTTGTTTTCTATGTCTGTGAATCTATTTCTCACAATTTTTTTTTTATATCCATTAGACATATCCACGTGAACCTTCATAAGAGTATAAATTCCTTTGGGCAAGAGCTGAATCTTATGCGTTTCTCACTAAATTGCTGACCACTGGACTCGACACCTCAGATAGGTACCCACTTATCCTACTGTATTGCATAAATGAAAGGGTGGTCCTGTTTACAGCTGTTTCAATGTACTTGTTTGGTGACAACTTAGAAACAATATCAAAAGCACAGTACAAGAAAGGAAAAACTGCTAAGTTAGATTTCATTAAAATTAACTTCTCTGTGAAAGACATTGTTAAGACAATGAAAAGACAAGCAATACGCTGGGAAAATGTTTGAAAAATACATAGCTGAAAAAGACTGTAATCAAAATACACAAAGAACACTTACACGTTGACAATACAAAAAAAAACCCAATTTTTTAAAAAGGTAGAAGATCTGATCAGAGACACCATCAAAGAATCTATAGGGGTGACTAAGAAGCATATGGAAACACACTCAACAACAGATATCTCAGGAAACTGCAAATGAAAACAATGACATGCCACTGCACACCTATTAGAATGGTAAGATCCAGAAAACTGATTAATATCAAGTGCTGACAAGGATATGGAACAGCAGGAACCTTAACTCACAGCTGGCTGAATGCAAAACGATGCAGCCCATTTGGAAGACAGTTTCTTACAAAGCTAGACATAGTTTTAACATATAATCCAGCAATCACACTCCTAGGTACAGTCATTCCTCTGTACCTACAGGGGATTGGATCCAGGACCCCAGCCTCCATGTATACCAAAATCCACATATGTTCAAGTCCCTTATATTAAATGGTGTAGTATTTACATATAACCTATGCACATCCTCCTGTATACTTCATCTCTAGGTTACTTATAATACCTAATACAATGTAAATGCTACCTAGATAGCTATATAAATATAATGTAACTGCTATGTAAAGAGTTGCCGGCATGTGACAAATCCATGTTTTTCTTTTTGGAACTTTCTGGAATTTTTTCTCCTGAATATTTTTGATCTGAGCTTGGTTGAATTCCCGGATGTGAAACCCTTGGATCAGGAGGGCTGACTGTATTTACCCAACTGAGTTGAACACTTATATTCACACAGAAACATACACGTGAATGTTCATAACAGGTTTATTCATAACCATCAAAAGCTGGAAGCAATCATCATGTCCTTCAACAGGTGAATGAAAAAGAAACTGGGGTACATTCATTCAACTGAATATTATTCAGATTTTTTTTATTAAAAAAAAGCTGTCAAGCCCTCAAAAGACACAGAGGAACCTTACATACATAGTGCTAAGTGTACGTATGTGATTCCAATTGCATGACACTCTGAATAAGGCAAAGCTATAGAGATGGTAGAAAAATGAGTGGTTGTCAGGACCTGGGGGAGGGCTGAATAGATAAAGAAGAGGAAAATTCTAGGTTGGGGAAACTATTCCCTATGATACCATAACGGTGGCTCCGTGACATGATACATTTGTCAAAATCCGCAGAACTTTACAGCAAAAGAATGAACCCTGTAGGATCATCCCAGGAAATAACTCAGATTGTCACAAAAGAATCTAAATGTATTA
The DNA here is from genome assembly GCF_937001465.1 of Orcinus orca. Lineage (NCBI taxonomy): Eukaryota > Metazoa > Chordata > Mammalia > Artiodactyla > Delphinidae > Orcinus > Orcinus orca. The sequence goes on along the minus strand of NC_064561.1, from coordinate 170,984,189 downwards.
CAAATGTATGAAACAACATCACAGGGAAGGACTGGGGGGAAAACCTGCAACTAAAGTAGCTTTGGACATGGATTCTATTCAGTCTAAGACTTAGAGGCAAAAGGAGTTGCGATACTGATACCACTATATGTTTACACTGGAATGGAACAATTAAATAGATGGATGGCGGAAGAAAACCTTAACGAAACTAATGCTGCCCAACTAGAGTTGATTTACTTTCATGAGAACAGCAGCAGAAAAACCCAACTCTAATGCTGGCTTGACCTCAACTCTAAAGCGTACCAGTCACAAGGTCCAAGCAGTCCTCAAAATGTGTTTCTAGAGAACAAGCCGAAAACACAGCTCAATACCCGCCTATTTTTTTCAGCTGTTCATATGACACAACTGGAATGTGTTTCTATGGGAAAGAGTTCAGGTCAAGATGCACTGAAGGCACTTTTCAGCATAGTATTTAATGAGGACAGATGTAAAAGACATTGGGAGATACAAGTAAAGCCTTGTTTTCTCCATTATCATTAAATGAAAGAATAATGCATGCAAAGGTTTTTTTTTTTTTAATCAAAAATATAGAGAATATATGTAACGAAAACCCCACAGCTCTCCTGGAGAAAACCACCCTTGCCAGTTTCCTGTGTTTTCTTCCAGACGTATTCTATGCATGTATAAATGTAGGACTGTGTGTGCATGTATACAGATGCATGCGTGCACATACAAATAAATACAAGCTTCATTTTTTTTTTTTTTTAAAAAAAAAGCAAAGACATGTTTGACGTTTTGCTCTATTTGCCTCAGATCATCCTGGAGAATTCCCTGTGAGGACACACAGATCTCCCGTGTTTTTTCCCAGCAGCACACTGTCATTCCTAGAATGTGTCTAATCAGCTCCCTATGGAGGGACATTTAGGTTGGTTCTACCCTTTGCTGTTTTCTGTTCAGCTTTTACTGAATGAAAGGAAATAAAGTGGAACCCTGGAGTCCCCACACCAGGAAATTTCCTGTCAACACTTCCATCCCTGGCTCCATCCCTGACGCCCTTTGTTTCATGGTGGATGCATTTCTGTACTTTTGGTGCCAACGGTTAGGAGCCCCCCACAGAATAGGAAGGTGATCACCGCAGTGTGAAGCTTTATACCCTCCTCTATCTCTGCCCAACCTCTACCTCTAAGGAAAGGTGATTACTGAGATGCCTTATATGTGAGACAGGCTCTTGTTCTACGAAAGGGTGACACTGTGGACTCCCTGTTTATATTGTGTCAACATCAGTTTGACATTTTAATCAATCAGTCAGAAACTAATTACTGATGAGAAGAATAACTTGCAATTTAATTCTGCCAACTTTCTATTACGTTCCAGCATGTCAGACCATGGAATTTGGGGAGTTTATCTGCCACACTGTATAACAAGGTCATTTAGTAGTATTTCTAGTCCAAATGATGGCTAGAAACCTAAAGGGATGGCTTATGATAAAAAGTGGTGTGTTTAATAAAAACAGCGGCTACCTATTCATGGAACAGCGACCCATTTCCGCTCTACATGTATCTCTCGTAACCCTTACAGCCACCCTATGAGTTAAATCAGTCCATGATGATCAAATTAAATTTGTGATATAAGGTGAGGAGAGGCAGCCATTTGGGAAATGCTATTAGCTGGCATTTGCACAGCACTGTATAGACCAGATGTCATGTGTTCATCTCTGCCGCCCCGTGAGGTGGGCAGGGCAGCTATCAGCATCTTCATTAAACAGGTCCAAAGAATGAGTGATCTGAGCCACATCACACCGCAGTTACCAAGACAGAGGAACAATAGGTACCCACTTCTTCCAACATCAGAATCTCTGCAGCTTCTGCCAAAGCTTCCCTAGAATGCTGTAACTCCTCTACTTATCCACAAGTTCAAGTCCAAAGAGACTTCGTGTGAGTAGATGCTCTGAGCGTCTGTGGGTGGCCGATGTGCATCTGTTCTGGTGCCCGGATTAGACTGTGTTTATGGATCTCTAGGGTGGTGGTGGTAGTAGTAGCAGAACTACTCCTATTAGTAGTAACAGACTGGTAGCAGCAGCAGTCATGGCAGCAGTAAGAATGAAGGCTCACGTGTGCCAAGGACTAAGTGCCACGCACCAGGCTCACTTTGTAATGCTAGCTTTTCTTGAACTTTGGCAACTCTGAGGTAGCGATCATCCTCATTCCCGTTTTACTGATGCCTAACCTGAGGCACAGAGAGGTTAATTAACTTATCTAGGGTCACGAAGCTCCTCTGAGACAGAGCCAGGGGAGAGTGAGGGTCAAGTCTGCATTAAAGCCACTAGCTACACTGCTCCTCTGCAAGGTGCAAGTTCAGGAGGCGGGGTGGGAAGTTCCTGTAGCTCCAGAGTATTCATTGTTTAACAATGGAGTTTGTTTCCTGATACATTTGCCCTAAATATTCCTGAATGAAATTCATCACAATAGCTATCTTGGTAGCAGACTTTAAGCCAAAACAGAAATCAACTTCTGAAGATTAAACACACATGAGACAATACATTCAGTTAGAGTAGGGGCTGGCAAAGAACAGCCTTGGGGCCACATCTGGGCTGCCATCTGTTTTGTAAATAAAGTTTTATTGGAACACTGCCATGCATTGTAACTGCTTTCACACGACAGTGGCAAAGCCTAAAATATTTCCTATCTTGTCAATTACAGAAGAAGTTTGCCAACCTGAGCTGGAGAATGAAAGCCAGGGAAACGGCGCACTCAAATAGTACAAACTGAACTGTGTTCCAAAGGTAATTTTATATACCAGGTTTCGAGAAATCAATACGGAAATAAAATAAAAAATACGTCAATAATTTTGAAATTTATTACATGTTGAAATAACATTTCGGATTTGTTGGGCTAAAGCCTAATTTCACAAAATTTTTTTTTAAGTGTGGCTATTGGAAAAATTTTAATTACATACATGACTCACATCTTACTTCTACTGGGTAGTGCTGCCCTAATAAATGAGGCTGAACCTCTGCTCTATAAGGACGTGGACAGCTTGATACTATATTCTACTTGCATTTGTTTGAAACTTGGAGCACCTTTTACATAAATGAACTGTCAGACTATTTTAATACACGGCTTAAAGAGAGACAAATAACACATACTTCTTCTCATTGAAAACATTACCCATCGTTCAAAGGTGAAAACCAACACTCCCACAAATAACGTGAAACAGAAGAGACCTCATGAAGAGTTTTCCTGAGGCCAATGACTCTAAACAAAGAAATGAGACGCGAAGAATTTCCATTAACTTCAAATAAAGTGTGAAATATCAACACAATGACTCTCAAACAAAATATGGTAATTTCATTTTCCGAATGAATTTATGTTTCGTTTCCAAAGTCACTCCAGAATATTCCGGGGGCATCACATTTGTTTTATTTAATTGGCCTCTCACTGTTGTGGCCTCTCCCGTTGCAGAGCACAGGCTCCGGACACGCAGGCTCGGCGGCCATGGCTCACGGGCCCAGCCGCTCAGCGGCATGTGGGATCTTCCCGGATCGGGGCACGAACCTGCGTCCCCTGCATCGGCAGGCGGACTCTCAACCACTGCGCCACCAGGGAAGCCCTGTTTTATTTTTAACAAGTCAGTGAACCCAGAATCTTCAGCACCCAGAAACAGAGCACCACTGGGGGAAGCTGTAACAAAGTTAGATTGAACAGGCCAGAATGGGAACACAGACATTGTGATCTTTTTTCCCCCAAACTTGGCAAGTAAATGCTTCCAAAGGCTATATGCCTAACAGCTCCCAATGTTTGGCCCGAGCACCTTAAGTGGGTCCGTGGGACACTTCCTCTTTTGAATCTTAGCTGCCATTGTGGCCATGTCACAAACTTGTTTCCAAACCGCATAAATGTCCTGAAAACCACACGTATTAACATTTGGCCGAGCGCTTCCTTGAGTTACAAGAATACAGGCCTCCTCCATGGCTTCTTTCTTCCATTCTTATGCCTTTCCGGTTTCCTGCCTTTAACAACCGGCCCTGCACCTGCTGCTCTGACCGCCCTTCCTCCCGCTGGCTGTGCATGTTGAATATTGCTCACTGCTGGGTTTCCTCTCCTCCCCTGCATACAAGGGAAGCAGGCAGACACCCCCGCTCTGCCTCGCTCTGGGCCATGAATTCCCAGCAAACCCTGCAGGAACTTCCTGGTCTTCGTGCCTGCACGTCAGACCCCTCATGGGATGAGGCCCCCCGGTGCCCTCTGCCACTCACGTGGGGAAGACAGAAAGAAGTGTGTTCCTGCAAAAATGAGACCCCCCCTGGATCGCTAACAGTGGAGCTGGCGTTCAATTCTCACCACTGAAAAGAAGAGATGGTTTCCCTCCTAAATTAAACTCGAGAAGCAGCAAACAATGGTATCTATTATTTAAATATGGGTGACTCTGTACAAAGGATCTTCGTTACCTTAATTGAATCTGAAAGAACCCTATTAAGGCAAGCGGGCAAGCCAGGAAGATTATTCCATCACACGCATGGAGGAGGTGAATCGGATACAACTTGTGTGCTGTGCCCAAGGTCACGTGACTGGCAAGCACTAGGACCTCTGTCTAGATTCTGGGCTCTTCCTTCTTGTAGGAAAACCAGGTGGGCATGACTCCAAGTGTGGCCTGTGACAGGTGCCAGGCCATGAGGAGATGGACACCAAAAGTGGGAAGCATTTAAGAACTTCTACAGCAAGATGACATGGCCACATCATCTTTATTCTATTTTACAAAAGTACCAGTCTGGACTTCCCTGGTGGTCCAGTGGGTGGGATGCCGCCCTTCTACTGCAGGGGGCACGGGTTTGATCCCTGCTGGGGAACTGAGATCCTGCATGCCACGTGGCGTGGTATTCAAAAAAAAAAAAAAAAAAAAAAAAAAGGCACCAGTCCACAACGAATTGGCAAGAATAAAGAGAAGCTCTCTCTTGCTATATATAATTTGAGAGGTGCTGCTTTAGGAGGTACCAATGTCCATTTTGGGTAATCCTAAGAAACTTCTTGATAATCATGTGTACACAAACCTGCCATTATTACCGTATTATCAATTTTGCATGAAGGACTAGACTTATTCCCCTTTCTATTGTTTAACATCAAATCAGGCTCAACAGATAAGGAAAGTGTACTTATCTAAATGCTTTCTCAAAACTGTTACAAGCATAAAGTGCCTATTCAGAAAATCTGATATCACATCTCTGTTAAAAAAAGTTCTCGGAACTGTACACAAGATAAAATCCAAACATTTGTCTTTCTGCATTTCCAGCTTCATCCCCTCCACTCCTCGTCTCAAGTTTTATTCTCCAGTGGGGCCCGTGAAGCCTCCCTTGTTAATGGAACTCCCACTGTACTCAGGGCAGCTGTCCTGGGAGTGAGATCATTCTAAGTCAACTCTGCAAACCCATTCACCTTTGCCAGATATTCACTCTAACTTCCTGTGGAGTGAGGCTCAGCCCCAGGCCCCAGGCTGGCCCTAGAACCAAGCAGAGAAGCCAGCACCAGGGAGATGTGAGGCAAATCTACTGAGATTCATTTTTTTTCTTCTTCCTAATAAAAGGAGAGCCATTCCTTTTGGCCCAGCCCCGATTCCTTTCAGAGGTAATGCTTACTCCAAGAGGCCAAAGCCTTTGTTTGCTTTATTCAGAGACGCATCCCAAGAGTACAACAGATCCTCAAAAACTATCTGTTGAAAGAACTGAATAAGGACGTTCTGTGAGGATGTGATAGCTGCCACTATGGCAGCCATTTTGCAACCTTGAGGAAGGACCAAGGGAATTGCAGACGCATCGCTGTGAAGCCGTAATATTGTGAAGCCTCTAAACAAACGCTTCTTCTAAAATGTGATCCTTATGTATTTGTATGCTGTGTAGGTCACTGTTGGCCAAGTTATTTTGTGTCCCGTCACTGAAGAGTTGGGGTCTGCCCAAAGGGACATCAAGGGTATTGTGTGTGCGTGTGACACACTTGTGTGGTCTCTTGGTAGATGGACGAGGTCCTGTGGAGGAAGGGAAGGATCACCCCTAGGAAGGAGGGGGCGCCAGTGAGGAACGGGCTTAGACTCCAGAGAGATCAAGATCCATGGTGAAAACGCGAGGCTGATGTATGGCTTAATGCTCTACAGCGGTTAATACCGTCAGCCGCAAAAACACTCAGAAGGCGAATGAGCAATGGAGCAGAGGTCAGCAGTGGCGACGTGAGCTGGTGTGTTGTGTCAAAGCCAGACAGACATCCCAGGGTTGTGGTCAAGTTCAAATCTAGGTCAGGGAAGACAGAATCAAAGACAGAATGCATGGACCCAGGTTCCATGGCCACGGTGAGAACCGCTAGGTGGCGGCCTCATTGGAAGCGGCCAAATAGGCAGGAGGCCCGGGACAGGGTGGCGCCAGGAAGGTGGTTCTCAAAGTGTAGCGAAGACCTGACAAAGTGGGGGAGACGGGATGCTGCGGAGGAGGAGGGCGGGCAAGCTGGCTAAGAGCCGGTGTTCTCAGGCCCCGGCTGGTTCTCAAGGTGAGGTCACGTGCAGAAGTGGGAAGCTGACATCACGCTAGGGGTGTGGGAAGGCTTCGAGGGAGGGAGGCGAGAGCAGGGAGGTCTCCTCCTCCGAGGCTGGTGCAAACGTGCCCTAGAATTCACCGGAGCACTTTTCTCAATACTGTCCAGCAAACCATGGAGTCTGAGAAAGAGGAGGACAAGAGCATCACCCAAGATGAGGCTGCCCATCTGCAGGGAGGCGAGGTCGGCGAGCCAAGGGACCTTACAGACGCCACAAGTTCATGACTAAATGGCTCACGCCTCCTCCCAGACCTGGGACATTGTTTTGTGGCCGGGCTCAGCTTGTGATCATTCGAAGCTGGCCATGTGATGGTTTGAGCACTCTTTAAAATATGTGGGCCCACCAACGAAAGGCCCACCAACGAATCCAACTGAGGCAAGAAGATAATGAAATCCCAATGCAGGTTCACGATCAAGAGAAACTAAGGGACTGAGGTCTACACGAAGAAAAGCAACGTGTTCACTCGATGAGGGAGTAAAAATAATGGACGGACGAGACGGCCGGTTGGAGGGCAAATTTAAACTCTGAATAGGCCACATACATGTAAAATTAGGGGTTCGTAGATCAAGATTTAAAAAAAAAATTGAGGGCTTCCCTGGTGGTGCAGTGGTTGAGAGTCCGCCTGCCGATGCAGGGGACACGGGTTCGTGCCCCGGTCCGGGAAGATCCCACATGCCGCGGAGCGGCTGGGCCCGTGAGCCATGGTCGCTGAGCCTGCGCGTCCGGAGCCTGTGCTCCGCAACGGGAGAGGCCACAGCAGTGAGAGGGCCGCGTACCGCAAAAAAAAAAAAAAAAAAAAAAAAAAAAAAAAGATCATCCTGTCAGTTAATATGTGTTGAAAGACAACCTCAGAAAAACACAGAAAAAGTGGGGAGGGAGGGAAGGACTAAAGGTTTGTCCTAAATCAGACCACAAACCGTGGTAAAGCCAACAACGGAAGGTCCAAACCTTAGCGTAAACCCCATCTGGAAATCCTCACAGAACAGCCTCCCTCTTGGGTATAATCTGTTGCCATTTTATCTAACGAATGTAATTAAATGCTTTTTAACTTGCTAAACTAAACTTGAATCTCTCTCTGTCCACTGCTGTTCTATTTCTACTTCTCCATCCCCCATTACTGAACAGGTCACAGTCCCCTTTTATTCAGACTCGCTGTGAAAAACCATGCTGAGAAATACAAATTAGGGAAGCAGCTGTCGCTCTCTGTAGATGCTGGCAAGGAGGCTCAAATCAGTGATGAAAATGCTAAAATAGCTGTGAAACTTACCCAGTGGTTTATACCATCACCAAGGTCATGTCGATGTGACAAGGATGCTAAGGATGAAAATGTACGGCAGGGGGTGAGGAGGAAAGAAAGAGAGGATGGTGTCCAGTAGGCAGACAGTCACCTACGTCCAGGAAAACGTGTCACGCTGACAGCTGCAATACTCGGCCAGAGTTATGACTTTTACAACGCTACATCAGTAGGTACTAAGACATGCCATCATGGCAGCGTTACTCAGCGTACAGAAATAATCCAGAGCACATACTTCTATGGTTTCTTGCTTGAACGTATTTGAACTTCCGAGACAAAAAAACTTCTGACCCCCTGGAAACCAGAGGTCATTCACCATACTTAGTTCCAAAAAAAAGCGGTTCTTTTTAAAAAATGAGGGTGCAGAGGAGAACAATGGTTTTTAGAGGCAAATGAATAAAAAGCCATACTGGGACCAAAGAGTTTGAACTGTCATAAAAAGTAGGAAAATAAAAATGGCACCTCGGGAAAATTTGAGCCTAAGCCCAGAAATGTCAAATATTAGAAAAAATATGATTTCACCAGATTCATGTTAGTTGAGAGCTGGAAGGAGTTTGAGAAATCACCCCATCTCACCACCCCATTTGTACAGGAAGAAACTGAGCAGAAGCTACCACTCTATGTTTGCTTAAAAGAATTCACTAAGCAAAGAGCCACCTCTTTGATAATGGATGTAGCTGATTTATAAATATTCATCAATACAGGCTGGGCTAACAGAAAAAAGTCAAATGGAGAACTTTACTTGAAAACTGTTCCACACGGTCTTCTCTGAGAAAAGTGGCATCGTATTGGCATGTCCTTGGTAAATTCTACTTTCCCAAAGGAAAATGAGGGTCTGGTGAGAAGGGGACATGGGGAGTGCAGCTTCCTAGGAGTCCTTTCTCTTGCTTATTCATGTATTAAACTGGTTGTCTGCAAGTCATAATGGGAAATTAGCCAGCCTTAGACACAGCCAATATCTGTTAAGTATAAATTAGGAACGCCACAAAATATTCCGCTGAGCAGTTGGAAGTTGCTAGGAAACGGGAGGTCAGGCGATGCCCAAAGGCCAGGTTATTCCCATCCCTGGGGCCTGGACAGGACTGGTTCATGCTGGAGCCCCAGCATCGCAGAGCCAGACCACAGGCTTCTGAATCATGTGAGTCAAGATGCTTAAATCTGGATGCCCCTCTTGGCCTTCTACTTGGGGAAAGGACCCAATGAGAAAATCCAAGGAAGACACAGGAAACAGAAAACATAAATATGACAATAATACACTCTTTCTCATCTGTCTTTAGACTAACATTATTTCCTGCACAATCCAATTTACTTATTAACACCTACCATGTTTCCCATTCTTAGATTTAAAGCATACTTTTCAGGGTTCTCGTAATACTTTTTCCATGAATTTGTTTTTAAACACATCTACCCCCAAATGGATGCATATGCTTCATAAGTTCTATTGGAGGATGTGGTGCTGAGTTAGTAAGTGGTGAATAAGTTCAAGTTCAAGAAACAAACGCCTCTTTATGTTGGGACCGTCACAGTCAGTAATGGAAGGGCCACACCAACGCACATACACTGCCTCTCTCCAGGGCGACAAATATGTTCATTATTATTTATCAGCCACCACGACCATCGGTGGCAGGTGTGTGCCAGCGTCTGAGCTAGAAGTTTTACAAACATGATCACAGTTAACCTCGTAACCACGCTAAAAATGGGCGACTTCTGTCCTCACTCCATCGATAAGCAAACTTGAGTTGGTAGACCAATGTCACGTGGCTGGCGAATGACAGTGAGCCCAGCGTTTCCTATGAGACTCCCCTCAGTCCACCACAATACGCAGCCTCCTGACACATCTTCGCTAATCATTTTAATCCAGAAATGGTGAAAAGATTAACCTGTTTTATCCATCTGTTTACTATACAGTGTCTGAAGGACAGATTGCCGTATTCGCTAACAAACAGCAATACAATCAATTTGTCCTTTGAGAACTATGAAACCTTATGCCGTTAGCCTTGGAATATGTAGAAAAACAAGCCCAGGTTAAATGACTGCTACAGAGTCACTGGGCTGCTGGGACGAGGTTTGCATTAGAGGTTAAATTCTGTGTTTCAGGCCAGGTGGGATCAGTGTTGTTTAGAAACACTACTGTGATACATTGTACCCTGGTGAACGGTCTCAAAAGTCCTCCTGGGTCTGTCGCCGCCTTTTTCCCCATCAACGTTCTGGCACCGTCAACTATGACCCGAGGCCAGTCCGTGATTTAGTAACTGAAACGGAAATGATTTAGGCACGACCTATTCATCAGTTCATTTCTTCCTATATTTTTGCACCCAAGCCCTGAATATAGTTAATAGTCAACCAAAGAATGTTGCTTCATCTACCCTATATGTCAGGTAGGTCTATTCGTCTCTGCCTACACCCTCTCTGGCTCTGCAGCCTTGGCAGTTCACAGTCCCCAAAAGAGTGCAGTCCGGGTTTTAGGCTAGTTTATCAAAGCAGAACCAAGAACAGAAAAGCCTGAGTACCCAAGCCAGTGGCTAAAGGCCCTTCGAATATTCCCAGACCGCTTTCTCAATCGTTAAAATACTTTATACCAACATGTTGTAGCAGGGAGAGTGGATGTGCTCTGAGCAGGCAAGGTGAGTAATGCAGAACAAGTGGCAATTGTATTGTAGTTAATTTTTTTTTTTTTAATCGATCACGAGAAGGGAAAGGCTTTAACTCTGTCAACACTGGCAGAGCTCCAGGTCTGTGTAAACCAGGAAATGCCCCGAGCACAGCTCCAGACACAGCAGGCGTTCCTGAGCAGAAGTGGCCCATCTGCTGATGCAACCAGGCTACAGACAATGGCTGGTCCAAGAGATGGTCAGTTCCACAGAGATTTGCAGTTTTTTGTACCTTTTTGCACCTTTGATACCCAGCCCCAGCACTAACAGGTTGTGTCTGAACCCGGGAAATCCCAATCACGTGACACCACCACCAGGTCCGACCTGCCCTTCCACCTCCACACAGGACCTCATTTCCCTAATTTGCAAGGTGCCTCCGACCAAATGGCTCTCAGGGCTGCCACTGTGTGTACCCACGGTTCAATGTAAACTGAACAGTCCAAGCTTTATTGGAATTGATGTAATGAAGGCACTGAATCAAATACAGAGGCCAACTTTTCAGAGTTAATAGCAAAACAAAAGGAAAAGAGAAAAAAAAGAAAAGAAGTCAAGTCAGGCTAATTTCCCTTCTGCCATTTCTCAAGCTGCAATCAACATATTCAAGATTCTTTACATGTGGCTCGAATAATCTGGTGGGGTTTGTCTTTCCAGCTCAGCAAAATTGGCCTCAGTCCTCTACTTACATAGTGTAACAACCTTATTTAAACTGTCTCCTATTTATATATGTAACCACCTTATTTAAACTGTCACACTGAAAACAACATCAAGGGATGCCTGACAGACTTCATAGGCAAACCCTTGTCCTGTGCCTAAAGCTCAGAGGCTGAAATCTCAGTAACTCAAACTTACTGTGCATGTTCAAAGTTCATTTTCTTGCATCTAAAGAGACTTTTGAAAAAAACGTTAAATAGTATCTAAAACATTGTTCACCGGTGAAATTTTCACACATTTTTAACAGGGACACTTTCATTTCGTAACGGCAAACTTTTCGAGTCTATTACAGAATTCTTAAAGCTAAACAGTATTCCCTTTTTAGTGAAATACTGGCAAACGAAGCATCTGGCACACTTTAATGAGCTGTTTTATCCTTTCACAGTGGCTGAAACTAGGACATCCATTCATCTGAGAAAGTGGATAGCACAGAGCGATTACGTAATCCTGCAGGATATGCTGATATCCAGGGCACTCCACCCCCCCCCCAAATTTTAAATTTTCTAATACTACTTACTAGGAAAGAAAGCAGTAATATATGTTTCATTTAATGATTCAATACCTGTGAAAAATGTTAAAGGATATTATTTTCACTGTATATTCATCAGTTAAGACAAAGTTCAAAGCCATAACAAGTGCTATAATAAAAATTAAGTTGTAGATGCCATTTTTTACCAAGAGCAACGGAAAAATAAGGAAAAACCCAAGAAATGATCAGCGTTGACACCTTAACCCAGTGACTTCCAACCGGGGCAATTTCGCCCTCTGGGGGACATCTGGAGGTGTCTATAAACATTTGGGGGAGTGGGGGTGGGACTGGCATCTATGGGGAGAAGGCAGGGCTGTTGCTACACGTCCTATAATGCACAGGACAGTGCCCCTCAGCAAAGAAATGTCCTGTCCAAAACGTCAACAGTGCCAAGGTTGAGACACTCTGCCCTAACCCGATAAATTAAAAAAAAGTTAAACAAGGAGGTGGAAGGAAAAGGATGTGAAATTTAATCATGGACACATTTCAGTTTGAAGTGCTGGCCAAGCACAGACCCAGGAAAAAAGTAGGTTACAAAGCTGGGCTATGAGGCCGAAGCTTAGAGGAGGGTTTCGGGCTGGGAAAACACAGCAGAAAGGTACTCACCTGGGCTGAGAGCAGAAGGAGAGAAGTGAGCGTTTCTTTGGGAACAGCACAGGTGAGGAGGTGAGGGCAGCACCCAGGGAACCAGTCAAGAGAGGGAGGGGGAGGGCAAAGGGAGGGGGGAGGAGGCTTGGTCAGAGAAGTGCCAGGAAGGAGGAGGTGGCAGGTGATGCCACGGCCCTGGGGGTGGGAGGTGGAGATTAGGAGGGCAGGGCAAAGAAAAACTCTACCTGGAAGCTTTCAGCAGGAGAGAGGCAGAGGCGGCTTGGATGGCATAGCCTCAGAAGTAAGAAAACAGGTACGGACTCTTTTTAGAAATGTTCAGCAGTGAAAAGAAGACTGCTCTAAGGGGAACCCGGTCAAGTTCCTATTCACTCCCACCTCCCCTTTCTTTTACATAAATAAATAAACACATATATTTAAATACAATGAAAGTATCAGCAAGGAGATGGGATCCTGGGAGAAGGAACCCTTTACAGCCCAAGGGAGAAAAACTGATGGACTATGGTCCCAGGGGAGGCAAGAGAAGTTAAATCAGGAAGACAGGATGAGACTGTCCTTCAGAAAGGCTGCAACAATTTAAACTCCCAGTGGCAAAGTACATGAATGGGAGTTTCCTCAAATATTCACAGACCCCTGAAACATGTTATTGAAAAACGGAAAACCAAAAACCCATCCAATCTTCACATTGGCAAGACTATCTCACTATTTTAAGTTTTATTTCTTTGATTATACTATTGACGTTGTCAGGTTATTTTTCATTTGTATTACACCTTTTGCAAGTTTCTTGTTCAAGTGTTTTTCCCATTTTTCTACTAAAATATTTGTTATTTTCTTATTGATTTGTGAGGGCTCTTTATATAGTAAGGCTCTGAATCCCCTGTTATACATTGCAAAAACTTTTCCTGTTGTTGGCCTTAATGAAGGCCAAGCTGTCCATGTGTGTATGTATACATCAAAATCATAACAATGTGCATACTCTGATTTTAGCAAATAAACTTCTGAGAATTTACCTTAAGGAAACAGCCTTAAATGAGCACAAATATTTACACACATGAATAATACAGTAAGCAGCACTGTTTACAATAATAAAGGAAATAATCCAATAATAGAAATTTGACTTAAAGCACAGCCACTGACAAGTGTATACAGTCATGAAAAAAAGCACAGGAATGCTTTAAGATATGTTAATAAAAACAGAATTACCATATGATCCAGCAATTCCACTCCCGGGCATATGTCCAGACAAAACTATAATTCAAAAAGATACACGCACCCCTACGTTCTGCTGCTATTACCCCTACGTTAATAGCAGCACTGTTAACAATAGCTAAGACACAGGAACAACTTAAATGTCCACTGACAGATGAATGAATAAAGAAGATGCAGTGTATATATACAATGGAATACTACTCAGCCATAAAAAAGAACAAAATAATGCCATTTGCAGCAACATGGATGCAACTAGAGATTATCATACTAAGTGAAGTAAAGCAGAAAGAGAAAGACAAATACCATATCACTTTTATGTGGAATCTAAGATATGACACAAATGAACCTTTCTATGAAAGAGAAACAGAATCACAGACATAGAGAACAGACTGGTGTTTGCCAACAGGGAGGGGGTTTGGGGAAGGGTGGAGTGGGAAGTTGGGGTTAGCAGACGTAAGCTTTTATATATAGAATGCATAAACAAGGTCCTACTGTATAGCACAGAGAACTATATTCAATATCCTGTGATAAACCATAATGGAAAAGAATATGAAAAAGAATGTATATATGTGTATAACTGAATCACTTTGCTGTACAGCAGAAATTAATACAACACTGTAAATCAACTATACTTCAATAAAAAATATTGATTAAAAAAAAGTAAGTTACATAATTGAGGTAGACTATGATCCCAATTTAAAGGAAAAGGTATATATACAACAAAATGTAAGCAGGATTGTCTCTTGGTAGTAAAATTATAGGTAACTGTAAATTAAAGAGTTTTTTTTCTTTGTATTTTGCATATTTTCCAAATCTTTTATAAGCAATAAGTATTGCCTTTATACTGGGGAGGGATGCAGGCAAAACCTAGTAACTATTGTAATGATGTTTAATAAATAGCTACTATTCACTGTAGTAGTATTTTTGAGTATAAGGGAAAGAGCTGGCCTGAGGAAGGAACAGGGGAACTCCCCAGGGTCAAAGGCCAACACAGGGAAATGCTGGGGAGCGGGTGAAGGCAGAGAGCTTTCTCCAAGTCTGAGAAAAGCCAGGGATGTTCAGACTCTGAGCCCAAGCACCCCACTGCAATCTTCCCCCAGTACCCATTCTCTGGTCTCCAAAACCCGGACCCTTTGCTCCAGTCATTGAGGGGAAACGCAGCTTTTAGAATCGATCCTTCGTACAGATGCTGGGTGAGCAGCGGTGAGTTTTACAGCAAAGTCACAAACAGAAATCTCACATTAAGGGGGCTGCCGGCAAAAACATTAATACGGAGCCACTTAGGCTAGAAAACACACACACACACACACACACACACACACACACACACACAAGATCGCAGTTTGCCTATGACTGATAGGTGGTCTGGGACTGGGAATGGCTCAAATGTTGGACTGGGCTGCTGTTCTGACTGGATGCTATTCTAGAAGTTCATCAAGATGAGCCAAAAAATGTACAGCCAGAGGGCTGCAGGGAGGTGGTGTGGCTACCCTTCACAGTGGGTGCAGGGAAAATATTTACCCATCGTGGCAGATGCCACCTCCCGGGTGGGAAGCAAGCAGGGCAGTCTGGGGTGCCTTTGCAAACATACCCTTCACCATGCCATGGTGCTCATCAGAGAGAGTGAAATATTACTCATCTGAGAGTGGATGTATTCCCTCACTGCAAAGAACAATAGGATTCTGGAACTGCGGATCTATATGTTTAAGCACAGAAATACAGTTGAGAAAACCCAGAAGTACCACACGATGAAAGAGTCAGAAATATGTGGTACTTTCCTGAAGATGACTTACACTTCCTCTTATGATGGCTATTAATTTTATGTCAGATTAATTACCCTTAAGATTGAAAAAACTGATGGTAAAAATAAAATGTTCTAACATTCGGTTTTCCCTTGGCACTAGAAATTTATTTCGGGGAAAGCAGATTTGGCTAAGTGGCAGGCAGCCACATTATTATTCGTTTCTTTTAAATGTAACTCAATTTAATATGAAAGACCACCTTCACATTTAAAACACTTACTCCCTTAAAGGGCACTTTTAGCAACTGAATAGAAATCAGCTGAACACATTCAAGTGGCAGTAGAAGCAGAGATTAGCATTTCAGACGCTCTTTATTATGTTCTTTCTTCAGGGACTTCTACTCTGGGGAACCAGAGGATCTCAGCAAAATGTGTCTCATCAGGTTTCTCCCGGGCAGATTGCAAAATATCGGCAAGTTTATGCTTGTATGAAACAAGCACATGATATTAAACAAATCACCATTCAATTCCTGTAACTTTTCCCAGTTCCATACTTGTGTATCAACCAGTTTATAATACAACTTATAAAGATGCCGATTCTTGTGCAGATTTCTTTAAAGGTTGGTATAAAGCACAGGGCAAGAAAAAGCTGCAGAACCGTAGCATATAATTTTTTAAAGGGAAATTCTTTGACATAACAAATTCAAACAAAAGAAACGACCACTCACCATTTCCCCGTGCAACCTAATATCAAACATGATTTTCCCTACACAAGATGAATTCCGTACCAAAAAATATATTGCGTTATCAATGCCTTATCCAAGAGGTTATGTCTTTTGTTTTTACAAAGCATTAGTAGTTCAAACTGGTACATGCAATCAAAATCAGCACTTACCCATTTGTTTAGAAACTAAACACTTCCGGTACTCAGAGAGACGGCGAAAACCTGTTTTCCTCAGGCTTAAAAAACTCCTCTACAAAAGTCTACAGTACTGCGATCACTGTGAAACTTTTAAGCAGTGCAAATAAGAGAAAAACCCCTACCTTGGGTTTCTTTTGCCCCCTTCAGCTTTTGTCCACTGTAAATGGCTGCATCTTTAGCAGTCCGGGCTACAAGCATCTGAGCCGACAGACACAAAAACGGGCTTTCTTCAGCTCACTGCTGTTCCCAGTCTTTTATGTGGTGTCTTGGGCTCTGCTTGCTTAATTCCTGATTCTTCTGAAAGAAGTCCAGCCTGGTGAGGCTGGCGGGATAGCAACTGCCGAAGATACTTTTGACCGTCGGAGTAAAGGAATCACCTTGCATGCACCAACAAACGTGCAAAGTCATTTGAAGGTGCAAAGACCCTGAATTTTCAAAGATGACTAATATTCAAAAGGAAAAACGCCCCAGGACAAAACCAAGCAATTTAGTTGTGATCTTGGAAAGTCCACCCTGAGAACAACACCCCTCCCTTGAGCCCAGTTTCATTTCTGGCTATTTATCCTGGTCTTTGCATAGCGCTCCTGAATAGTTGCCATGACAACTCGGTAAACAGGATTCAAGTGACCACTGAGGGGTTTAGCGGGATTGTTTTGTTTAGCGAGAAGAATGGTAGCTTTAATGCTTCCTCTACTAAAATTTCCTGGAAAGGCAGAGCTGCCTTTTTTTTAGGTTGTGGGTAGGTGATGTTCTCAAAAGTCAAAGAAGCTGGCAAAGAATGCTCCAGTTACAGGAGAAGAGGCAACAGGAGTGGCAGTCAGAAAGCCAGGAAGAATTATGGAAGGTTACTGAATGCCAAGTGGGCATTTTCCAGCAAGGATGCAGAGCAAGTGGAATCATCTCCAAAGGCTGTTAAGACTAAGTATATTTGGTGAGGACTGAGAGTCTGACAGTCCAGATAGTTCTAAAAACTCCCCGCTCCCGGTTCTCCTATGCGCTCTCTCCTCCCCCACTTTTTGACCAGTCTCTTCTCTATGAAGCAGTGTCATTCAGATTGTGTGCCCTAGAAGCTTCATTCTCAATCTTCACCCTTCGGCCAGGCAATCAGAAACCATCCTATTCTTAAAAAATTTTACTTGAAAAAAACGTTCACTGTGTTGTGAACAGATTATGAACATTTAGCACTTTGACACATCACAATGGTATCATTTGTCAAAACTCAATCATACGACACGGTGAACTTTAATGTTAACTTCGGATTTTAATAATAATAGAGCAATACTGGTTCACTAATGATAACAAATGTACCACACTAACGCAAGATGTGAATAATAGGGGAAACTGTGTGTGTGTGTGTTGAAGGGGAGAGTGATATGGGAACTCTCTGTACTCTATGCTCAAATTTTCTGTAAATTTTTAAATATTCTACAAAAGAAGGTCTATTAGTTTTTTAAAAAATGAAATTAAAATGTTCATCCCATAACCATGTTAAAGACTAAAGGAGGGCTTCCCTGGTGGCACAGTGGTTGAGAGTCCGCCTACCGATGCAGGAGACACGGGTTCGTGCCCCAGTCCGGGAAGATCCCACATGCCGCGGAGCGGCTGCGCCCGTGACCCATGGCCGCTGAGCCTGCGCATCCGGAGCCTGTGCTCCGCAACGGGAGAGACCACAACAGTGAGAGGCCCGCATACCGGAAAAAAAAAAAAAAAAAGACTAAAGGAAATTAAAAAAAGAAAAAGGAAAAAAAAGCAGCAGCTCGTTACAACAATCTGCCAAGGGTATGAGACTTAAAACTAAACTCAAAAAGGAAAAGGTCTGGCAGTAGTCTTAGCTTTTCCTGGATTCAGCTTAAACTGGGGGTTAACCTTGTGAGGATGAAGTGAGCGTATTTTCCAACCCAAACACGTCACGCAAGTATGGACTGCTTCATACAGTGCAGTGTAGCTGTTTCATGTCCCCGTTACCTCATTTAATACCTACAACTGCTCCCCTAAGCAGGCACCATTACTTTACACACTTTGGAGAAAAGGAAACAATCCCAAGGTCACACAACTGCTCAGTGACAATAGGCTGGACAGATACCCAGTCACACACCTTTGATCTATTTCGATTTCATCCCAATGCTTCAGGGGCCCTGCACCTGAGCAATAGCCTTCCCACATGGGTGGGGCCTCTGTGTATCAGAGCTCGCTAGACCCAGGGGACCTTGCACCCCATGTCTCAGCGGGAGTGGAGCAGGGCCACCTATGCACTGATGAAAACCAGTGAATGGAAGATGCGGAAATGCAGATTTCATTCAGTACAAGTACAACCTTTCCCATAAATAGTAAGAGCTTTAAAAAAGACAACAGGGTGCCTTTAGGTGTAAGGAAAGAGTATATTCTCTGTTCCTGGGAATTATTTAGGAAGAGGGAGGATGATCCTTTTGTGTCTCATTGAAAGGGGTTAAACCGACCATATTTCATCAATTCTTAACGCAAATATGTTCCCCTCTCAAATTGCCTGAATGTGTCTGTGACTTGCTGACCATCATGCTGTAATTCCATACACGGATGTGCATGGATTTCATCACAGCTTTTCATTGTCTTTGAAAATCACAGGCACTATTGGAAGTACTTGCACTGAGTCCAGCTGTCCTTTAAATGTAGTCTAAATACTCCTCTCTAGAGTCATCGGTGAAACAGAAAGTTATTTTATCTGCAGAAAGGCCTGGAAACAGGGTGACAAGGTGTAACTGTGTTATCAGTGAAGCAAGGATTTGTGGTGGACGAATGACCTCCACTTCGTTCTTGCAAATGAAAAAGCAAGCGTCTGGAGATAAGACGGCACCGTGCCCTGGTTAACCAGGTAGAGCTTCTGCTTCCACAGTGACGAATAATAATGGTGCCCTTTACCACCATGGGAGTCTTCGAGATAAGACGGCACCGTGCCCTGGTTAACCAGGTAGAGCTTCTGCTTCCACAGTGACGAATAATAATGGTGCCCTTTACCACCATGGGAGTCTTCGAGATAAGACGGCACCGTGCCCTGGTTAACCAGGTAGAGCTTCTGCTTCCACAGTGACGAATAATAATGGTGCCCTTTACCACCATGGGAGTCTTCGAGATAAGACGGCACCGTGCCCTGGTTAACCAGGTAGAGCTTCTGCTTCCACAGTGACGAATAATAATGGTGCCCTTTACCACCATGGGAGTCTTCGAGATAAGACGGCACCGTGCCCTGGTTAACCAGGTAGAGCTTCTGCTTCCACAGTGACGAATAATAATGGTGCCCTTTACCACCATGGGAGTCTTCGAGATAAGACGGCACCGTGCCCTGGTTAACCAGGTAGAGCTTCTGCTTCCACAGTGACGAATAATAATGGTGCCCTTTACCACCATGGGAGTCTTCGAGATAAGACGGCACCGTGCCCTGGTTAACCAGGTAGAGCTTCTGCTTCCACAGTGACGAATAATAATGGTGCCCTTTACCACCATGGGAGTCTTCGAGATAAGACGGCACCGTGCCCTGGTTAACCAGGTAGAGCTTCTGCTTCCACAGTGACGAATAATAATGGTGCCCTTTACCACCATGGGAGTCTTCGAGATAAGACGGCACCGTGCCCTGGTTAACCAGGTAGAGCTTCTGCTTCCACAGTGACGAATAATAATGGTGCCCTTTACCACCATGGGAGTCTTCGAGATAAGACGGCACCGTGCCCTGGTTAACCAGGTAGAGCTTCTGCTTCCACAGTGACGAATAATAATGGTGCCCTTTACCACCATGGGAGTCTTCGAGATAAGACGGCACCGTGCCCTGGTTAACCAGGTAGAGCTTCTGCTTCCACAGTGACGAATAATAATGGTGCCCTTTACCACCATGGGAGTCTTCGAGATAAGACGGCACCGTGCCCTGGTTAACCAGGTAGAGCTTCTGCTTCCACAGTGACGAATAATAATGGTGCCCTTTACCACCATGGGAGTCTTCGAGATAAGACGGCACCGTGCCCTGGTTAACCAGGTAGAGCTTCTGCTTCCACAGTGACGAATAATAATGGTGCCCTTTACCACCATGGGAGTCTTCGAGATAAGACGGCACCGTGCCCTGGTTAACCAGGTAGAGCTTCTGCTTCCACAGTGACGAATAATAATGGTGCCCTTTACCACCATGGGAGTCTTCGAGATAAGACGGCACCGTGCCCTGGTTAACCAGGTAGAGCTTCTGCTTCCACAGTGACGAATAATAATGGTGCCCTTTACCACCATGGGAGTCTTCGAGATAAGACGGCACCGTGCCCTGGTTAACCAGGTAGAGCTTCTGCTTCCACAGTGACGAATAATAATGGTGCCCTTTACCACCATGGGAGTCTTCGAGATAAGACGGCACCGTGCCCTGGTTAACCAGGTAGAGCTTCTGCTTCCACAGTGACGAATAATAATGGTGCCCTTTACCACCATGGGAGTCTTCGAGATAAGACGGCACCGTGCCCTGGTTAACCAGGTAGAGCTTCTGCTTCCACAGTGACGAATAATAATGGTGCCCTTTACCACCATGGGAGTCTTCGAGATAAGACGGCACCGTGCCCTGGTTAACCAGGTAGAGCTTCTGCTTCCACAGTGACGAATAATAATGGTGCCCTTTACCACCATGGGAGTCTTCGAGATAAGACGGCACCGTGCCCTGGTTAACCAGGTAGAGCTTCTGCTTCCACAGTGACGAATAATAATGGTGCCCTTTACCACCATGGGAGTCTTCGAGATAAGACGGCACCGTGCCCTGGTTAACCAGGTAGAGCTTCTGCTTCCACAGTGACGAATAATAATGGTGCCCTTTACCACCATGGGAGTCTTCGAGATAAGACGGCACCGTGCCCTGGTTAACCAGGTAGAGCTTCTGCTTCCACAGTGACGAATAATAATGGTGCCCTTTACCACCATGGGAGTCTTCGAGATAAGACGGCACCGTGCCCTGGTTAACCAGGTAGAGCTTCTGCTTCCACAGTGACGAATAATAATGGTGCCCTTTACCACCATGGGAGTCTTCGAGATAAGACGGCACCGTGCCCTGGTTAACCAGGTAGAGCTTCTGCTTCCACAGTGACGAATAATAATGGTGCCCTTTACCACCATGGGAGTCTTCGAGATAAGACGGCACCGTGCCCTGGTTAACCAGGTAGAGCTTCTGCTTCCACAGTGACGAATAATAATGGTGCCCTTTACCACCATGGGAGTCTTCGAGATAAGACGGCACCGTGCCCTGGTTAACCAGGTAGAGCTTCTGCTTCCACAGTGACGAATAATAATGGTGCCCTTTACCACCATGGGAGTCTTCGAGATAAGACGGCACCGTGCCCTGGTTAACCAGGTAGAGCTTCTGCTTCCACAGTGACGAATAATAATGGTGCCCTTTACCACCATGGGAGTCTTCGAGATAAGACGGCACCGTGCCCTGGTTAACCAGGTAGAGCTTCTGCTTCCACAGTGACGAATAATAATGGTGCCCTTTACCACCATGGGAGTCTTCGAGATAAGACGGCACCGTGCCCTGGTTAACCAGGTAGAGCTTCTGCTTCCACAGTGACGAATAATAATGGTGCCCTTTACCACCATGGGAGTCTTCGAGATAAGACGGCACCGTGCCCTGGTTAACCAGGTAGAGCTTCTGCTTCCACAGTGACGAATAATAATGGTGCCCTTTACCACCATGGGAGTCTTCGAGATAAGACGGCACCGTGCCCTGGTTAACCAGGTAGAGCTTCTGCTTCCACAGTGACGAATAATAATGGTGCCCTTTACCACCATGGGAGTCTTCGAGATAAGACGGCACCGTGCCCTGGTTAACCAGGTAGAGCTTCTGCTTCCACAGTGACGAATAATAATGGTGCCCTTTACCACCATGGGAGTCTTCGAGATAAGACGGCACCGTGCCCTGGTTAACCAGGTAGAGCTTCTGCTTCCACAGTGACGAATAATAATGGTGCCCTTTACCACCATGGGAGTCTTCGAGATAAGACGGCACCGTGCCCTGGTTAACCAGGTAGAGCTTCTGCTTCCACAGTGACGAATAATAATGGTGCCCTTTACCACCATGGGAGTCTTCGAGATAAGACGGCACCGTGCCCTGGTTAACCAGGTAGAGCTTCTGCTTCCACAGTGACGAATAATAATGGTGCCCTTTACCACCATGGGAGTCTTCGAGATAAGACGGCACCGTGCCCTGGTTAACCAGGTAGAGCTTCTGCTTCCACAGTGACGAATAATAATGGTGCCCTTTACCACCATGGGAGTCTTCGAGATAAGACGGCACCGTGCCCTGGTTAACCAGGTAGAGCTTCTGCTTCCACAGTGACGAATAATAATGGTGCCCTTTACCACCATGGGAGTCTTCGAGATAAGACGGCACCGTGCCCTGGTTAACCAGGTAGAGCTTCTGCTTCCACAGTGACGAATAATAATGGTGCCCTTTACCACCATGGGAGTCTTCGAGATAAGACGGCACCGTGCCCTGGTTAACCAGGTAGAGCTTCTGCTTCCACAGTGACGAATAATAATGGTGCCCTTTACCACCATGGGAGTCTTCGAGATAAGACGGCATCGTGCCCTGGTTAACCAGGTAGAGCTTCTGCTTCCACAGTGACGAATAATAATTGTGCCCTTTACCACCATGGGAGTCTTCGAGATAAGACGGCATCGTGCCCTGGTTAACCAGGTAGAGCTTCTGCTTCCACAGTGACGAATAATAATGGTGCCCTTTACCACCATGGGAGTCTTCGATTCAATACAGTAATAGATGCTTGGACTGAATGATGTACAATTCCAGAAAGTTCAATCAAAACGCTAAAATCCAGTGTTTAACCTTCTAGGTTGAACCCTTGTTATCGGGCAGATTTGCACATCCAGACCTCCTTGCCCAATCATGGCAGGGAACACATTCCCTAGGGGGACCCCACTTAGAGATCTGAGTGCTTGAGCATGAAGCACCCAGCCCAACTCAAAGTGTTTGTGAATGAGCCTCCAGTGCTGTGCTTGGCTGTCCCAAAAGGGCTCCAAACCCTGGAGGTTTGGCGGGGGGCCGGGGGGCGCCATGTCTGAGAAGGGGGTCAGCTGGGAGAGGGAGAGATAACACATGAACATAAAGACTGGATCACAGTAAGGACATCACTCTAATACTGACCTAGTGGTGTATCCCTAGGGTAACCTCCAACTATACAAATCGAAGATGATCCAAAAACAATTAAACAGACCAAAATGGAACGCATAGCAGTAAGGATTCAAGATAGTGCGTTAAGCCTTCATCTTTGGCAAAGTCAAGTACTCACACACCATGAACAACTCCATGGTGTCCTTTTATGAGCAATTTGATTCAACGTTTACTGAGCACATATGACAGTCTGGATGCTGGCTGAGCTACACAGCGGGGCACAAAGATGGCAGAGGCAGGCCCTGCAAAGTTGTACTTGGTCAAGGTCTTCCGTATTGTGGAGTACCTTATTCAGAAAACAGCACTGAGGTAGAGACACCAAAGCCTAAACAGAAACGTAAAGGGTCATTGGAATAAAGTTTCTGTAAGGCTCAAGAGAAATAAGATGAATGAAATGAGAGAAAAAGATCTAGGAAGAATAAAATAGGACAAAAATAATTCAAGGTAGGAAATATGCTACAGTATCATCAGAATTACTTAAAGAAATGTTTGGCCTCTGTTTAAAAAACAAAAAAAAAAAACTAGGGGAAAAAATGGCGGGCAGCACCTGGATCACACAAAATGAGTCCCCAGGATTAAACGTGCTCGATTCGTGAAGCCATTAATCAAATCACGATGCCCCTAGAAACAAAAGGCTCGTGTTTCCGTAATGCCAGCACAGCGTCCTCACTTCATGTGTGGTCCTGAGCGTTGTGTAAAAGAGGGACCTAGTCTGGTGTCAGCAGTGGCCCCGTGAAAGAGACGGACACAGGTCAGCAGGAGTCATTTAAGAGGAAAGCACTGGCCTCCTCTGAAGTCTCTTAAAGACGACTTCGGTGTGACATGCGTCACAGTCCTCACGTCTCGGGGCCTGGAGACAGTGCTTTAAGACAAGACGCCCACAGCCAGGCCAGTCCTGTGTCTCCAGCTTCATTCTCCTGCTCGATGTTCCATTTTCCGGCAAATACCACTGCAGTCCGGCGCACAGACCGCACGGCTTCCCTCCTGGGAGGCTTGGTCTCCGCTCTCCCCTCGGCGCGGACACCCCTCTTCCTCACTCTTCCCCTAGATGAACCTGACCCCCTGCAGCCACCTCTGCTAGAAGCCTTCCCCCAGCAGCTCCCAGGGTCAGGGCCACTCAGGGCACCCATATCCTGCCTTTTTGGAGAAGACCTCACAGAATCTTTGAGGATGCACTTATGCTGGGTCAAAGCTCAAAGATGACCCTGCAGGAGTCAAGGATGCTTCCCCCTAGAACCCGAGAGCTTCTCACAACCAACCCACAGAAGAAGAGAGAGGAGAGCCAGCCAGGCACGCTGCACACGACAGCCCTGCTCTGCCCCTGCAGCAAGTGGGCCCGGCCTCGCACTCGGGGCCGGGAAGCGCAGACAACCAGTTCTCACGCCCCGACGGCTCTGCTGATACTTATCCGTCTGTCCCCTTCTTTCATTCTGTCCTGCAGCTCCTCAGGGGTTTTCTGAGGAATGTTAATAACAGACTTCTCTGACTAGAAGTTATTTGCACCAGGGAGGGAGAGAAGGCAGAGATCACGGGACACTCTTGGGGAGAGATTCTCAGGAGGCAAAGCAGGTTTTCTTCGATATAGAAACCTCCTGGGGTTGGTTTGCACTTCTGGCCAGAAACACTACTGTCTAAAGCAAACCACAGCAGCAAAAGGCTATGAGGCCACATCACCCACCAGAAACCGTCTGATGGAAAGCTTGCCCTTTGTAAACTGGAAGTTCTAAGCCGAGGGGAGGACTGTATCCTTCAGTGCCACCTGAGGCAAAGAACTGGCTGCAGGCCGGCCCCTACCAAGAGGTATGCCTTTATTTTCTTCATAACTTAGCGCCAGGAGGACTTCTCAGCAACGTTAGTGAAGTGTCTTCTTCGCAACGCTCAAGATTAGCTACAAATCGTTCACAAAAAGAAAAAAGTCCACATACTGTAACAGTTGAATTGACACAACTGTTCCAGCATGTCAGTTATGTTCTCCCCGCTTACACCAGCTTTCAAAGCAAAACATAAAAATCCCAAATAACGAAAACCCATAATATTCCCACAAAAGGATTTCTAGATGCTTGGGGCCCAAGTGCCCATCCTGAGTCTCACACACTTGCCAAGGAGAGGAGGCAGCCTGTACCACAGGCCTGGGGCCCAGGGGGCCGTGTGCACACACGCGCCAGGCCACCACGGGAGCCTTGGATGTGCTGCACAGGCTCCTAAAAGCACCGAGCCGCTACTCCACTTTTTCTAAGGCCCCAGTTCTCCAGGCCACAGGCTTTACAGCCATTGTTCTTATGCCTTTTGGGTCACAGAATTGCCAAAAGAAACGTCTAGAAGCTGCCCAGATCCGTGATCTACATGCCTGAATGCTGTACAAAACACCTCCATAGATGTACATCTGAATACATCCTCTCAAGCCCCCGTGATGAACATCTGACCTGACGAGGGCATGAGGTGAAGACTGGAAACACACATTCCCCATCTCTGGGTAAAGGCAAGCAAGATTTTCCCTGTGAGATTTCTAGAAGCATCTATCTTTGGACAAAAGAAATGTCGTAAGAAACTCTAAATGAGGGTTGTTTATATATATTTCATATATCATCACCGGTAACACTCCAATATTTGCAGTGGAACTAAATGAACGCTAAGCGAGTTGTAATTTACTATTTCTATAGTCTAATCAGCCCCTTCGCACTCAATACCACACCTACATCTTAGGCCTCAGACAAGTCAGTTCTCATGTCTGACTTGCTGGGTACCTTGAAAATGGCACCAAGACGTTTTTCAAAGTCTTCTTCAGCCCATCTGCTGGCAGGTTATTAATCAGTGCCTGCCACGGGTCAGGAGGTGAAAAGGGCTGTGAGCCAACAGAAATGGAACCAGAGCCGGGCTTGGGTCATTTTTTAAAATGCAAACACCAAAGCAATTAGGCACAACCAAGTCCCAGCAAGGAAAAATAAACATCAAAAAGAGGCAATTTCTTCAACATTCTGGCTGTTGATGTGTTTTCCAGCAGGCCTAATTTCAAAAGTGGTTACGGTTTAAAGGAAAAACTAAGTCCGTGCCATCCAAGAGAGAAAACAAAAACGTGGAGGACTGAGATTTTAAAATTCAAATTTCTATTCTTATAAATAAGCACCAGCAGGTCCCCTCCATTTCTTTGAATCTAAGGTGCCCGTGGCTGTAAAACTGCACAATTGCTGCACCACTAAGAAGAGAGAAGAGGGTTCCCACTTAAACTGTGGTTCGCCAAGAAGCTGCAAGACGCATCTCAATACCCAAGACCTTAAATTGGGGGGGAACATGCATCTTTAAGTGATGGTATTATTACCCCTGTCGTAAAAGGAAGAAACATTGGCAGAGGTTACACAGCTCCTGTGAATGTAGACCCCAAACGCAAAGCCCATTTATATCATCTTGTAGATCCTGCCCATTGGGGTTTTATAAAGCACGGCAGGTGGATAGAAGCCAGCTGACGTGGTACATGGTTATGGTTTAACTATTAATTTCCAACATCATGTCAACACAAGCTATGTATGGTTACCTTAGTTGCCGTTTTTTTGTGATAACCTAAAATATTTTACTATAAATTTGAGAAATGGAAAGATGAGTTACTATGTCGACTACCAGAACCGATGCACACTAAGTCATCACAGATCTACAGAACCCCAGTCCCAGCTACGTTACGCCACACAAATGCCAAACTCTCCCCATCACACCTCAGAGTAAGGTAACAAACCAAATGGATTATTCTCCCCTCATTGAGTTTTGCCTTTCTAGAAGACAGAATTCAACACTGTGGTTCTTATAAAAAACCCCTTAAACTCTAAGTGAGGAAGCGCTGTCATATTAAGTCAGAGGTAACTGGTAAACAAAATAAAAATAAGATTTCGCATCAGCAAAGTTACTGACAGCGGCATTATGGAACCTAACAGTCTCATGGGAAACAGTTCAGGTCAGATTCCTTATCTTAATCCTTATGAGGATAGCATCTAGTTCTTCCACATGAGAGGCCCTTGACATTATTATTTTGTTGGGGGATTTCCTTTCTTCACAGGGGTAACTAAGAGCAGATGTTTGCCAAATCGAAATAATTTCAGTTTTTTAACAGCACTTCACGGCAAGTTGCCCATTTAGCCTTAGACTCAACAGCTGCATTCACCTAATACTAAATCTTCTTTGTTCAGATAGATTCTCTGTATAAAACTCACATTGTTTCTGATTGGGATACGGCATTAAAAAGCTAAAACAGCCTAGACACAAAAACTTCCTCCGATGACAGGAGTCTTCTAGTTAGTTACAACCAACGAGTCAAAGTCCTTAAAATCCATCATTACTACTTAGAATACAGACACTCTGTCATGTTTAACAATAAAGCAAAAGAAAATAAAATGAAAAAGAGCTCTACCACAACAAAAAACACACCAATCATTTCTTCCAAAAAAGGTATATCCCATTCTGCAGCTTGCCCAAGAATTTCAAACCAATGCTTAAAATAAAAATGCGAAGGCTTCACGATGTTTTCTTTTAAACCAGATTTCTCTAAAGCATAATGGCATCGTTCAAAAGCAGACAAATAGGCCCAAAAGACAAAGGGATTTTTTTCCAGTGAATGTTATGTTATAATAATGTCATATACATTTCCAACCATCTATAATGAAAGGACTTTGGAGAAACCAAATCTCTGAGTCACCACACCAGGAGGCGGTGTCCTTAAATAAGACAGTGTCAGTCTGGTTGTAAATCTTACCTTCTGCATGTTTGGCTTGATACAGCGAACAAAGAAAGGATTAGAGGAGCTTAGCGTTGCCATTAAGGAATGCAGGGAGTCCTATTAGAAAGGAAAAAGTATATGTTGATTTAGTCTCTTATTATGTCTTTAAATTTCTCAGCACCCTAGGCACTCATCAGGAACAAGAAAAAGAAAGCAATATAAATCTGAGGAATAATAGCATTTTCATTTTTAATCATGTCATTCTAATAAAACAATGGTAATATAATTGTCATAGAAGTTATTTTACATATGCAAAACTCACTTATTACTTCCTTGACATAGTACCATTAAAAAAAAAAAAAAAAGAAAATCTGTTCTGTTAACCAGCAAAAAAACCACCCTGGGATATTTCAATGTTTATATAGAAAACCTGAGAAGTATCCACTCTCCACTGAAGTTGTTCCTCTTAATTAATTATTTCCATCAAAATGACAGCTTATACCAGTACCTCACTGGTCTCTGAGCTAAAATCTCTCATTCTTCCTTCAAATCACCAGGCAGATCAATCTTCTGTAATACTACTGTCTTTTCTTTAAGTTTTTTTAATTGTGAAGATTTTTTAACATTTACCAAAGCAGACAGAACATGTAATGGGTACCCATCATCAGCTTCGGCCGCCGGCTCATCTCACCTCATCTCATCCCTGTCCCCATACACATCACGCCCACTTCTAGTAGAGAAGCAAATCCCAGACACTGTGTTATTTCATTCCTCAATATTTCACTGTGTATTATCAAAAGCTAAAAACTTTAAAACATACAGAGGTAACCATAATATCATTCCTGAAAAGCTTTAACACAAATTCCTTAATATCAATGTGAAAAGGTGCAACTAGCTCAAGTTTCATTTTAAAACACTCAACTGTCTCGAATTTCATAATTTTTAAATAGCGTATTCTTTGAAATCAGAATGCAAATAAGGTCCCCGTAGTAGTGTAGTTGGTTGCTATATCTATTCAGTCTATTTTAATCCGTTGGTTTTCCCTCCGTCTCCATCTGTCTGTTTCTTTCTTCTTACAATTTTACTGTTGAAGAAACTAGGTTGTCTACTACATTGATTAGTTACTTCTGTGCTCAGAAAGCTTTAGGATTTCTCACAGATGACAGAATGTCCTGGAATTCATGGCCCTTCATACTCTGGTATGGTACCCATTTAACTTCCTACAAGGTGTCCCGTCCTCTGGAAACAGGTCTCACATTCCTGACTCAGGAGTCCGCCTCTTGCCTTTGTCTCTCCCTGGAAGCCTTGCCCACTCTCTTCCATTTCCTTAATTCCTAGTCCAATTTAAGTCCCAAACATCCACAAAGCCTTCCAAGACAACTCCAGGCAACAATGACCTAGAAAAAGACAATGTAACAACGCCGCTGGATGATTAAGAGCCTAGGGTTTACAGTCAGACCGACCCAGGTTCAATTCAAATCCTAGCTTCAGTCCTCAGAGGGACTGAGCAAGCCTCCCTTCTCTAAACCTCAGCTTCCTCATCTATAAAGTGGGGACAGTAATACATACTTCTAAGAATATGGGAGAAGTGAACAAGGTAGCATATATAAAGTGATTAGCCCAATGACTGGAACACAGAGGGTGTATAATAAACGGCAGCTATTATTATTATTGTATCCTGTAAGGGTCACACCTGCCCAGCACTGTCAGCCGTGGTGCCGTGGGTCCAGCTCACCCCAACCATGCTGTAAACAGACCTTAACACAGAACTCGCCCACCGCCTCGAAAGCATCCAACTTTGATTAACTAAATGGAAGAGAGCCTCCCAGAGGGCAAATTTAATAAAGGTCTGTTGACTGACATGCCTCCAGCTCCCCCTCATGCTAAAATTTGGGGGTAAAGCAGAACAATTAAGTTAGAGAAATGGTCTTCATGTTATCTGCCTCTAAACTACCTAAAAGGCTTACATACTTAAAATGCACGTAAGAATGTTTCTTATTTTCCCTGAATTCTAGACATCTGGACAAGGTAACTGACACTGATCTTGTTTAACCATGCACTTGGTTATTCTTCCTAGTTATGATACTGTAAACATACCTGGGAAAAAGAAAAACAATCCAGACACAGGAAGAAAGATACTTTATATGCACATGAGTCTTTAAATACCAATCAGAGTGATCCCAAATGACCAAACAGTCCTTCTTATGAAGACTTACTATTTCGTAAGCTTAGAATAAGTAGCTATTTATTTTTGACAAAAAAAAAAAAATCTACTTTTTTTTTTTTTTCATCTGGCTCAGAAAAAAAGAAAAGTATATTTTCTTCCTAGAGCCCTGACTGGTTTAAAAGGATGATAGAAAAAATAATAATAATAAACACTTTCATAGACCTCACAGATACCCATTTCCTATTTTCAATTCTTAAAATCACAATAAAGATGGATCCGTCCAGGCCAGCAGCGTAGACTAACCTTGAATTGCGAGCTGACCGTGGGCCGCCGATGTTTGCTTCCACATTTCAAGGTATCCTGGTTCGTGCGGCTTGAAACGTGTTCAAAGAGGTCGTAGATGAAGTCGAATCTGTGTGAGCGGAGAGCAGGAGGGCCGTGAGGGGTGCACACCCGGTTATTAGGTGCTGGATTACTGTAATCACAATGCAGTTCCCCACTGAAAATAACACACCAAGGCCTGGAAGAGCTAAGACAGTGTCCAAAGATTTCACACCAACCACTCCCAAAGAGCTTTAGGCACTGAAAATAGACATGGCCGCTTCGGAGCACCAGAGTCTTGCAGAAGAGAAGGGGATCGGGATGAAGATGACTCAGGGCGACAAGCCTCCACGCCCTGTGGAACGGAGGGGTTTGTCTCGTGCACCGCAGAGTGACGAAGATGCGACCAGGTAACGGGTGAAAAGATGCTAACTCTGGAGTGAGCCCGCCCCCCCCCCCCACTTCCTAGTTGTGTGACTTAGACACGATGCTTGCCTGTCTCTAGGCCTGTGTTTTTCATCTGGAAAATGGGCACATCCTAAGTGCTGAAGTTTGTTGTTATTATTATTTAAAAGTTCTGTAAAATTTACTGCCACTACTGAGAGAGTAAAAGGCTTCTCAGAAGTTTTTTTTTATCTTCCTTGCACGGAAGATGCTCTGGGCTATAAAACCGGGGTGGGGTGTGTGTGTGGGGGGGTGCCTTCGCGGGGACCAGGAATGAGGCGGTCGGGCATCCACGCCCCTCAGGGGGACAACGCCAGCACTTCCCTCATCACTTCTCTTCTGCTTGACCCTTTCTCACTTGCATCCCAGGGTGATGTTTCATCCTCGCTCTTTGAACTTCTCTGTGCTTTGAGTGCTTTGGAGTTTTACCCATTAAAACGTCACAGATGCCAAAGGCAAAAGAGAGCAGGTGCAGCAAATAGGCCAAGCCCCTCCTTCTACAGAGAGAAACCTGGGGCTGAAACAACGTTCTTCACCCCACTTCCACAACCACTTGACGTCATGACAGCGGCAACCAGTGAAAGGCCATCTCGCGGGTCTCCAGGCCTGTGCTCTTTTTAACAACAAAATGTTCCAGGTAACCTCAAGACACTGCTTTTATTTAAATGCATCACTTTAAATCTGCTTTGAGAGATAGGTAACCTGCTATGGTATTTTTAAAACGTCGCCATTTTTACAGGCCTGAAAACTTATCTAAAAATAGAAATAGCTGACAAGGTTGTAATTAGGGAATCCTCATAAAAGAGGGTTAAAACAAGTTGAAAGATCAAACACTTCCACCCTGAGCTTCTAAGCTGACGCTTTAGAGGGGTTCCCTTCACCCCTAAGTGACAGGGTGGTCACCTAATACTTTCATTTCTGAAAGTATTCCAGCTTTTTAGTAATTGTGCTTTCCCTCCTTAGATATTAAATATGTGTGTTAGAGACTCACGCTGGATCTGATACAGGTATTGATAACTTTAAGGCAAGGGTTGTTTTCCTCCTTTCTCTCTCACAAAGGCTCCTAAAAATAGGAAGGCTCCTGGTTTAATACATACAAATAGCTAAACTAATCACTAAAACTTTCAGCATGTTTTCCTTAACTACCGATTTAATGATGTGAATTTACAATTCATGAATGAATAAATGAATGGGTAATTAATCTATCGTTTTAGCTGAATAATACTTGTTTATTTCTCTCGATACCCCTTACACTAATGAGAGACATAGGGTCCTACACACCCGAGGCTGAAGTCAATTTAACGCACAGCTCTAAGCTTGCTATGAAGACAGTAGGTCATACTGGTTAAAATCTTAGGTCCCTGGGCCAAGCAGACCAGATCAAATCTAGTTGAGGGATCTCGGGCAAGTCACTTAATCACTGTAAGTCTTAATTTCCTCACCTGCATAACATGATGGAGTTACTATTCCAATGCTACCTCATTAAATGGTAGTCACTACCGCTAGTACCATTTTCTATCTCTCGGATCACTTTCTTGATGAAATACTGCCCGGGGAAGAAGATGATAAACCAATTGCCCACACATTAATTTTTCCTGTATTCGTGAATTAAAAGCATCTGCACAAACATCAGTCTGACATCTCGGGGGAGAAGACTGACGCACCGGCTTTCCCTCAGCAAGTTGAGAAGATCATCCCTGAAGGTATCTCTGTTCTTCTCCAAGATGCCCCGCACGTCATACTGCACCTGGTTTTCCAAAATAAACAAGAGAAGGCGGAACTGATCAAAAGAATCACTTCGGGTCATAAGCATCCCCTTTAAAAGCTGGGTCCACGACAAGATGCTAGCTCAATATATTTATGATTGGCTTCTGAAATTACTATTCTCTAAATACCAAATGGGCAAGTATCAGCAAGGATCTTGATTAAGAAGTTACCTCTCCAAGGGTGTGGAGAAAAGGGAACCCTCCTACACTAAGCTGATGCAGCCACTATACAAAACAGTACGGAGGTTCCTCAAAAAACTAACAAGAGAGTTGCCATGTGATCCAGCAATCCCACTCCTGGGCACACATCCGGACAAAACTCTAGTTCAAAAGATACACGCGCCCCCTATGTTCACAGCAGCACTATTTACGATAGCCAAGACACGCAAGCAAACTAGACATTCATTGACAGAGGAATGGATAAAGAAGATGTGGTACATGTATACAATGGAATACTACTCAACTATTTGTAGTAAAAGAATGAAATAATGCCATTTGCAGCAACATGGATGGACCTAGAGATTATCATACTAAGTGAGGTCACAAAGAGAAAGACAAATACCATATGATATCACTTATATGTGGAATCTAAAATATGACACAAATGAACTTATCTACGAAACAGAAAGAGACTCACAGACTTAGAGAACAGACTTGTGGTTGCCAAGAGGGAGGGGGGAGGGGAGAGGGTTGCATTGGAAGTTTGGGATTAGCAGATGCAAACTATTATATATAGAATGAATAAACAAGGTCCTACTGTATAGCACAGAGAAATATATTCAATATCCTGTGATAAACCATAATGGAAAAAGAATATAATAACTGAATCACTTTGCTGTACAGCAGAAATTAACATAACATTGTAAATCAATTATCCATCAATAAAATAAATTTAAAAAAAAAAAGGGAGTTACCTCTCCTGCATAGTGTTTCACTCCAAAATTGTTGACTGCAACTCTGGGCTTCACGTAAAAGTGGTTATTCTAAAAAAAAACAAAACAAATAGAAATGCCTAATTTCACTCACTGATTTCCTGACAGTATAACTATAACTGACAGTGAAAACAATTGCAAAGCCCACGACCTATCAGAGGTTTAGGACACATCGTGTGATGCCCTTCATCAAAACCAGGCAATTCTGGTCTGTGTCATTACATTAGGTTAAAAATGTTAAATTTTATACACTAGCTAAACATGGGCATATTCTGACAAGCAGCCTACAATCTATGCCTTTGGCTTATTTCCATTTAGTTAGAGCAGAGAAAAGCTTTCGTTTGAGGAAAAAAAATTCACTGTGGGAGGCACAGTAGGGTCAACAGCACCGAAATCTGTCATGTGTCCCATCTTAATCCACAGATGTGCTATTCAGACACAAGGAGGAAGTGGCAGGTTTGGACATACAGCATGCTGAGTGTGTAACTTCTCCAATAAGGTGCCGTCTGTGGCTTGAGGAAAATGGCTTTCTTCATTGATAAGGGCTAGGAGACCAAGTTTCTAGAAGAGGGGAAAAAAGGTTAAATATGAATTAGAAGGTTTTGGCTCTGTTTATTTTTACAGCTCCTTTCCTCTCTACT
Source organism: Orcinus orca (assembly GCF_937001465.1). NCBI lineage: Eukaryota > Metazoa > Chordata > Mammalia > Artiodactyla > Delphinidae > Orcinus > Orcinus orca. The sequence continues at coordinate 170,949,824 of NC_064561.1, read as the reverse complement.
CTCTATCAAGTAAGTGGTCAAAAGGGCATAATAGGGCTTCCCTGGTGGCGCAGTGGTTGAGAGTCCGCCTGCCGATGCAGGGCACGTGGGTTCGTGCCCCGGTCCGGGAAGATCCCACATGCCGTGGAGCGGCTGGGCCTGTGAGCCATGGCCGCTGAGCCTGTGCTCCGCAATGGGAGAGGCCACAGCAGTGAGAGGCCCGCGTACCGCAAAAAAAAAAAAAAAAAAAAAAAAAGGGCATAATAACTTCTCAGATTGAAAAATTCAGAAAGACACACTATTAAGAAATCTAGTTCATTCCACACTAAAAAAACAGAACCCCCTGCAATTTGGTGGACAAAACTTTTACAACTGGCCAATCCACTATCGGAACTGCAAAGTTTTTGATGACGACTTAAAATCTATGGGAAGCCAATTTGCACACTGTTGATTCTTAAAATATTGACTTCAACGAGACAATGGGTTTGAAGCAGCCAAGTATTTAAATGCAAACTTGCACATTTACATGTATGTTTCCAAACGGTCCACTGTGCTCTAAACATTCACATCTTTGATGTGCGTGTTAGTACAAGCTGTTTTGTTCCCATAAATATGAATCAGCCCAGCTGGACACCCTTGGGACTGTTACCAATTCTTCAACAGTGTGTTACCTTCTCAATCAAGTCCAGGCATTCTCCATTGTCTATCCAGTCAATGTCTTCCCACACTAAGCCTTCTCTGTGCAAAGATTAAAAAGGGCCAGGTTGTAGTCAAATATAGCTTCAAAACTATCCAATGGAGGGGCTCATTTTCTTAAAAAATTTGAAATGGAATTTGATGAGTGCTTACCTGCTATATTCCAGTTGTTCTAAAGAAAAGATATGCTTGTTGAAATACTCCTGAAGCTTCTCATTTGCATAGTTTATATTGAACTGCTCAAAGTGATTCACCTAAGGGAGGAAACCATTCAACAAGTGTCTTTAGAGCCCTGACTATTACATAAAAAGGCCAAACAAGGCACGATGGAGAAAGGTATGGAGGTTCCTTAAAAAACTAAAAATAGAGCTACCATATGATCTTGCAGTCCCACTCCTGTGCATATATCCAGAGAAGACCATAATTCAAAAAGATACATGCACCCCAATGTTCACTGCAGTACTATGTATAATAGCCAGGACATGGAAGCAACCTATGCGTCCATCAACAGAGGAATGGATAAAGAAGACGTGGTACATATATACAACAAAATATTACTCAGCCATAAAAAAAAATGAAATAATGCCATCTGCAGCAACATGAATGGACCTAGAGATTGTCATACTGAGTGAAGTAAGTCAAAGACAAATACCATATGATATCACTTATATGTGGAATCTAAAAAAAAAATGGTACAAATGAACTTATCTACAAAACAGAAATAGTCATAGATGTAGAAAACAATCTTATGGTAACCGTGGGGGAAAGGGGGGGAAGGATAAATTGGGAGATTGGGATTGACATGTACACACTACTATATATAAAACAGATAACTAGTAAGGACCTACTGTAGAGCACAGGGAACACCACTCAACACTCTGTAATGACCTATATGGGAAAAGAACCTAAAAAAGAGTGGATAGATGTATATGTATAACTGATTTACTTTGCTGTACAGCATAAACTAACACAACATTGTAAATCGACTATACTCCAATAAAACATTTTTTTTAAAAAGGCAAAAAAAGGGCTTCCCTGGTAGCGCAGTGGTTGGGAGTCCGCCTGCCGTTGCAGGGGACACGGGTTCGTGCCCCGGTCCGGGAAGATCCCACGTGCCGCGGAGTGGCTGGGCCCGTGAGCCATGGCCGCTGAGCCTGCGCGTCCGGAGCCTGTGCTCCGCAGCGGGAGAGGCCACAACAGTGAGAGGCCCACGTACGGCAAAAAAAAAAAAAAAAAAAAAAAAAAAAAATCTGCAGAGAAACATATCAGTGTTTGTTTCAAGAGGCTTGCTTAAGATTATCCCACTCGCTGGAAGCATACCTCAAAGTTTTCAAATCCAAAGATGTCAAGGATGCCGACAGATTTGAAGTCATCTTTGCCTTTGATCCTGCCGTTGATCTTCTTGATCACCCACTCGAAGCAGCGTGCGTAAAGCGCCATGGCCAAGGAGTCCCTGCTGTCTGCTGCCTGTGGGGAGAGGAGACAGGGCCACGGTGCCCAGATGACCCCGGGCAGCCCAGACAGGCAAGTCCATCCCCGCCCCACTCGGGAGACACACTCACTCAACATCTATGCACCCCATGTCAAGTAAGCCAATACCGTCTAGGATAACACAGCTGTCTAAAGAAAGGGTAACCTGGAGCCTGCTTATTCACTTTACAGCACGATTCACCAAGAAGTCCTTGAAGTCAGGCTTTCGAATTCAACTTTATGGACTGAGTTGTAAGAAAGGATCTGAACCCACAGCTACAAATTTTATCAGGTTTCAAACAATAATTAAGACCTGACCTCTCTCATTATCACCTTCTCATATTTCACTCTGTACACATAAAAGTTTTCTTCCTGGCATGCTTAGCGTTTCTACTTACCCAGTCAAGAAACAGCTGTGAGATGGGCTAGCGCATATAAGAGGCTCAAGGCAGTAGCAGAAGCAAAAATAATACAACATACTGTTGCACTGTTTTCATTAATAATAATAATTATTATTATTACAGCTAATGTTTATGTAATTCTTACTCTGCACCAGTCATGAAGCATTTAGCATATATATTTTTATTATCATCCTTACTAGAATCCTATGAATTCGGTATAATTATCCTTGTCTTAGAGGAGGAAACTGAGGCACAGTGAATAAATTTCCCAAGAACAAAATATAATAAGCTGAAGAAGCAAGACTCGAACTCGGGAAATGCCCATCAGGCCCCTTTCTCCTAATGACTCTGCTACACCGTCCCTAAGAAGACAACTGAACCACTTTGTGTACCCCCTCAGCGTGGATGTCTTCTTTATTTTGATCCTGAGCCAAACTCATTCAAATGGTTCACTGCAGCTACTTATTCGAATCAAAGCCACAGATCTGCAGACCCAGGAGCATCTTTAGAAGTTGCTTTGAGGACCACACGCCTACCTGTTGAATGTTGAGAGGCGTCAGGATCTCCTCCCCCCGGAGGGACATGGATCTCTGGGTCAAGGCATCTGTGAGCTGCGCCGGGTCCAGCCCAAGTAACTCTGCAGACCTGCCCAAGGCTGGGGAGGAAGGACAAGGCAAACGTGGACACACAGGCCATGGGACCCCGAATGGGTGCAAAGCCAACTCCACAGAGCGACACAGTAAAGCAGAGAATATTCCTAAGTCCCTCAGGCAAGACCTACAGGACACACATTCTTCTGGTAGGTTATTCACTCCTTTAATAAGTCTTAGGTTTACAGCAAAGAACCTGGTGCTTGGACCGAGTATGGCCCACAGACCCCGAGGTGGGCTCCCCAAGGCCCCCAAGAGGTTTGCAAGGTCATAACTATTTCAATAATAAGACTGAGATGCTATTTGACTTTTCACTCTCACTCCCTCACCAGTGTACAGAAGAATATTCCAGAGGCTACATGACATGAGGTCGCCCAACGAACGGAAGGCAGAAGCAGGAGAATCCAGCTGTCCTCTGTTACATCAGATATTGTAAAAATTTACAAAATCGTTAGACAATGTCACTCCTCACTGATTTTGTTTTGGAAGATGGTCTTTCAAAGAAAATGATGATATTTATTGTATTATATGCAATGGGTTTATTATGGTTATTTTAGAGCACATTTTTTTTTTTAAACTGCCTCTTTTAATTTCTAATGCAGTAAACATCAACAGATATGACCCACAGGAACAAAAGCTCTTCGGAATTCTCTGTGATTTTAAAGTTATTAAGAGGCACTGGGAGCAAACGTTTGAGAACAACAGGCCTGCAGCCCTGGGCAACTCTAGGGCTACTTTCAACTTCAACTCATCCAATTCCCAGCCTCCATGTCCTTGTCCATTGCGTCTATCAGAAAAGTTTAAAAGATAAATCACTCCAGGAAAATGATAACTGATATTGTTATGTGTCTATTAACTCAATCTTGACAACACATCTCTGTCGTGCACTTCACAGATGAGAAGTCACAAGTACTGAAGGGATAAGTAACCCAAGGAAACAGCTTGTGGCAGATCTGGGCTACGAACGAATTATTCTGGCTTGAAAACTAATGGTCTTAACCATTCCACTATGGCAGCCTTCAATAACCATGAATAGCTATGGCAACACTCATGCCTGATTCATAACATTTCTCCTACATCCAATTCTTGTCGCTCCTATTTCCTCTTATTGGGCCCACTGTCCTTCTTTCTTAGTAAACATGAGAACACAGCCAGTAATCACTTGTCAGATGCTTTGACCCTTTATTAGCTGACCGTTCACATCAGATACAAAGCTCTGTAGCTCTTATTCAAGGGCTCGAAAAATTTTTTCTGTTAAAGACCAGATAGTAAGGATTTTAGATCTATGTTTCCTATGAGGAAAAAGTCAAGGAAGTAAAGGAGGGAGGAACAATCTTACCTGTTTTGAAGGAAACTTGTGCTCCACCAGCAGTGATAAATTCTATGTTCCCAAGATGCAATATACCAGCAAGCAACCTCAAAACTTCCCGAACTTCTTCCTTGCTAAACTGCATTACCTCCATTGCCATCTAGAAGAAAATATTTAATTTTTAATCTGTTTTCATACTAAAGAAAATGAAAAATACTCCTTCCTCAGTAAAATTATTAAGTATTATTCTCAAGGCAAGAAAGCAAGAAATAGATGTATGCCCCCTCACTTTTTTTTAAGATTTTTAAAAAATTTATTAATTCATTCATTTATTTTTGGCTGCGTTGGGTCTTTGTCACTGCACGCGGGCTTTCTCTAGTTGCAGCAAGCGGGTTTCTCATTGCAGTGGCTTCTCTTGTTGCGGAGCACGGGAGCTAGGCACATGGGCTTCAGTAGTCGTGGCACGCAGGCTCAGTAGTTGTGGCTCGCGGGCTCTACAGCGCAGGCTCAGTAGCTGTGGTGCATGGGCTTAGTTGCTCCACGGCAAGTGAGATCTTCCTGGACCAGGGCTCAAACCTGTGTCCCCTGCATTAGCAGGCAGATTTTAACCACTGCGCCACCAGGGAAGTCCCGCCCCCTCACTTTTAAATGATAAAGACTTTACACAGGTACACATAAAAGAAAAGCATGACATTAAAAACGAATTGTAGAATACTTAGAGATAACCCAATCAGTAAGATAAAAGTAAATACCTGCCTTACATACAAGACTCCTATTCATGCCACAAAAGAATTACCCCAGAGAGTCACAGTAATGATGGTGACAAAGAAATACTTTTTCTACATGTATCAAAATGTAATGGAACATTTATTATTTTCCTACACATAAAAAATGGTGGGGGGGGATACTTCATGAGACTCCTCTAGTGTAAACTTTGGGGACTTGTCTTAATTTTAAATGCAGCAGGGACCCCAGTAGGTGGAATGAAATTCTCTATCAGGGGCTGGACAGATAGGAGAGTCTACTGTTCCTTTTATAAGAGATGCTGATGGAAAACCTGAGTGGATCTAGATCTGTCTTCCCTGGAAAGTCATCACATCGCTATTTTCCATTTCTCCAAAGGATTTTTCAAGTCTTATTTTGGCCTCTGGATGCTAAATGGAAGTTAACATAATGCTGATTTGGGAAAAATAAAAATAAACAGGCACCTACAGGGGTTTTGGTCCCCAACAAGTATCTAAGCTGAAGCCAGGCATCTTCTGAATCAGATCTAAGATTTGCTCATTTTCTCTTCTGATTTGGGAGCCATATTCTCGTCAGAAAAAGAGCTAAACAGCCCCCTCCAACACACACACACCGCACACACGCGTGCACACACAACTGAGGACAGAATCGAATCGCTGGCTATACTGATGAACATAAGCTACAAAGAGAACTCGGACCCATAATTGTTACAATGACCACAGGAGATGTGAAGACGGAAGCCACACAGCACTTTGAAGCCATAGAAACTGCAAAAGGAAACGACTGGAGATTTTAAAATGTGAAGAGTTTAATTTCTTTACAAGGAAAAAAACAAAGCCAGAAACAAAGGGCAAAAACAACAGACAGGGAAACAGAATTAAAAGAAAAAAATTGTAAGGCAAGGAGCAATAGCTATATTAAGAGACACATGAGCAATGAAAATAAAATAGGCACTTCTCGTAAGAGGAAATGCAAATCCACAGAGAAATGTTTTCCTTCCTAGAAATCCAATATGCACAAATTGAAGAAAATGAGATAGCTTCTATTAAATTACCAAAAATTTTTCTGAATGATAAAATGGGTGAAAGTGAGGTATATCTGCACTGGTCACTGGTAGTATAAGTTAGTATCATCTTTTTGGAAAACAAGATTGTGGGGCAGCATTGTGCTGGGCCACATACGTACATAATCTCATAATGTTCAGAGAAGTTACTTAACTTTCTCAGGGTTACACAACCAAGAGTCAAAGTCAGGCCTGATGAACCCAAAGTCTAGGAACTTACTGTCTATCCAGCTCTATGCTTTTTTTCTTTCTATGTCCTTAGAAAGTCCATCTCCTGTGTAATCTCCCTTCACTGCAACACTGGGGATTTGTTCTGAGGAAAATCTCAACAGGAAAGAAAGTTTTGTAAAATATTCACTACAGCGTTTTCTTAACAACACTTTCAGAGAGAAAAAAAAAATCTAGCTCTCCTCCTACAATCAGACAAGTCCAATATAGCAAATGAACTTGTGAGAACAGTGTATCGTTTTAGAAGGAAATGATGAACATTATATAGACACGATATTTATGATAGCTGTATGCAAAAAGTAAAAAATTATTTTTGTAACTAATTTTTTTCAAGAAAATCATCTGGGAAGAACATCTACAAAATTAAAAATGGCTGCCATGTTACTGCTGGTAGGTTAATGGACACTGCATTCGATGATGTCTTTTAATGTTGTTGACGTGTTTTTACTGTAACAACCGAGTCTCTTAATGGATCAATGGGTAAATAGATTGCTGTCTATTCTGTGGACTACTACTCGCCAGAAAAAGGAGAATTGAGTGATGTGTGGTTTGGATGAGTGAGAGAAGCTAGACACAGGAGAATAGATTCTGTATGATTTCATTTACAGGAAACCCTAGAAAACACACACTTTCCTAGGTTTCCTAGGGCAGGGGCTGGGGCTGGGATTGTCTAGGAAGGGGGACAAGCAACTTTCAGGGTGTAAAACTGTCCTTCGGTTTGACTGTGGTTGTGGGTATATGGGTGCATAAATTAAAAGCTCACTTTATACACTTTCCATGAGGGCATTTTATTATAGGTACATTATAATGCAATAAAAGTGACTACAAAAAAATTAAAAGACCATGAATTGTTTAACCAAGGTAGAGAAGACTATCATTTCATGGGTTCAGACAGAAACTGACACAAAGAAGAGGAACTATTAGCCTAGTGCTTATCAATCTTTAAGAGCCTACGGGAAAATAATTATTCGAATTTACTTATTCTGGGCTTCCCTGGTGGCGCAGTGGTTGAGAGTCCGCCTGCCGATGCAGGGGACACGGGTTCGTGCCCCGGTCCGGGAAGATCCCACATGCAGAGGAGCGGCTGGGCCCGTGAGCCATGGCCGCTGAGCCTGCGCGTCCGGAGCCTGTGCTCCGCAACGGGAGAGGCCACAACAGTGAGAGGCCCGCGTAACGCAAAAAAAAAAAAAAAAAAAAAAAAAAAAAATTTACTTATTCTAAAAGCAAAGAAATATGACTAAGAAATACAGATTATTTATTATGCTCAAGACTTTTAAAACACTGGTAAGGACCAAATCAGACCTCAGCAAAATAATTATAAAGCACCTATGCTGTGAAAGTTAGTATTTTCCCTTTCTATGACTAACGTTTCCTCATGTATCACAAGACGTATTCAACACTAATTTATACAAATTTTCTGAGCTCATTTTAGGATGACCACAGAAATGAAAATGTCCACTGTTAAGTCACCTGCCTGGACTCTACATAACACTAAAGAAGTAAGATCTTCCATAGACTCGTGGTTGCCACGGGTGGGGGGAAGGGGGGAGGGCGTGGGGGAAGGGGGGAGGGCGTGGGGGAGGGTTGGAGTGGGAGCTTGGGATTAGTAGATACAAACTAATAGATAAACAAGGTCCTACTGTACAGCACAGGGAACCATCTTCAATATCCTGTAATAAACCATAACGGAAAACACAAAAAACAATATATATGTACAACTGAATCACTTTGCCGTACACCAGAAACTAACACAACATTGTAAATCAACTACACTTCAACTAAAAAAAAAAAAAAAACTCCTCTATACCTGTGTTAAAAAAAAAAGAAAAGATCTTCAAAAAATAAGTCCCCAGTAGTAGACAATTTCAAACTGCAGAATGAAAAATATCAAAAGATAATCTGTGAAAAAAATTCTTGGTTAAGTTCTGAAAATACATACAAAGATTTCATACGGAGATATGAAAGCAAGTGAATAAAATGGGCTCACTGTATGAACAAATTTGTAACTTCTTCACTTTCAAGTTTAACTCTAAGTGAATTAGTTAATTAGTTAGGAGTGTGGTGACAAGTGGCAACTGCATTAATCAGACCATGGGGTAATTTAATGGCTGCAAACAATTATCACCAGCGCCAGCAAGAGTCTCCATTCATTGTCTCCTACTGTCCTATTTTACAGTCTTTTTAGTAGCAATCTCCACCCCTTTGGCAAGAGTAGGCCTTTAAGCCTTCTTTTTAAAAAATTTTTTTATTGAAATATAGTTGGTTTGCACTGTTGTTAAGCCTCCTTATAATTATGTTTTCTCAACAATATGGTTCAAGACTCAAAAAAAAAAAACCCTGGGAAATTCTCAGCACAGTTCAGAAGCGCTAAATAGCAATTTAGTTATAAAACTGGCACAAAGTTATACAAAATGTTTTCAATAAAGTCTTTATTAAGCACATAGAAAACAGGTGACTGTGTGCGTGGTGGGGTAGTGACGACAAATACATGATACAATCCCAACCGTTAAGGATGAAAGGAAGGAAGCCAGGCTTTTCACGCTAGAAACAAACAGGGAAGAGGGATGGATTTCAGGTACAAAAGGTACATCCACTCAGGGACTCAGTGGGGAGGTGGGGAGCGCCATCCAAGGGAGCCAAGGGACCTCAGGTGAGTCACGAACAAGTGAAATGAATAAAATGGGGGGAGAGGAGGCTTGTTCTGGGCACAGTAAATCACAAGTTAAGTTCTTTGGTAATTCATTGTGTAATTTTATATTAGGCAAGATGATGTTATTTTATAATATAAAATTTGCTTCTACTCTCATATTTTCCAACACTGAACGAGACTGAGGTTTTAAAATTTTTTTAATTTTATTATCTTTTAAATTTATTTTATTTATTTTATATTTGGCTGCATTGGGTCTTCGTTGCTCCACGCAGACTTTCTGTAGGCGAGCGGGGACTACTCTTTGTTGCGGTGCACGGGCTTCTCATTGCGGTGGCTTCTCTGTTGTGGAACATGGGCTCTAGGTGCGCAGGCTTCAGTGGTTGTGGCACATGGGCTCAGTAGTTGTGGCTCGTGGGCTCTAGAGCGCAGGCTCAGTAGTTGTGGCGCAGGGGCTTAGTTGCTCCACGGCATGTGGGATCTTCCTGGACCAGGGCTCAAACCCATGTCCCCTGTATTGGCAGGCAGATTCTCAACCACTGTGTCACCAGGAAAGCCCCAAAGGCGGATTCTTAAACACCACACCACCAGGGAAGCCCGAGACTGAAGTTTTTAACTGTGGCAAAACTGAGGTATAAAGTCAGCCCTTTATTTATTTATTTTTAATTTTTACTGGGGTACAGTTGATTTACAATGTTGTGTTAGTTTAGGTGTACAGCAAAGTGAATCAGTTATACATATACATATACCCACTCTTTTTTAGATTCTTTTCCCATATAGGCCATTACAGAGTACTGAGTAGAGTTCCCTGTGCTATACAGTAGGTCCTTATTAGTTATCTATTTTATATATAGTAGTGTGCATATGTCAATCCCAATCTCCCAATTTATCCCTCCCCCCAACACGCCCTGGTAACCATAAGTTTATTTTCTACATCTGTAACTCTATTTCTGTTTTGTAGATAAGTTCACTTGCAGCCTTTTTAAAGATTCCACATATAAGCGATATCATGTGGTATTTGTCTTTCTCTGTCTGACTTACTTCACTCAGTATGACAACCTCTATGTCCATCCATGTTGCTGCGAATGGCATTATATTGTTCCTTTTTTATGGCTGAGAGCCCTTTAAATCTTTATAATATCTGACTCACGAGGAGTCAACTTATGGATGCATGGGCTCACACCATCAAAAATCCATGGGTACACCCAGTAAGACCTAAATGGGTACACCCAGTAAGACCTAAATGGACACCCAGTAAGACCTAAAAGGAAACCCCAGTCCTGGTCCATGGCCAGGCATGCCACTAACATTCAATATTTGTGGAGTCAAAGAATGAAGAGATTATCACTCATCAAAGACTCTTGTTACTCCCCCACGCACTTCATCAGCCACTATTCTGGTGGGTCAAACACAGGCAGTAAAAATAAATTCGTTGTTACTGACTTGAAATAGCTTCATCCTGACTCAACAATTTATAGTGGAACTTGGAAGGCTGCAAAAAAAATGGCTATGAAAATTAGCATATGTTCACCATCTCTGCCCCAGGAAAAACTAGGTTCCTTAAAATGGCTCAGGATCCCTCACAGGTACATATTTATATTAATGTCAGTTGGTATCAAGAAGGAATTCTAATAATACATGAATTCTTAATGAAATAAGCAAAATTCTTAAAAGGTCCTATTGCCAGAGTATACTGACATTAAAGTTGATAAAAAGGAATAATGGATTTTTTTTTTAGTAGCTGAAAATACCAGAGGTGACATTTTCATATGTAATTCACAGAAATAATCTCTCTCCGTTAACATTTTAACACATTCTTCAAATAAATATCCTTGAGTCCCAATAGAATGTGGTCCCTTCCCTTCCTTTAATCGCAAAACCTCTGGGAAAAGGAGCTTTATGGAATTAAAGTATGAAGATACAAATTTAAATGGTATTTGATTTTGGAAGAAAATAAAGACAAATTACATGATAAAACAACATAGCATAATCTATTTCAATCGTCTTTATTTCTTCAGCAGAATGTAGGGATTATATATATGGACACTAAAAAGTAATTGCAAAGTAAATATTTAAGTATCTATAAATAGAATTCTTATAAGTCTGGTGTGTACATTCACTATGTCAACTTCATGTGTAAATTTTTCTTCCTTTCTAGATGACATGTCTTTTCATGGTAGGACCAAATTTCAAATGCCAAAACCTATCATTTCAATTTAAAAATAAAAGTTAGCAATCACTGGAAACAGGCCAAGCTCCACAAGCTTCCTTTCTGTAGCTACCAGAAAGAGCAAACAATTCTGGATCAGAAAACAATGCCCCAGGAGGAAGCCATCAGAGTACCCTCTCTCCAGTCACTCCCAGGACGAGGGAGGGCCTCGCTGCCCACTGGCTCACCGCGGCCAGTGAGCTAGTCAGTATGGCCCTGCAGCGACACTGCAACTTGAATAACTGGGAGTCTGTCTACCACTGCGAACAACCACCTTCCATCACAAAGTAAATGGAGAAAGCTCGTGTAGTTAAAGAAGTCCAGGATGCCAAAATAAAATGGAGAAAGAAGATTTTAAATACTTAAACATCTCTTAAAGTCCAATTTGCAGGGCCAAATCCCATGCCGCCTAGGGTAGGTACACAGCAAAAGGCGCTGTCAGCGGGAGGCTTTTTGTTAATAGGATGAAGGAATGAGAGATGACAGAGACACCGCTCTACGTTATAAATGGCAGAATGGGACATCTTTAAAAGAAAGGCTGAGGGGAAGATGATCACGATATTATAGCCTCATCTGTTTTTAATTTCAGTTTAAGGATACATACATTAGATGTGGGGAAATGATGTGTGATATATATCCATTTAAAAATATACTTTGATTCCATTCCACGAGGCATTCTTATGAACAATCTAGAAAAGTAAATGGGGATATAGAACCAAGTTGTCGACAACAACTAGGAAGACAAATCTGGGTGCACGTAAAGCAGTGACTACCTACCTGCCTCCTGGTTAGAGTGTGGGATTTGGAGTTAGTTAGACTTTGTCTAGATACAGGCTCTATTAGGTGCTGTGTGTGGTTAGACTGGCCACCAACCTCTCTGAGTCACAGAACATAGACAATCATAGTTCTACCCTCACAGGGTCGTTAGAAGCAGGGAGATGGTAAGTCTGCAGAGTAGGCCCTCAGTCGGTGTTAGCTGCATTTATGACGGATCAATTCTAGATCCGCTGACTCCAAATGCTGAACTAATGACTCTGGCAAAGGAACTGAGACCACGCTGATGAAATCTACCAGCCCCACTCAATTAGGTGGGGCTGTTAATAACGCTCGATGACCAGGCTTCCTAAATGCAGTCACTTTATAACAAAGTCCCAGGAAATTTGAGAACTGCAGGAAACCGCACAGGTCCACACTGCAGAGTCTTAAAATGCCTACTTCTGTGTGATCAGAATTGGTTACCAGGATGTGGCTATGAGAACAGGATGAGACCTGAACAGTCACCTGGTCTAATTGTTGACAGATTTCTTTTTAACTGTAGAACCAATTATTCAAAAAAATGTTTAATTGTAAGCCCTGAAACAGAGGATCTGCTTGCTCCAGTCCCAAACCTGTGATTTTTTTGTTTTGCTTTTCTGACCACTATTCCAAGCCAACCACCCATCTGTCCTGAATGTCAGACGTTCACCCACCTTCTAAAGAGAGAGGATTCCCTTCCATGACTTGGAACAAGAAGAAAGGACCTATTCCCGCACAGCGGTACAAATGTGATTTCTTTTTTTATTAAAAAAATTTTTTTGAAGCAGAAATGAAAGCTGTCGCTTTTTCTTTTCTTGGTCACCTTTAATAAAGGAAACTAGGAAAGTAACTTACAATAACTTCCCTAAAGGATTCCTGGTCACTGATTGTCTCGTCTCCTACACATCCAGATTGATTCAAGTAGTGGTAGTTTTCTGGCACAGATAAATAAAATTCTTCTACAAAAAGAAAAAGAAAAACACAACATCAGTATTTGACTGGCCAGGGTAAGACATAATTTAAAAGAGTTTTCACTTTGCAACTTTATTTTTTAAAGTACAAAAATAATTCTATGCTCCTAATGGTCCACTATTAAGATTAAAACATTCCCTCTTAATCATCATCTAGGGAAAACAGAATTATTAAATTCGATGGGATGGAAGAAAATGTTACTGAAAAAAGTAACTGATGAGGATCCTGTGTTGATTGGTTTTTTAAAAATCAAATGTCTAGAAATTAGCGTTATTTGGGTGTGACTTAAAAGTAAAACCAGTTGTAATACATTATGTTTTGGGTTTTTTTTTTTTTTTCGGTATGTGGGCCTCTCACCCTTGTGGCCTCTCCCGTTGCGGAGCACAGGCTCCGGGCGCACAGGCTCAGCGGCTCCACGGCATGTGGTATCCTCCCGGACCGGGGCACGAACCCATGTCCCCTGCATCGGCAGGCGGACTCCCAACCACTGCACCACCAGGGAAGCCCACATTATGTATTTTTCACAAATATTCTTTAAATCAGAAAAGAACTAAGATTCCAAAACAAACCAAAAAAATTCACGATTTCTCTATTGATGATTTTCCCCCTACGTTATCTGGCTCTAAACGAACTCAGTGTCTTTGGTCATCTCACACATTTCGTTTCAATTGGTGGAAGAACAACAAAGTCCAAACAGATGTCTCCTCATCCACAGATGGGTTTAAAGGCAAAATGAGCTGCGAGCACATATGTCTCTGCAGCTGTCCCATCACTCACCTTTCTCTTCACGCTCTAGCCCTGCCAGCAGTGCATAGAATATGTGATAATTCCTTTCCCCGGGATTTTGCCTTACTACTCGGTTCTGTGAAGAGAAATCAGATTTCTGTTCAGAGATGTTTCCTCTGCTTAATGACCATGAGCTGGTAATTGCCGAAAACATTTATTGTGAGAGATAATGTGAATTAAATCACGTTTACTTACTTTTTCTAATAAATCTTCATGTGATAAGCAATGGTAAGTCAAGGAACAAAACAAGGATACACGAGGCTCAATTAGTCTTTAGTTTTCTATTCTTTGTTGCCCAAGTAATTACAATTTTCTGTGTCTTGGACACTGAGACTTCTGGTGCAAAAGGTAAGCAAACGATACAGACTGTTTCATCAAAATCCAATTTCAGACATGACACATGTACCCAGGAAGTATCACACTAGTTAAAGAATTGATTTCAAACAACAAATATATGATGTCTGGTTAGGAGTCCAAATTTGCAGATTAGGGACATGATATCAGAACTTCCCCAAAGAAAGATGGTTCCTTATCTCCTAGGATAACTAACAGGTCAGGCACAGTAATACTGGAGCAGTGACCAGGTAGAACCAGAAAGAAACGTTTCATATCCTGTTATCTGTCCTTAGGATAAGCAAGAACAGTTTCCACTGGAGAGTCATAGTACTATAGACCAAAAGCTAAACGAAACAGGATACAATCTACGATTCTCCCGCCCTGGATATTTCCCTTCTGGCAGATGTTCAGCTGAACAAACTTCCCGAAGCGACTGGAGTTGTTGTTATACACGGTCTTGGCGTTGCCGAAGGCTTCCATGATGGGGCTGTGAAAGAGGCCAGGACAGCAGCCGGTGTTAATTAGGGTCCATCTAAAACTGGCAACGACAGTCCTCACCGACGGCAAAGCAGACAACTGCAAGAAAAATCTGAAATCAAAGGGACCTCTGGCGATCATGTTTATTTCAGAAGAGCCAGATTTTCCCAGCACTTGCTGAAATGGGTTTAGAACGAGCAACCATCTCGGGGCAGAGAACTCGCAGCTGGGTGTGCGGGCAGAGGATGCTACGGAGAGTCAAGGAGACCACGATGGCTGGTCCCCGTACAGATCAGCTTATATACGCGAGCCAGGGGTTGCACAGGAAGAGCCCCTGCTTGAATTCTAGGAAGTGAAGAAGTCCCAGCCCTGGAAATTTCACCCATTTGTTGTACATCCCGGGGGGAACATACAACTTCCTTGGGTCTCCTCCGACTGTAAAATGTGGTCAGACTAGGTCAGAGGTCAGCCATCTTTTTCTGTAGAGGATCAGATAGTAAATACTTTTGGTTTTGTGGGCCATGTGGCCTCTGATGCAGCTACTCAGCTCTGCCACTACAGCTCGAAAGCAGCTGTAAAAAATACGCAAACGAGGGGAACTGTGTTCCTATAAAGTTTTATTGATCAAAACGGGCCGCAGGAGGAAGATGAAAACAGTCTAGAGACGGATGGTGGTGATCGCTGCACAACAATGTGAATGTACTTCACGCCACTAAGCTGTACACCGAAAAATACTGAAAGTTATACATTTTTTGTTATGCGCATTTTAGCACAATTTAAAAAATAAATGTTGAAGGCTAGAAAAACAAAACCCAAACAGGCTGCAGGATACCAGCGTCAAGCTGAAGTTTGCTGACTCCTGGACTAATTTCTAAGTAATAGGACCTGAAAAGTCCCTACTGGTTCTAAAACCTTACAAGGCACCAATCGGACACAGGGCAATTACACATTTTAATTAGAATTTCAGAGGCTACTGCACCATGGCCCTCTTTCAAAGCTCTGAGGTCACTGGCATCGATGTGGCATTGTTCTGCAACGTGAGAGGCTATACAGTGCCATTGTGCTCCTAAGACGCCTCCAAAGATTTGACCATTAAGCCCTCTGTGACGTGGTGGACGGAGGCTGGAATTTCTGCCGATACCGAGGCCTCCTAACAGCCAGCCGAGGGCTGCCAGGTAAGAGGCAGCTGCAGAATGTGCCTCACTCACTCAGCCACCGACTCAAACATGGTGCAGCAATGGGGGCACAGGTCATTAGAAATCGCTGTGTGTGCGTGGAGACTTTCCCTTGAGGAATCGTGAAAGCCAAGTCAAGAAAAAGAGAAGAGAGCGCCCCGAGTTTCAACTCTTCCCTAAATAAGCCAAACGGTGAGGAAAGTGAATCCTATTAGTTGGAAACGAGAAACACGATGGCCAAATACCTGCTCTCAAGAATGGCTTGTTCAACACACGATGTCTTCTCCTTCGAGGACAAGTCCAGAGACTGCTGACTGATGGCCGATAAAAACTTGAGGATCAACTTAGTGCTTTCGGTCTTACCTGCCCCGCTTTCACCACTGAAAGACAACATGCAGAAATTTGTGCTTCTAATTAAAACAACAACAACAAAAAAAACCCCAGCTTGGCCAGTGTCAGTCCAATTCGTCCACAGAGCAACTTTTTTGTTTTGAATTTTATTTTATTTTTTACACAGCAGGTTCTTACTAGTTATCCATTTTATACATATTAGTGTATACATGTCAATCCCAATCTCCCAGTTCATGCCACCACCACCAGCCCCCTCCGCATTCCCCCCTTGGTGTCCATACGTTTGTTCTCTGCATCTGTGTCTCTATTTCTGCCCTGCAAACCGGTTCACCCGTGCCATTTTTCTAGGTTCCACATGTATGCATTAATGTACACTATTTGTTTTTCTCTTTCTGACGTACTTCACTCTGTACAGCTCCTGAACAGTGGGAAAGAGCTCAAAGTGTTGAGTTACAGAGAAGAGTCCCTCCTCCTGGCAGCTGCATGGCCTCTGTGTTGCCAATGACTCCCTCAGCCTACAAGCTAAACAGAGGTACCACCTTCACGAAGCTCAGGTAATAAGAGGGATGGTGCCTTTCGTGGCAGGTAAGTTCTGCAAAGGCCGGGATTGGGGTTTTGTTTACTAAAGTGTCACAGACCCCTCAACAGTGCCTGGCTGGTGGCAGACACTCAGTAAGCATCTGTTAAATGAATGAACATGTTAGTGGTAACTTTCTGGTAAATACGCACAAAAATGCAATCATTCGTAAATATTGAGGGGACAAGGGAATGAACCTGTAGGTACTCGACCCACACTTGGGCACTTTATTCCCATAATAATTCCATGAGGCAGGCAGCGGCTAAGGGCCCGGGTCAGAACTGAACAGCAGGTCTGTCAGCAATCCAGCGTCCTGCAGAGATGCTGCTTCAGCGATGATTAACGAAAAGTGAACAAAGCAACCTCGAGGCCCTGGAGCTGGGGAGGGTGGGGGGCAGGGCAAATGAGAGGAGGTAATGGGATCTGAGTTGTGTCACAAAGGACCGGCAAACGTCAGCTAGGCAAAGAGGAAAGCGGAAGGATTCGGGGTCAGATGACCCTGTGAACGAAAGCAGAGAGGCCAGAGGAGCTGCGGGAGGTCTACAGGGGTGGGATTCTGGTTTGGTCAACTGGACCGAGACCAGAATGGGCAGAGAAAGGGCAAAAGGATCAAGGTCGATGGTTCTGAGGCCACCACAGGAGACAGAAGGCGAAGGCCAAGCCCATCAAGGTCACCCGTGAGGAACACAGCTCTGAAGTCGTGCTCCAGGACTGCAGGTCCCTCAGGGAGACCAGCTGCTGTTATGATCTAGGCACGTGGTGGTCAGGCCATGGACAAGTACAACCAGGCTGGAGATGAAAGGGAAGAGATGGAGATGAGAGATTTGGAAGGAGAGACCCAATCAATTTCGTGTTAAGGCACCCTGCTCGGTACCACAGGGAGAACAGAAGTAGTAAAAGGGCAAATAACTTACGAGAAAAGTGAACCCACGGCATAAGTAACGGTACGTGAAAACCAACACTATCACAGGGTAACAGGTTCATAACTGCTCAAGGGGGGAGATAAACAGATGAGGCCCCCACAAGTTCTAACACAGCACCCCCATCGAGTGTCAAGAGCTAGGAGGTTATGAAAGAGGAATTGTGCAGATAACACGATGAATGATTAAGCACATGTAATAAAGGAGAGGAAATGACTCAGAGGTGACACCGTCCACTGCAGGCCCAGGGGACTCTCCACCGATCCAGGCCAATCACCGTAATTCCATTCCCTGCGCAGGTGATAAGGTGGTTGGCCGTGGGCAGGTGTCAGGATGCCAGCCAAAGAGACTTAACGCCAAGTGTGCTGAGGCTCCTGGGGAGGTATGCATGTGCGTGCGCGCACACACACGCACACACGCACACGCACACGCACAAAGAGACCAGATAGAACGTCCCTCTGGCTGCAGACGACAAATACTTGGGAATCCACAACTATCTTGAGACTGGAAAGCAAAAGGCAACACAATCAGAGAAGCGCCCAGTGGGAGTGGCTGAACCCACAGCCCTGACCCCGCCCCTGCCTTGCCGTCTGAGATAATCAAGGCCCACGCAAGTGACCAAGTGATGCCAGCTCTGGTGAGCTTTTCTGTTATCAGCAACCAGAATCTTCCCAGGGCGGGGCTGAGCATTCATCTCTGTGGAGCCGGCACCTGCCTAGCCTGGGAGCTGGCACAGAGGAGACATTCAGCAAGGGGGCACTGAATGAGTAGCAGAAGCTAAGAGAAAGTTGCAAGAAGATATTTAAATAACTCTCGAGACTTAAAAATACATATCCCATCTACCTAGCAGTTAAATTTTGTTAAAACAAACAAAACTGAAAGGGAGACATTCTCTAGTTATAACGTGTGAGGCAGAAGTCATGGTTTACACGGTCCCCAAACCCACCCCTGTATCCTCCAGCACTCAGAGGTGGGTGGCATTTCAACCTCCCCTGCAGGAAGGGCAGCGATCAGTAACCAGGACCGAACGCGGCCAACTCAACCAGAAGGCGGCTGAACTGAACAAGGGGGGTATCCGCTATTTCCACGTCGGGTGGCTAAACACCCTCATGGTCCTCTGGGCTCCCTGCCTTCCAGGCCTGCTGTTTGGGTGCCCTCAGGGTGGCACATCTCCAAAACAAAGCGATGTGTGGCATAAAAAAATCACCTTCCCACGTGGGGCTGTGAAATAGCAAGAAATAAGCCACTCCTGTGTTATGCCTCTGAGATTTGGGGGATGTTACAGCAATTAGCACAGCAATTAGTCTACTCTGACGAACACGGTAATTATACAGCCGTGGAGAAAAAGCTGTTCAAATTGGACAGCACAGACTCGTCAAGGAGAAGAAAACCCGAGATTTGCATTGTCCTTCACCCGTCAAGGAGACTGATCTACCACCAGCTTCGGCCCACTTTTTTTTCTCATTGTAGCAAATTTCCTTCAAGCATCTTCTTTAAGTACATCTTTTTTGATACGTAAGTAAAACTTGAAACAAAAATGATACTCGGATTTGTACAACAGTAGTTCTCAAACTTGGCTGGACATGAGAATTACCCACTGTCTCCCTGATCCGAACCTGTAAGGGTAGAATTCAGTCATCAGTATTTTTTTAAAATTTCCAGATGATTCTACTATGAGGCCAGGGTGGGGAAGTACTACTCCTGAAAGCAATTGTCACATAATTCAGATAGGACTGCACCAGGAGATGAAAAAGGTGACTGTATATACGAGGTTGTGCAAGTGTGGCATGAATAAGGCAAAGAATATAAATAACTCACAAATCGTTAAAACCCAGAAATATGCCAGATGTCCCCAGACATTAACATCAAGGTAACAGGTCTCACTTTTATTTAACTCTCCTCTTCTTCCTCCCCTCCCCTGCCTGCGACTTTAACACTCCTCATGAAAATATTTACTGAGGGTCACAAAACGTGATCTTTAAAGCAATGAAGAAAGAGCATCTCTGCAGGTGTTCCTTCCTTCCCTAAGTATCCGTGTGCCTACTACGTGTCAGGCTGCACTGAGGGCTGGGAACACACTCCTGAAACAAACGGTCACGGACAGTATTTATGACCCAGCAGCAGCAGCAGGAGATATCAAAGAATCACAAATTACAGTTAATGCTGTCAAGTATAAATCTCAGGAGATGGGAGGATTCATAATTTAGATGGAGGGCTCAGGTTCAGCGAACGCCTTTCTGGGGGAATGACATTTAGACTGAAATGCAGAGACACACACAGGAGTTAAGTGGGTGAAAACTGAAGGATGGGGAAAGGAGGTGGGAGGGGAGGGAGACCCTCCCTTTCCTGCTTGAGGAAAGGGCTTGGAGCCTTGGGGGAAGGGAGAGCAGCCTGCACAGCCAATCGGGAAGGAAAGGGAAGGGGCTGGGGTCCCACTCAGAGGCCACTGTTTTCCAGTCAAGTATGGAACTGGTTCTTTTCAATAGGGGAGGGGAGAGAGGCTGCAGATGGAGTTTCATTGCCAATGGCCAATGATTTCATCAATCGGTCAAGCCTAGGTAATGAAGCCTCCATAAATCCCAAAAGGACAGGGTTCAGAGAGCTTCTGGGTTGGTGCGCACGTGGAGGTAAACAGCGGCTCCCTGGAGGGGGCAGGGAAGCTCCCCCACCCTTCCCACACCATGCCGTGTGCATCTCTTCCATCCGGCGGTTCCTGAGTTATATCCTTTTATAGTACAGCGGTGATCTAGGAAGTAAAAATGTTTGAGTTCTGTGTGGTGCTCTAGCAAATTAATCAAACCCGAGGAGGGGGGTCATTGGAAGCTCCAACCTAGAGCTGGTTGTTCAGAAGCACAGGTGACAACATGACTGGCATCTGAAGTGGAGGGAATGGCAGTCTTGTAGGACTGAGCCCTTAACAACCTGGGGGATCTGACGCTGTCTCCTGGTGGACAGTGACAGAACTGAGTTGACTGCTTGGTGAGCTATGTGATAATACAGCATGTATATTATAGCATTATAATGATATAATGACTAAGGATATACTCCTTTGCTTACCATATCACAGAACTATAAAGCCAGAATAAATTACATAATTAAATACAAACAAAATATAACACCAATAAAATCCAAATTAACAAGACTAACCTAACCCCCTGGTTAATGCTGTTTTGCTCAAACTGAAGCGCTCCTTGCACTGTGACTGTCCACTGCTTCTCTTGTGAGCCTGGTAGGCTCTTCCACCACGGGCGCTGTGATGAGTCACGTATTCCATCTGGTTGCTTTATTCCAGCCTCGATAAAACATTAACTCATACAGCAATCATGATGTTAATTCACCTTCACTTACAGTGAACACAGCACTTACATATCCAGTCCTGCATTTTTCTCATTAGCCTGTGGCAGTTACAGTCTTAACCCTTGGCGCCAACATGACCACAAACACAAACATGGGCTTCAGAGAAAACATGTTCACCCAGATGAACCAAAATGAGTTGATACCGTTAAAAAAAAAAACTTTTTAAATCGTGAAAATGAAAAAGGGAAAGAAAAATAATCAAAGCACTGATATGAGGCCTCAGAGGCCATATTAAAAGTTCTGAGAATTTTTCATAGGCAGAATGGAAAAGTCTCAAGACAGTTTTTAAGCAGAAGAGCGTCATGATCGGGGTCAAGGTTTTAAAGAATCAAATCACCCGGTGAGGAGTATGGAGTAAGAAGGGTGGATCGAGGGAGACAAGAGAGGAAGCAGGAAGTGAGGGCAGAGGGTAAGGGGAGGGGTCAGCAAAGAGGAGAAGCCAGCAGCCCCCAAACAGACGGTGGAGGGAGGAGGAAGGGGACGGCTGACAGCCCTGGTCTGGGTGGTTGGTAAGTGACAGGGAAGCAGGGGGGATGACTCGGGAGAGCCCAGGGAGCTTGCATGTGGGATCTTCCTGGACCAGGTCCCCTGCATGGGCGCTGGTAACACAGCGGTTTACGTTTTTCAATACTCATCGAACTGGATATATGAGATTGGTACGGTTTACCGTAGGTAATTTGACCTGAATTGTTGGGGGCAGGGTGACTCTTCTAGATTCAAGAATGACTTCCGGATCTCAGGCTTGGGACCCGGTAGGACGGAGAGCCCACTTGCTAAGAATGAGAAGCATGAGAGCAGGACCATGTTTCTGGGAGAAACTCAGGATGGACTGACGAGGTGCCACCCCTGAGATGCCCATCAGACACCTCCGCGATGATGCCTCAGGGTGCCTGGACACACGTGTGGAACTCAGAGGAGAAGTCGGCAGGGGAGGCACTGAAGGCTGGGGAGTCACGCAGACGCATGCTAGAAATTTTTGAGTGATGATGCCAACGATCCAGTAGAAAAGAAGAGGCCAAGAATCAGGGGCAGTGAGGCTCAAAGATGGAGCAAAGTGCCCAGGAAAGCAGGGAGGAAGGATCAAAACACACCTGAAGGAAAGGGCCTCCGATGGAAACAGGACCCTTTACCCACCCCGCAGGCTAGTCTCCCCTCCAGTGCAGGTATCGGCCAACTGTGGCCCCCAAGTCTGCCCTTCTGCGTGTTTTTATAAATAAAGTTTTATTGGAACACAGCCTGGTGGTTCACGTGCGCTCTATCTACGAGCACTTCCGCACTCCAAGGGCAGAGTCGAGTAGTTGTAATGGAGCCGATCTCAGCCACGGAGCCGAAAATACGTATGTCATCCCTGGCCCTTTACAGGATACCTCTGCTGACACCTGACATTCTCCATCCTGTGAATCAGATTGCCCTGATTCGTGTGATTTTCTCAAAATATATACTAATCACTCCACTGCTTGCTACAAGACTTTGGAAACTTCTCTACTGCCTAGAGGATTCGGTCCGCAGGTCTTAGCAAGCAGGGCAAAGCCCATAAGATGAGCCCCTGCACCAGGAAAAAGCCCATAAGGTGAGCCCCTGCACCAGGAAGTGGGACTCTGTTCCGAAACTAACACAGGGAGACGGAAGTCCATGTCCTGTGCCTGTAGCTCACGCTCAGTCTCCTTGGCAGGTCCCTCAACAGCTCCGAGCCTCGGCTCCCCCAGAGAAGGCTTCTGGTCTTTCTCAATGAATGGCAGTTCCCTCCTTGCCTTTCGAACACCAGTTCCTTCATGTCCTTAGCAGATCCCACACCTTACAGGTGTACCTTCTATTTGCATATGTTCCTTGTTCTTCCACACGTTTTCGCAAGTGCTTCTGTGCCCTTCCAGGGTCCCCTCTGTGCCTGCTGCTGTTCCCACGTACCAATGGACTCATGATCACATGTCACTTTCTCTGAGATATATTTTCGATTCCTTGCTGAGCATCTATTGCCATCTCCTCTGAACAACCATGTACACATTTCTATTTTAGCCTTAGGCAGGCTGTATTGAAATTACTTATTTACATCAGTTTCTTCCCATCAGAACAAAAGTTCCTAAAGGGCAGTGATTGGGTCTTTTCTTTTTTAACAAGGTAAACTACCATTTGATATGAGCGTGAGGCAGGCCCCATGCCTTATTCTGGCCGGTGCCCTTCTGACACAGGATGCAAGTTTTGTTCACTATTCCAATTCAATTATTTCTAAAATACTACTAGAATAGAAAAAGACCAAACACCCAATTATTATTCCAGAATATAAAAGACATAGTTAAGGAAAAAATCACTCCAATTTTGGAAAACCAAAACTTCTGCAAAGCAAGCAGAGATCCTAAACCAACAGCTGTTCTGCCCACCCATCCTTTGACTGACAGCTGTTGGATGCTGGC
The DNA here is from genome assembly GCF_937001465.1 of Orcinus orca. NCBI lineage: Eukaryota > Metazoa > Chordata > Mammalia > Artiodactyla > Delphinidae > Orcinus > Orcinus orca. The sequence continues at coordinate 170,926,274 of NC_064561.1, read as the reverse complement.
CCTCCTATCAGACACTGTCCTGGGCAACGAGTGGCACAGATGAATTAACCACAGGCCTTGCCGACACTACATTAAAAGTTCATACATACTGAAAAGGGAAAAACAGACTAAACAAAATAGACTAAACTCTGCCTGCCCCAAATTGATATTCACTTAAAATGTACTAGATCAAAATCTGACCTTGTCAGTTAGATTTTAAAAAAGCTCATGGAATTTTTAAACATATATTTATATTTTAGAAACTATAATAGCATAAGCATTGGCTTAAACGTACACAAGAAGGGTAAAATAGAGAGCTTAAGAGAGAGAAACTCTTGAAAGTGAGACCAACAAAAAACGCTTGGACTAGAATCCACGAGACTAGCAGTGACACAGGCTCGTAAAGTGAGAGAAAAACTGATCTATGTGGTCCCTGCCTAATTCCAAATCGGCCTATTTTCTGCTTTCATAGGTAATTAGAGCGAAAGTTTTGAAAGTAGTAACATGTTGTACCACCAGGGGGCAGATCATGCCTGAGGAAATCTAAATAGGGCTACTGTACCCTACAATTTCTATTTTTATACTCAATTTCCCCTTATTCCCGCAGCACCATGCCCCACTAAAAAAAACTGCAAGAGGTCTATTAAAAACCAAAACACATTTTAATGAGAAATCTATTCTTAAAGACGCTGTTTCCTGAGTTACTTTAGATAAATACAGTTACTCTTTTCACATCAGCATTACACAATGAGAGCTTTTTGTTTGGGGCCCCCTCTTCCTTCTCGCGCCCGGCTAGCCCCGCCTTCTTTTTAAATGCCATAGTCTTTGGCAGGAACATGCCAACCCCTTTCCGTATCATTACACATATATGTGCACAATGATCTCATTTGATTTTTCACTTTCTTCCCAAACGCTCTGCCTAGCAGGTGATATATGAGTCACGCTCTCATTTTTTCCACTGAAAGTAATAAACACAGCCAATCATCGATGGCAAATATTTAGGTACCTAAGTGTGGAAAACAACTTGATCTTCCTAAAATAGATTAAACTCTTTCTGTTAATCTTATCAAACTATATTCTGTATGCTGAAATAGTGATCTTAAATTCTAACTCCTGAACTTCAGTGAAGTCATCTAAAAGAGCCCACAAATAGTGCTCTAATCATAAGGCAAGTTGATTAATTGGGAAGGTGACTCTTTTTTTTTTTTTTTTTTTGCGGTACGCGGGCCTCTCACTGTTGTGGCCTCTCCCGTTGCGGAGCACAGGCTCCGGACGCACAGGCTCAGTGGCCATGGCTCACGGGCCCAGCCACTCCGCGGCATGTGGGATCTTCCTGGACTGGGGCACGAACCCGTGTCCCCTGCATCGGCAGGCGGACTTTCAACCACTGCGCCACCAGGGAAGCCCGGGAAGGTGACTCTTAAAAGCTCTGCTTTTATACTAAGCGTCAGCTTCATTTTTGATTAACTGCAAGTTACAATGATTCATATTTACTGAAATGCATAAATGGACAGTCCCTCTATCCAAGTTGTTTCTACAGCCCAGTGCATGAGCACCGTTAAGGTAATAAAGAGGAGAGAATGTATCTGCCCAGGTGCTTCCCTTCCCTTAAAGAAAGTAGGTGATAGAGGGAGGCAGGGAGAGACAATATGAACGTGTTCTACCTTCCACATTCATATAATTCTGATTGATTACAAACGAAGGACCCCCGAACAAGAGTAATGGGTAAATATTGCCAATAAGAAGAACACAGGGGCTTCCCTGGTGGCACAGTGTGTTGAGAGTGGTTGAGAAAAATGCCTTTCTATCATTCCCTCAACATATAACACAGTAAGTCCCACTTCTGTGGCTAATTCAAAGGTCAACTTTAGGAACACCCAATTAAAATCATTAAAAATTCTTAAATTGGGGAGATTCTAGGGTCATCTTCTCATACTGGCAAAAACCAGGACCTTGCTGCAACAGACAAGCATTCTGAGGAGTGCTCTAGAATAGACAAAACATTTTAAATTTGGAAGAACTATGCAATGTTTCCATAAGTCAATAGAAGGACCATGTCTGACCACTGGAATAAACCAAAGAATAACTCGTATCTTTTGGAAGCCATAGTTGTCAGCCTGTTCAAAAGGGAAAACTTCATCTGAGAAATCTGGGGGTTGATGCGCTAATAAGCGGACTCCGTGTCTGTGGTAGCTGCTGGCTGGGTTACCTGATGAGGACGCACTGGTTGTCATGGCGCTTCCACAGGCAGCGGTAGCACTCGTTGGCGATGGCGAAGACGTGCGGGGGCAGCTCGCCCAGGTGGCACCTGCTGTAGCGCTCCATGGCGTCCCGTGAGTACAGGCCGGCGATGGTCTTGTAGGGGTTCACAGAGGCGATGATGGAGCCGATGTAGGTCTGCGAGGACAGGGGGTGGGGACACAGGGACCCGGGTTACAGGTGGCACTCGGGGCTGGGGGTGGTGGGGAGTGGGTGGGCACAGGATCTCATCCCCACCCACGCTGGGCAGAGACAGAAGCAGCTCAGCGTGGTCCACGCCTGGAGGGGAAGAGACGCCACCTCTCACGCCAGAGCCGCTGTCAGAGCTTTACCAGAATCCGCCGAGTGTACGTTAAGGGGACCAGTGACTCCTGAGCCCCGCTCACACGTTTTTCCTTTACCTTTGGGGACAAATCTTTTGCAAAGGAATGAAGCCATTTCAAAGAGCACTGCAGTGAAAGGTAAACGAGAGAGAAGATGGTGACACAGTGAGGCCCAAATCCCTGTTCCCCAGTGACCTCCTGACTCCGATTCTCATCTAGTGGCTATTAGGAAATGGCAGGATTAAAGAAATAAGAGAAACAGGGCGGGGTGGTGGATGAAGAGTTACTGCTTAATGGGCACAGGGTTTCTGTTTGGGACGGTGAGAAAGCTCTGGAGGTAGACAGTGGTTATGGTTGCACAACACTGCACATGTATTTAGTACACTGACAAACAGTCACAACGGTAAATTTTATGTTACATATCTTTAACTTTTAAAAAGCAACAAGACCACTTTGGAAGCACTAGGTATTCTTTCAGTAATCTCAAACACCGCGTGAAGTACCATGCAACTTATCTGGAGAATAGCTCATGGAAATCTTATGTTTTCTGGAACCAAATCCAGGCCAGAAATTAAGCAAAATCTTCAGAGCAGCAAAACAGAGGCTACAGAGTTAGTAAAGCAAAATGCCTCATGCCTCCTCCATATGGACATAAACTACTCATTTGTCCTTCTTCAAGAAAGGCTAATGAAGTTTGATTGTCAGACACAAGCAGATGAGAAGGGGTGGGGGTAGGACCCTGCAGCCGCCACCACCTACCTGCCAGCTTCTGTGGTGTATACACTGCACCACGGGCTTGATGGAGAGCTATGGGCTGATTCAGCCCCCTCCCCCAATTCACACATTGAAGCCCTAACCCCCAGTACCTCCAAATGCAAGTATACCTGTAGACAGGACCTTTAAAGAGATGATTAAATTAAAATGAGGCTGTTCAGGTGGGCCCTAATCTCGTCCTCATGTGAAGACGGCATTTGGATACACCAAGAAACACTGGGGACGTATGTATGTGCACAGGAAGACTATGTGAAGGAACAGGAAGAAGGAGGCCGTCTGCAAGCCAAGGAAGGAGCCCTCAGGAGAAACCAACCCTGCTGACACCTTGATCTCAAACTTTTGAGCCTCCAGAGCTGTGAGAAAATAAATGTCTGTTGTTTCAGCCAGCCAGTCGGTGGTCTTTTGTCATGGCAGCCCGAGCAGACTAATAAACAGGGCCTGACCCTTTCGCCACTCACAATAACCCTGGGAGGTTCACAGTGTTATTACACCTACTTTTCAGAGGAGGAATTTGAGGCAGAGTGATAAAATTTTGCATTCGCCCACATAGCCAGTAAGTGGTAGAGGTGAGATGTGAATGCAGGCAACCTAATTCCAGAGCCTTCTCTTCACATTCACTGGCAGGGGGTGGCAACACAGCACAGCACAAGAAAAGCAAGAAACACTGGACAGAAAGTCTAAACATCCTGAGTGCATCTGTACCATATTATAGCAATTTGTAATCATTTATATTCACAGTGACTGCCAGGAACATCAAGTATCGTGTGTCCTGTCTTAACTGTTTTCAAATGTAAGGAGGTCTATAACATGTTTTGGAAATATTTTGAACCAAAACAACGTTAAAAAGGTCAAAGAGTTATTACTATATGACCCAACAATTCTACTCCTAGGTATGCACCCAAAAGAATTAAAAACTGGTCCTCCAACAAATACACAGCAGCGTCATTCGCAAGAGCCTGAAGGTGGACACAACCCAAATGCACGTCATCAGATAGATGGGTAAACAAGATGCGGTACACATCCACACAGTGGAATATTATTCAGTTGTGCAAAGGAAATGAAGTACTGATACAGGCTACAATGTAGATGAACCTTGAAAACACGACACTAAGTCAAAGAAGCGAGATACAGATGTGCACACCTCCAGAGCAGGTAAATCCACAGAGACAGAAAGCTTGGTGGTAGTTACCATGGGCAGAGGGGAGGGTGGGGCGAGGCAGGACTCGGGGGTGACTGCTTTGCAGGTACAAGGTTTCCATTTGGGTGATGAGAACATTTTGGAACTAGACAGAGGTGCCGGTTGTACAACACGGAATGTACTAAATGCCACTGAATTTACTTTAAAGTGTTTAGTTTTCTCTTATATAAATTTCACTTCAATTTAAAAAAAATTAAAAGACGTGGAGATTTCATGTATCAATGTTCAGGTCTTTGGAAACCTCCACTCTCTAGAGAGGCCACTTTTCCCTGTCATAGCACCATGGGGAGGATGTGGCCAGAAAGAAAGGTGGAAGCTTTTTCCTCTGGGGAAGGAAAGGGTCCTACTTCTAAAGGAGAGCAGAGAACCACATGGTTCCCTGGAGGATGCCAGACACCCTCCATCAACGCCTTGGCCACAGGTGCTCGTGGCTTGTTTTACATCGACTGTTTGCACAGGTGAGGCAGGCAGGTACGTGATGCTTGAGGCTCTGGGTGTCTGGCCACTTCCTCTGGTTGGTCTAAAGCGTCAGGCCTATTTCTACCTTTCCAGTAGTTGGATGCATGATTATTGTTATTCTGTGAAATATCAAGACTGTCCATTTTCCTGTGAAACATGTTCTTTTTCCTACTTTGGCAGAAGTCAAGACAGTCAGTGCCGTCCGTCTTTATACAGATAGGTAGGCGTGCTGCCGATCTCCTTTCTCAGCTACAAGTAAAACAGAAAAGCCCGTCAGGGCATCAACTTGACTATTAACTTTAAGTAACGTTAGAAGAGTAATCCATCACGAACATATCTTTTTAAGAAAACAACATGCCTAAATCGTGAAAATGTTTGCACTCCCCATTCATGACCTATGTGTATGGTGGTCGTAAAATTCTGAGATGAGACTTTTAAAAAATGTATTGGTTCACTCATGAAAAACATCATAACCTTTTATTAAAAGCTTTCCTTTGAAAGCGATTATTTTGGTCAAAACCTCGTAGGCATGCTACCCCTTCCTGGTTGGGGAAACTAGTCTCCCAGCATGGCTCAGGGCAGGGATCCCCCAGCCCCGGGCCGTGGACCGAAACCGGTCTGCAGCCTGTTAGGAACCAGGCGTCACAGCAGGAGGTGAGCGCCGGGCGAAGCTTCACCTGCCGCCCCCATCACTCACATTACCGCCTGCACCATCCCCCCTCGCACCATCCCCGTCCGGGGAAAATCTGTCTTCCACGGAACCGGTCCCCAGTGCCCAAAACGTGAGGGACTGCTGGCTTAAGGTATCACTCACCCTGACAGCGTGCATGGCGTGGATTTCGTATGGGGGCAGGACACCCAAGGCTTGTTAGCAAAGATGAAGACAGAACATCCACAACGGTCTTAACGCCTAGTTTCGCTTTTGAGTAATTCACATCGCACTTGGCCCAATGAAGTAGCTGGAAGGTGTTTCAGAAGGACAATGTGGTCGGCGGCGTGGCAGTTACAGATGACACACGTCTGCCTCGCACCCGGTCCCCGGGGATTCCAGAGGAGTGAAGCCGGCCTCTCTGAACAGCAGACGGTCAGCACTGAGGCAGCCCCTAGAGTGGCAAGGTTTCTGCTGGCGGTCACGCCGGGTGGACCCGCTAACGCATCACGTACCTTCCCAGACCGAGCCCGGTCACTGCCGCGCAGTGGGAGCTGGTGGCCCGTGAGCTGATGCTCAGCCAGGGTTTCTGGCTCAAAAATCATTCCAACACGTCTAAAGACTGTTCCACTGTTGAGTCGCCATCTTATATAATTTGTAGCTGACAGTAACTTCAACCAATGGACTCATATGTGCCAACAGGGACAGCAAAACACCGGACTGAATTTGAGCCCAAACTCAATAACCTGATATCTCTCCTTTAAAAAAAAAAAAAAAAAAAAAAAACTAAAGAATATATAAAATGTGTGTATGGCTGGTAGGGAGAAAGAATCCAATTTTTTAATAGTTATTTTTTAAGATTATAGGAAACCTTGCCTCATTTAGAGTTAAAAATGTCTCCTGCTGTAAGCACCTCCACGTAGTTCCAGACATAAATTAGGCTCTTAGAACACGAATGCACACGTTTTACTGTTTCACCTTCTCACTAATGACCTGAGTCATTTCTTAACAGGCTTGTCACCAGATTTTAAATGACAATTAAGTCTACAGGTTTCCAAAACAGCTTTACTGACATTTCAGAACTGTGGGACACGGAGGACAATCTGCCCTATGCAGACACACTGTCGCACACCCTCATTTGCTCCGACATAACCTTGACCTGTGGGTGGCGCAGAAGCCACGCTTCTGCCTCTTCTGACAGAGGAAGGAACAGAGCCAGTGAGTGAGGGTGAGGGCAGGATCCTGGATCCCGGTTGTGGGGTGCTGCCCTCGGGTCTGTGATGACGCCCTTCCCCACTCACCTACGTACAGCATGGAATCGTCCCAGACTCTCCAGCCACGTCGCCAGTGGCCACTGTCTCCATGTGCTGTACACCCCACTTTCAATTAACTCTAGAATCAACCCCCTTTTTCTCCATCTCCACCGCCCTGGCCTCACTTGCTCAGATGTCCCCGAAAGCCTCCTTTCCCACTGATCTCCCACTCGGTCTTGCATGTTCAATCCCAGCTTCACATGTGACAAATGAACATCTGAAAACAAAAACTCTCCTGCGTAAAACTCTTCAAATAGCTCCCACAGTCTTCAGGGCCGACCCACAGGAATATTCAGGAAGAGAGTCTGAGCACCCAAGTCCTAATGAATTATTCTCCTAAAAGTTTCAGGAGTGCGGACCGCTTCAGCTACTTAACTCATTGAGTTTTCATTGTTTGTGCCCATATTCGTGCCAAATGGTACTTCTGAATCTCCCTAAAAGGAATGTGCAAAACAACGTGGCAGCAAGAGTCACAGTTCCTAATGGTTTATTCAAATTAGGTGAAATGGTTGCGGTCTATCAGCAAAAATAATTACAGCTGGGGCAGCTCTATCTTTTCTCCCCCTCCCCTGAACATACCACTCTGCATGGATTATTTTGTCATTAAAACAAAGGCTGCATGGGTAAGAGATGTGCGGAATAATAAGGGAAGTTCAACATGTAATGTAAGTAAACATGGAAACTGGGAATGGAGGGTGTAGAAGAGCCGAGCTGTAAGTTAAGTACAAGTGAGGCAAAGATACAATGCAGTAAGGAATCCTAAGAGTTGTGAGACAACAGTGTGTTCCATGCTCGTACCATTGGTCACTCTCTAAAAAGGTATTTTTTATTACTGCCCCCAAAACCACCATGATAACGCCATGCACTTTGGAACTCTGGATACGTGCAACTCTCAAACACCAGGAGGGGCCAGGTGCTGGTTTCCTCATACTGGATTCCAAATTCCATGACAATAAATCTCCTGGTCATCTTAATGGCTTTTCAGAAATAGAAAGTATATTCTATTTTGAAGCACGTAAAAATTTTTTTCTAGTCAGAAAAGTTCCACATAACTCCCCAAAAAAATACATTTCCTTGCCCATTTTAATAACCTGGAAGAGCTGCAGTGCCTATTGCTATGAAACACTGGGAGAAATGCGCTGCATTGCTTCAGTGCAGAATCTACCAATTCAAGGTTTTCAAAAGGCATAAGGGTATAATACCTATATCTAGTCCCCCACCAAAAAAAACTGAGTATAACTAAGAACACTAAAAGTGACCCAGTGGCCTCAGATGCACTCTGCTGGTAGAAACGGAGGATCCATGTTACCGTGGGGAAGTCACTATTCCAACACAGGAAGAAATGATGGAGACAGCAAGATTTGGTCAAGTTAGAAGACTTGAAGTCCTCACCCTGGACCTACCTTCCCTGGTACACTGCTTAACCCCTCTAGGCTCGAGATTCCAATCAGTAATAATAGCATGTCCTCTGTTACCCCACCTCATCACCATGTGAAAACATTACGTAAGTCACAGGCATGCATTATAGTTTTTGTTAATGAAAACAAGACTACAATGGCTTTTCATCATGTGGGTCTGAAAAGCTGGATGGAGATCAAGTAATCTGAAATGTACTAGGGAAACTAGAAGAGTTCAAGTCAACTCTTCTAAAGGGAAGGACTTGTTAAGAAGTGAGAACCAGGCTTCCCTGGTGGCACAGTGGTTAAGAATCCACTTGCCAATGCAGGGGACACGGGTTCGAACCCTGGGCCAGGAAGATCCCACATGCCGTGGAGCAACTAAGCCCGTGCACCACAACTACCGAGCCTATGCTCTAGAGCCCGTGAGCCACAACTACTGAGCCCGTGTGCCACAACTACGGAAGCCCGCACGCCTAGAGCCCGTGCTCCTCAACTAGAGAAGCCACCGCAATGAGAAGCCTGTGTACCGCAACGAAGAGTAGCCCCCGCTCACCACAACCAGAGAAAAGTCCACGTGCAGCAACGAAGACCAAAAATAAAATAAATAAATTAAAAACAAAAAAAAGCGGGAACCGCTAGCCAGATTTACTCCCCACCCACCATTCTCCTCTTTCCTTCTCTCTCGATCATCACAGCTAAACATAGCCATGACTTACTTCCCCAGATCTCTACCTTGAATGCAGCTTCAGTTTTAAACTGCAGATCTGTATACTCAGCGGCCTGCTTGGGCATCTCCACTTGGATGCCCCTAAGCCCAAACTCAACATGGACAAGGCTGAGCTCCCCCAAACACCTGCCTCTTCTCACACAGTCATGTCTTCGCAAATGGCACCATGGTCTACCCAAATGGTTGATCCAGAAACCTAGCAGTCATCCTATGAACGTCAGCCTGCTGCCCGCCCCCAAACCCAATCAAACACCTAGATTCTACCTCTTAGTATGTCTCATACTCCAGCTCCCCCAGGATTGGTTTGGAATCCCATCATTTCCCATCTGGTTTGCTGGTCACCTCTCCTCCTAGACCGGTTATACCTGCTGGACTCATCCATCACCTGCAGCCAGACTGAGTTTTCCCCAAACTCACCTTTGACACTGTCCCCTACCAGCCTTCATAAATGAATCCAAGGTCACTAACTCACACACAGTGCCCTTCTTCACCTGCTCTTGACCACCTTGCCAGCCAGCTGCACGCAGCCTTCACTGCAGCATCTTGGATGTCCTGCAGCTGGACAAATGCACCACGTCATTTGAAATCTGTGCTCGTGCTGATCTTCTGCCAGGAATGAGCCAGGATGAATTCCTCTAGGAATTCCTTCAAAACTCAGCACGGTTAGTGCCTCAGCTGGAAATTATTTTCTGACCCCCTCGTACCTCTTCCTGCGATGCTCATGCTTTCTGTTCCCAGCACTTTTATCACACTCATCGTCACCCCGGGCTATTGTCAAAGATTTGCTGTGTCTGCATTCATCAATAAGCTAGGAGGTCCTGGTGGGACAGTGCCTTTCATTTATTCAATCTTTCAATAAACAATTAGCACGAGCAAGATGAAGTTTGCATCCTTGGAGTCTCACACACAGCCTGGCACACAGGCAGGGCTGAATGAACACAGATATATTAGGGGCACACAAATTCACTACCAATCCACCCAACAGGTTCCTGTTTTAACTGCATTCTCGTGCTCTACAGCCACCTTCTCCCTAACAAAATTACTTGCCATCCCTGTCCAATTAAACAATTAAAACCGTTAAGCGTGCAAGTTGGTTGAAAAGAAAACTTGATCACAACCGATAACTCAAGATGTTACTAAATTCAAGCTCTTATATTTAGAAATGACATTTCCATTTAATCTGAGTGAATTTCTGACTCATATTCCCTCCTTGTTGAAAGGAATCTGACCCAAAAGAGGCAGGAAAGGGGAAAAAAAAATTAACAAAAACAGAGTTCCTAATTGCCACCATCATGTGCCGATGTAGAAATGGCAACTCAACAGCATAAATGTTTGGTCAAGTTTAAAAATACACAGAGTCAGACAGATGGTTACAATCATCTTTTGGCAACACCAGTCTTGATTTCATGTGAAAAAAAAAACACCCTGACAAACCACACTGTATTCAGCTGTTCCTGGTATGAGACAAATGCCAAGCCTGCTGGCCATCCGGTCTTCGGGCCATCTATGAGAGGCGCGCTGTTACTTGACACTGGCTTTGGAAAGGGACGGAAAACAACCCCCAAAAATCTCCTCTGGGAGGACTGAACTCAAGGAAATGAATCTCAGCTTTAGACTTGCAGGCCTGCAACAGTGAACTCCACAGCCTGCCCTGCCCAGCGTGAACACCGCAGGCAGCCCAGGTGAACTCACTTGCAATCCACACGTGTCTTCAACTGGCTGCTGCCTGCCAACACCTTTTGCAGGTTTCGAAGTTAATTCAGGAACAACGTCAAACACATTTACAGATTCGGTCTGGAAGGCCACCTAACCAGAGGAGTGTATTTTTGAAACACCTAAAAATACATGAGCTGTGAAGCATCTTCTGTGCTCACACCAGCCGTTACCTTTAGACACAGCCCCACTTCTTCAAATGGGCTCGTAGGACTCTCAGCTCTGCCCCGTTTGTTCGGCAAGACAAGAAACGAACCCATGAGGTGGGTGGAACAGAGCAGGGCTTCCTCTGGAGCCCCCCCAAGCCCATAATTGCAGCCGAGCCCCAAGGCTCCCTGCAGCCTCCCCCGATGTGTTTCCAGCCATTCCTTAGAGGCTGGGACAGGAGGCTCGCCCACGCAACTGACCCACAGCAGGATGAACCTTATGACGGAGACAACGTGTTTCTCTTCCACTGGGCAGGAAACAAAACTGCCACACCACGGAGCCAGCTTAGCTGCTCCCCCACTGTGGACCCGGAGCTGACAGTCAATACAACAGAAACCTCAGCTGCTCTGGTCCACGTGGTGCGTAGATGCTGGGTACAGAATCTGAAATGATCTGGGCTCCAGAGAATACAATGCAACAGGCACCCAGAAGCCAGCTCGTCTCTCCCGCTCTCCTCTCCTGGCGGAGCTGCCAGCACTGCGCTCAGGGCCATCAGGGCTTGACAAGGCTGGGCGTCATCACCGCCAGCCCTGCTACTTCACCTCCTCCGCCACACGTCTCATATCTAACTTCCTCTCGCTCACCGCCATCTCTACCCTGGTCCAAAACCCTCATCTCTACACCTGTGAATTATTGCCACACTCTCCCAGCCAATCTACCCCCTACAGACTATACCACATCACTTACCTATCAACCCTTCTAAATTTTTTCTCAGGGAAATTCTCTCTTCAAAAGCCTTTAACAAGGACAGTATAGCCTCTTTACCACCAAGCCCAAACGCTGCTCCTAGCTTTAAGTAAGGTAGGGTTTCTCAGCATGACTGACATCTTGGGCCAGTAACTCTTTGTGGCGGGGCCGTCCTGTGCACCTTGGGATGTTTAGCAGATGCCTGGCCTCTACCTACTAGGTACCATCAGCATCTCTACTATGGCAACCAGAAATGCCTCCAGAGAGTGCCAAATATCCCCTGGGGGTCACATCACCTGGTTGGGAACCACTGCTTTTAAAGGTGTCCTGACTCCAGCCTACCTATCCCACTAATTATTTGATGTTCCCCAACACACACCAGATTCCATCAGCAAAGGAACCTTCTCCCAGTTTAGTGAGGCCATTGCACCAAATGCACCCTCATCTCTCCACCTTCATGGATGGCGTCTCACCAGCCTTTCCTCCTGATCAACTCTCATCCCTCCTTTGCGGTATCATTATTGCCGCCCCCTCCACAGGGCTCTGCACGGCCAGCTCCGGCTTTCTCACCCACGTATTTGCTTCCTCTCCCCATCTCTTATCTCTCTGTACGACACACACCCCTCCTCTCCGAGCCTTTAGGGACTTACAGGTGTGGGTACTTGTCTCCACCAGGTCTCATCAATGGTGGGAAGAGACACAGGAGGGTGGGACTCACGGGACCCTCTCCAAGGTGCCAGGAAGCTCACAGATAAGAGGCTCAGGGTGGAAGTCTGGGGTGGGGGTCCCAGGTCGGGAGCTGAAGTGTTGAGTAGAGTTCTCATCTGGGAAGTCGCCAGAGGATGAGAAAAGCTGACGAGGTGGAGTGTTAGACATGAGAGCCTGGCTTTCTAGGAAGGGAATCCAGTATTTAGGGCATGAGGCAGGGGCTCATGCAAGGCAAAGAGCAGAGCTGCTCTAACCCGGGTGTGAGAGCCAAACAGGACCAGCGGGAAGGCTGGAGTCATGGAGATCTACAGACACGGAGGCCTGCACAGCCTCTGCCTGGAAGGAGCAGCACCAAGTCCCAGGCAGGAACTTTCCAAATAAAGACCTGGTGGTATTAGAGGAGAAAGATGGGGAGAGAGGTACAAAGGTCAGCAAAGTTCCCCAAGTGCTTTCACTTGCCATTTTATTGTAAAACAGCCCTGTCAGATTGGGGTGGGGTGGGGTGGTTATGATATCTGACCTTTAAAAAACTTTTCTTTAATTGCCATAGAAAAATTACATGGTTACTACAGAGCCCAAGAGGAGGTGAGTAGAGAAAAGTGGGCTCAACTTTGGTTTGTCTACTGAGTGCTTTACCCCTTCATAGCTCTCTACCCACATTTGAACAGAGGATGCAAAAGGCTAGAAGAAATATTTCACTGGGGTCTGGTAGTGTCCTCAGACAACAAGGGTGGCCCTCAAGGAGAAAAAGAGTTAATGGTCCTTCTTAGCACAAAACAACAGACTCCTCTACCTGGAGGTGGGTCTGCCTACCAGCAACCTGTGCTGCTCGGATCAGAAAGCCAACAAATAATGCAAGATCCAGGGTGGTGGGGGAGAGACCAGGAGTCCCTTGTCAATAACAGGACTCAAAGGAGGGTGCCTATGGCAGGCAGAGTAACGCACCACTCTCCGCCCCACCAAGATGTCCACCTAATTCCCAGAACCTGAGACTACGTGATGTTGCAGGCAAAGGGACTCTGAAGATACATTCAAGTTGTAAGCTCTGAGACTGGGGATTATCTAGGTGAACCCAATCTAATCGCACAAATCTTTAAAACCTGAGAACCTTTCTTGGCTGCAGTCAGAGATGAGGAGGAAGGAGGAAGAGATGTGAAGCATGAGGACTAGATCCAGGGTTGCTGCCTTTGAATGTGAAGGAAGGGGGCCTCTAGCAGCTCGGAATCAGCAGAAAGCCAGCAAGAAAATGAGGACCTCAGTCCTACAACCACAAGGAGCTGAACTCTGCCAACACCAAGTAAGAGCAGGAAACAGACCCTCCCCTAGGGGCTCCAGAAAGGAACGCCATCATGCCCACACCTGGATTTTAGTCTGGTGAGACCCCTTCAGACTGACCTACAGAACTGCAAGACAGTTATGGTAATTTGTTAAGCCAGCAAAAGAAAACTAATACAGCACCTCTGTTATAAGTCATTTTTTCCCTCTTTTAAAGATACGGACAAGCACCAGTCAGAGCTGGGATAAGAGGTGAAAAGGCTGTGCTTTCCTCAAAGGTGGTGGTTTTGTCTCGTTGGGGCAGAGTCTGGTAGGTACCAGCACCCACTGCAAACAGCTTCAGCAATGAAAATCGAGGTGGCTGCCCTATGGATAATAATACAATTATCTAGGTCCTGAAAGGAAGGCATATAAGGGTATAATGAACTGAACTGAGCTGTAAACTGAATGTACAAAAAAATCCTGTGTGTTTCCCTCAAAGGGGAGGGAAAAGGTCTTCATCCCAGGAAAAAAGACCAAGATCCTATTCACGTGGTTTACTGGGCAGTTTAAGCTGTCAGGTTTACAACATCATCATGATGGGGCTGGGGAACAGACTTTTAAAGGGCTCTGCCTTTTAAGCCTCTTCGGTAGTTTTTTTCCCGCTAATTGACTTACTTTTTCTTGACTACTAAATGTGTAACAAGAACTTGCATCTATAGACAGAAGAATATGAGTTCTGAAATATTCACTTGTAAAGGACAGATACCAATAAAGAAAATTTAAATCTAGCTTCACCTTTATCATCAACTATGTTATTTCTAATAGGAGTGGCATTTGTTTTACAAACATTTGTCGCACCACTGCCAGGTGCCTTGCACTGTCCTTGGCTCAAAAAAGACAAAACAGGTCCTTGACCAACCGAGCAAGGAAACTGCTGTGTAAACAAAGTTACATGGCAGTGTCAAATACTTAATGCTAATAACGCAGGCACGGTACACGGTTCCCTGGACACCGGTAGAGGTGGAAAGGAGGAGGTGTCTGAGATGCAGACAGAGGGGAGTAAATGCACGTGTGTTCTGCGAGCACGTGCGCAGAATGGAATACACAGCCATTTTTACGTAAACGTGTATGAATGCTACCTTTTCTGAAGAGCATATGGAAAATGCTGTAATATATGAACTTAACATAAGCGCAGCCAGTCAGAGGACTAGAACGCGACTGAATTTCTCTAGGCAGGGCTGTTTGAAGACATGTGGCAAACATTAGGTCACTCTGGCAAAAATGACACTTTTCCAATCTAAAAACAAGGCAAATAAACATCCTTTCTTTAAAGCTGAGGAAAATTTCACATTAAACCCACAAATATCTAATTCCTCCTCTTTCCCAGTTCTCCTCTCCTGGTCTAAGAGAGGATAAATTAGAGGAACCCCAATACGGAGAGGGCCTTGAGTCTCAGCACCTGCTAGCTATTTGAAACGGTGATATCGTTATTCATCATAATCACAGGCATACTGCCAAAATTAAACATTAACTCCTGAAGAACAAAAATTACTAAAACATCAAGGGTTTTTACAGTATTAAAATTTGGTGTTTTTTAAAAAAAAAACTGTATGAATTTGAACGTGACTTGAAAAATAAACACCTACCAGCAGTTGCCCAGGTTACTATAAAGACTAACAGGCAGATGGAAAAGAGAAAATCTGTAGGTCAATCATTCTTGACAGATAAAGTAATTTATGTACTTTAATGTCAAAAAGGGATTACTATAGAAGTGATTTTTAGATATCACTTTTATAAGATAAGCAGAGTCACACTTCATAACAATTAAGGGGAACATGTGCAGGACTGCCTTTTATACAAGGACATGCCTCCAATCAAAATAGCAATCCCACAAATAAGACGGGTTCCCTTGAACCCAAATATCCCCCTAGATGGAACCTTCATACACTGGGTTTTTTTGGTTTTATTTATTTATTTATTTTTGGCTGCACTGGGTCTTCACTGCTGCTAGCGGGCCCTCTCCAGCTGCGGTGAGCAGGGGCCACTCCTCGCCGCTGTGCGCGGGCTTCTCACTGCGGTGGCTTCTCTTGCTGCAGAGCATGGGCTCTAGGCACACGGGCCTCGGTAGTTGTGGCTCGCAGTCTCTATAGCGCAGGCTCAGCGGCCATGGCTCACAGGCCCAGCTGCTCTGCGGCATGTGGGATCCTCCCAGACCAGGGCTCGAACCCGTGTCCCCTGCACTGGCAGGCAGATTCTTAACCACTGCGCCACCAGGGAAGCCCGGGACCTTCATACACTGTTGATGGGAATGTAAATTGGTGCAGCCACTGTGGAAAACAGTACGGTGGTTTCTCAAAAAAAAAAAAACTAAAAATAGAACTTCCACATGACCCAGCAATTCCACTCCTGGGTATATAATCCCCAAAAAACAAATACACTAATTCAAAAAGATACATGCACCCCAATGTTCATAGCATTATTTAGAACTGCCAAGATATGGAGGCAACCTAAGTGTCCATCAACAGATGAATGGATAAAGAGGATGTGGTACATGCATACATACAATGGAATACTACTCAGCCATAAAAAAGAATGAAATTTTGCCATTTGCAGCAACATGGATGGACTTGGAAGGCATTATGCTAAGTGAAGTAAGACAGAGAAAGACAAATACTGTATGAAATCTTACATGTGGAATCTAAAACATACGACAAACTAGTGAATATAACATACAAGAAGCAGACTCAGATATAGAGCACTAGTGGTTACCAGTGAGGAGGGGGTAAGAGGCAATATAGGGGTGGGGGGAGTGGAAGGTACAAACTATTGGGTGTAAGGTGGGCTCAAGGATGTACTGTACAACACGGGGAACACAGCCAATATTTTGTGATAACCGTAAATGGAAAGTAACCTTTAAAAGCTGTATAAAAATAATAAATAAATATCCCCCTAGATGGGCTCCAGAGCCAGAAAAGTGAAAATCCATAAAGGGACAGAAATCAAGAAAATGAGAAAAGAAGCTTGAGCTCTGCTTGTTTGCAAAGCCACATTTTCCCCCAGCCCTTAATTGAGGAAGTCAAACCGGTCTGCGTGACGTCTTTATGAAACAGAACACTTACGGAGAGAATGCACTCACAAGAAGAAGGGGGTCACATTACCCTTCGACATAAAGTTATCCCCCTCATAAAATCAAGGCAATCAACATGAGAACATGATTTATGGATCCAGTCTCTAATTTGGCAAAACACCTGAAAACATAATTTTACTTAGATTAACTAGAGGTTCTCTAAAGGAAATACTCTCTGAAGACAAAAATAAACATTGACTCAAACTGGAGGGATCTGGGTAACTTCCCTGGTGGTCCAGTGGTTAAGACTCCACGCTTCCACTGCAGGGGGTGTGGGCTCAATCCCTGGTCGGGGAACTGGGGGAACTGAGATCCCACATGCCGCATTGCAGGACCAAAAAAAAAAAAAAAAACCGAACTGGAGGGATTTTTTAAGGACATGCAAGTGGAACTTACATAGATTTGGTTTCTCTTGTAGCGCTGGTACAGGTTATGCATAATGGCACCCCCGTGGAGCTCGGTCAAGGTGGCCATGTCATCCACGCCCTGCTCATCCATGGGGTCCATAGCCATCACCTTCTGGTGTGTAATTGTGCTCTGCTTGTATGTGAAGACCTGGTGGGGGGGAAGGAATTCAACGGTTTAGTTATCAGCGATGAACAGTTTCCACGACGTTTCCCCCAACTTACAATACGACCTCAGTACGGTACCAGCAAAAAGATCCAGAATTCACCAGCAAAAAACAGACCGCAGAGAACTCTTTCACTTCCTTTATGCCACCTACCTATCTTTAAAGGTAGCAGTTATTTTGAAAATTGACATTAGATGTTCCTAAAAGACGTGAATAGTTCAAGTACTACACATCCTTTGGGAATCACAGAAACGAGAAATTTTCAGTTCACTTTTGTACCACTGACATAAAGCAGTACAGTTAAGAAGCTGGCTGACCACGCTTTCAGAAAGTAATTTGATTTCACTATATAATATATTCAAAGGACCATGTGCTATATTTCAAAGCTTCTTAATAAAGCCCTTCAATTTAAGTGTTACACAAATTCACCATATAGTCTGTACATGTGCTCAGACACTGAAACACATCTCCTCAGGAATGTCTGAAAAATATCCTTGGACATGATCCCCTCTCAACTGAGATATACAGCATTCACGTGATCTTCAGGCAAAACAAATCCCCTCAAATGTAAAATACAATCGGTTTGCCTGCTTAACAGCCTGTCTTCCTTTAAATTCCAGACACCAGTGGTGAGGGCTGCATACGTGTCGTAGCGTGTACACAAGACAACTCTGATACTGTAGGACTGATCACAGAATGTGCATGTGTTTCTAAAATCTACACGGGGCTCTTTTATCACCACTGGTTGGGTCGAGGACTAATCACATCCAGTCAGCTCCATCCACTGACCAGTCTGACCAGTTTTACAAACTCCTGTACATAAAACAATCATTCAGCGATGGAGGCTACCTCCTATTTATTCATTGTATACTTTTACTATATTCATCCTTGAAATACAAACACCAAGATGTAAGAGCAAGATGTAAATAACACGAAAAATGCAGTCTTCATAAGCACACGTGCTCACGTGTCCACATACACACAACACAACTTTTTCGAATACTATCTGCAGGTCGGGGAGCTCTATTTTAAAATATCAACCAGTTGCCTTCATGGCAACAAACGGTATGTTACTGAAAAACGGAATGACACACTAAGAAAGGCAGAAGTACCAACCCAATGGTTTCCATAAGCCACAAAAAGTGACATGTTTTATTTTTCCAGAGAAAAATGAAAACTTCAGCCGTGGCGTTTCTGCCACATGAACCACAAGAATCAGTCAAAACCAGTCCTGAGAAACTGCTTGAGGCCAGGGCAGACCCCAGACATCTCTTCTGAGGCCCAGCCACTTTCCCCAGCTGCCTCCTGGGCACAGACATCCGCCAGGAGATGTGTGGTGCCCGCCTCCCGGCAAGGGGGCCACTGTGCCACGTAAGCGCCCCACAGGGTAGGACAGGCCTGTGGCCACTGAGGGAGTGCGTGCAACGTGGGCTGCGCCACAGCCAGGATAACCAGGTATTAAAGAAAAATGTGCAGGAAATTCCAGAGTGTAGGAACACTTAGGACACCAGCCCTTCACTTTAACTCATCAACACCATGGAAGAAAATTAAAGAAACAGATTTAGGCTGAGAGTAGCCTGGAAACTGCCAGAAGCGAACGGCTGAAACTCTGCCCTTCCCCAGCTCGCTCTATGCCTATGGGGCCAATCTGGGCAGGTTTTCCAGAAACACTACAACTGAGCAGTGTACTTGGGTTTTTCCCTACGGTGACCGTGAGGCTAGCCCGTGGCCAGCTGAGGGGTGCAGAGCAGTGTCGTGTCACCCTCTGCACTCAGCACCAGGGGGACCTCCTCACCCTGCTGGCTCAGCACTCCTGCCAACACGAGGGCAAGGCAGTTCCACAAGTTCCCCAGGACAATTTTCTTGTAGGGAAGACGACAGGGCACCAGCACAACTACCTCCTGCTCAAGCCCCTGCAGACTCACTCCACATCAGCAAGTCCCTCCCATCGTGAACCCTTTTCCTACTCACTGTCTCTGAGTATACTGAGAATTCCAGAATTGGAGGACAGAAATAATTTAGAATATTACAATTGTTTTCTGCATTTCTAGTGATTCTGCTTTTTGGAAATAACCATACACACCCTACAACTGCCACTGAAGATTTACATAACGACTAAATACTTATGTCATATGTAAACATTTCATTGTCTTCTTTTTTTTTTTTTTTTTTTTTTGCGGTACGCGGGCCTCTCACTGTTGTGGCCTCTCCCATTGCGGAGCACAGGCTCCAGACGTGCAGGCTCAGCGGCCACGGCTCACGGGCCCAGCCGCTCCACGGCATGTGAGATCTTCCCGGACTGGGGCACGAACCCGTGTCCCCTACATAGGCAGGCAGACTCTCAACCGCTGCGCCACCAGGGAAGCCCTTATTGTCTTTTTTAACGCTCTGGGAACAGCAAGGCAATGCATGAGTCCAAGTAAGCAGCTCAGAGCTGGGCACCTGGTCTCTGCAAAAATGACTAAAACTGTAAATAGAGTCCCCACCTTTGTACATTCGACTTCCTCGTATGTTTCTAGGCACACACAGATGGGGGCACATGGCCATTCCAGGAGTGGGAAAATCAAGAGAACTTGCACTATTCCTTCTGACCTCAGGGAGACAGAATCATGACGGAAGATAACAGTTACAAAAACAAGAGACTGGGAACAGAAAAGATAGAACCATCATGCCAAGACAGAGGCCTGCAGCTGCTCGAAACAGTGATTATTTCAAAGAAAAATGGGATAGCAGAGAAAATGTATTTGTGAAGGAAAGGCAGGGAGGACCATGCATTCAGTGATGGGTTAATATCTGTAAAGATTTTACAGTGGTGCCTGGCACATTGATAAGTGTCCGATAAATTAACAAAATCCATACATTCAAGCAACTATTTACTGGTATGTTCTAAGCATCGGGAATACAGCTTACATTCCAGTAAAGGGAAGGAAAAAACAGAAATGGACAAGTAAATATATAGCATCGTGCAGATGGTGATGAATAGCTACGAAGACATAAATGAGTGTAAGGTGATTAAGCACCCAGAGGGGTTACTTTATGTTAAGTGTTTGAGGATACCTCACCGATCACGTAACATCAAAGTAGGAACACTAAGGAAGTAAGGAATGGAGACAGCCCCCTGCATTCACTGTGTTAAAGCATACTGGTTGAATAAACACCTAATTTGGAAATATTTCAAAGAATTAATAAGACTCACAATCTTATTCAAGAATTTTTCAGGAGAGCCCCCCGAACTACCAACAGTCATTCCTAGGCAACGACGAACAGCGTACTAGCCGCACAAGATAATCCCCAAACAGCAAAAAAGAAAATTCTAGGTTTAAAGAATGGAATTCTTTTCACAGGAAATTTTTGGAAACAAACAACAGCCAAAAACAATAACAAAATGAATTCCTCAAAACCCACCTCAAAATAAACTGAGTGACTTTGACGGGGCATATACTAGAAGAACGGTGGTATGGTTAAGCAAAGGAGCAAAATATAGACGATTAATGGACAGGAAATCAATTTAGAAAAAAATGGGCCTCAGAACAAATAGCTCCTGTTATAGAAATACAAGCCACTGGTCACAAGACAGGCTGGATTAAGTGTGGCAGCAGAACAAGGGCCACCAATCAACACGACTGGAAAAACAACTGAGAGAAGGTCTGCCCAATGCTGGGTCCACTTCTGTCTGAAAAAATGAAAAGGCATGAAGTCAATTAATTAGATTAAAAAAACAGCTGAGCCATTGTCAATCCCCTTTTATTTATTTGTTTGTTTATTTATTTATTTATTTTTGTGGTACGCGGGCCTCTCACTGCTGTGGCCTCTCCCGTTGCAGAGCACAGGCTCCGGACGCGCAGGCTCAGCGGCCATGGCTCACGGGCCCAGCCGCTCCGCTGCATGTGGGATCTTCCCAGACCCGGGCATGAACCCGTGTCCCCTGCATCGGCAGTCGGATTCTCAACCACGGCGCCACCAGGGAAGCCCTCCCCTTTTATTTTAATCTTAGGATAGAACAAATATGGCAGGAAACCCCCATCACGCTCACATGAGAGTTTTTATTGTCTATAGTGATACACACAGATTTCCCGTATTACAATTCGTTAGGAAACCGCAGTCATAAAAATGTAACTTTTCTGATTAAAGAGAAAGAAAAAGAAACAAAAAAACCAAAAAACCCTCATCATGTCCTCTCCTGATGGACGGATGGGATAGAGGGTGTTCTCAATGTGGGCAACTTCATCTCCCGTGAGCCTGGCGTTTCTTCTAGAGCAGTTCTCAACTTTGCCCCCCAGGGCGCAGTTGGCAAGTTTTGTAAACATTTTTGGTTGTCACAACTGTGGGAGAGGGGAAAGGATGGCGGCATCCCGTCAGCAAAGGCCAGGAATGCTGCTATAAACATCAAAGAATTATCCAGCCCAAATGCCAGGAAGCCAAGGTGGAGATACCCCAGTCTAGGAATGCCCTGGTATGCCATCCAACCAGATGTCTAGGTACACACCAGGAAAAATTGATGAGTCAGCCAATGCCATAAGCAAAACCTTTCATAAAATAAAGACAAATCTTTTGGAAACAATTTTAAAAATAAAAACATTTAATAGAGGTAAATCAAAGGTCAGCACGACAATATTATATAATTTAGTTTTTGATTCGTATTTTACCCAAGTTAGGAAGGGTGATGGTGATAAAGATGATGATGGTTACTAGGCAACGGGGTTTGCTTATATTTTTTATTATTTTCTTCTTTCTTAAATTTTTATTGGAGTATAGTTGATTTACAATGCTATATTAGTTTCAGGTGTATAGCAAAGTAAATCTGTTATACATATATCCGCTCTTTTTTAGATTCTTTTCCCATATAGGCCATTACAGAGTACTGAGTAGCGTTCCCTGTGCTACACACTAGGTTCTTATCAGTTATTTATTCTATATATAGTAGTGTGTATATGTCAATCCCAATCCTCCAATTTACCCCTCCCCCCCTTACCCTCTGGTAACCGTATGTTTATTTTCTACATCTGCAACTCTATTTCTGTTTTGTAGAGTTACAGATGTTATTATTTTCTAATTGTACTACATTATAGTCAGACAGTATGGTCCACACTATTTCCACCTCTGTCTCCCTGACCCAGGGTTCTTGTACCTGCTGTCTGGGCCACTGACATCCCATTACTCTCCTCCGCCCAAACGTTACCCTCTCAGAAGGCACCAGGGGTCTTGTCTGAGGGACACCCTGCCACCTTCCTCCTTATTCTATCATGCGTGCTGTCTTCATAGCTCCTATGCCAGTTTGTAGTCACTCATCTAACCTATTATCTTCCTCGTTTCAAAACCATCTCCCCCCGCAACTCTGAGACCTCTGGTCAGTATCTTTCAACTCTTTGGACCACAACCTACCGAGAAAAATGTGTTTTACACCATAAACTACCATACGCAGAGTTTCATACGAGTTTCGTAAGACACCACAATGTTGGGCGCATCCCAATATTTTCTATTTCTTTTAAATGTCAGTTGTGGCCCTCTGAACTGACTTCACACCTCACTATCGTGAAAACTCAGTTTGAAAACTCTACAAAGGCAGGAAGCAGGCCTATCTTGTTCCTCAGTGCCCAGCCTCGGTCCACGATACAGACTCAGTAAATACTGAATGAAAGATCCTGGCCTTCAAAATGGGTACACACACAAGGAAAAGCAGAGTCGGGTAATGACCAAAACATGGCCTTGGAGTCAGACCTGGCTGGACTCCGTTCCCCTAGATCTATGCTTTTCTAGCTCAGGAACGATGAGCCACACACTTAACTTCCCTGGCCCATGATTTTCCCCACTAATAAAGAAAAATGATGATAATAATCCTTACTCACAGAATTACTGTGAAAGCTACAGCACATAATGTAAGTAAAAGTCACAGCAATTGGCACCAACGAGGGCTTAGTAAAAGGGAGCAATTCCTGTAAGGGGGTCATGGTGTAAGGAACAACGCAGAACATTCTCTAAGCAAAGAATCCAGAGTCTTAGAGACAGAGGGACCCCTGCTCTTCAGACAAGGGCCTGAACACCAGCCGTGAGGGGCGGGAGAGGGCGGGCGGCTCATTCAGTTCTACGTTCTTTACGATGATCTTGACCAGCACGGTATCTGCTGAAAACTATTTGACACAATGCTTTCTTCTTCCATTTTAATCCCTTTGCACAAACCCGGCTGGCCTTGTTTAGATTTTCTCTGGAACTCCACACTGTTTCAGGGCGGAGGACTCTCTTAGTTTTCTTTCCATCTTTCTTTCGTTTACTGGCTCATAAATTAAAGCGTGATCGACGAGAAGGGTTAAGACCTCTGCCTCCTGACGTGTGGCCAAAGTGAGCGATCATGTAAACCAAAAACAAGCTTCCTCATGTCAAGCTTCAAGGATCCCAACCCTCACTGGCTATAATCTTAGGACAAGCTGCAGAAGGAAGCCACCTACTTCACTGAAACTCTGCCGTGGCCTGTTTTGCTGCGCCCCAGCAGACTGGAGAAAGTATCGGGAACACAAAAATGTGAAGTCCACTAGAAATTTCCATTAGAATCTAATCAAAGGCAAAATGCTACACATGTACTCTCCTAGTGTGCGGGGTGGGGGGGGGGGTGGCACCAGTGCTTTGCTTTCAGCTCAAATTTGTCATCTTAATTACATGGCACGGGGGGTAAAATGATCATTATATAAATAAAGATTCTGTGACGTTAACCTCCCCCTTGAGTTTGTGAGATAACTGACTTCTAATTATAGATAAAACAAAGATTATTTTCTTTTTCAGAGACCCAAACGGGTTGTGAGATTAAGTCATTTAAACTGTCCGTGGGTTTTCAATGCCCAGTATGGCGCAGTGCATGACATTCGGGTATAACACCAAAATAGCAAAGTGGGGTGGACAGAGGGCACTGGTACTCCTTGAGCACTGGCTGCATGCGTCAGGCACATCTGATCCTCAGCAGGGGAGGAAACGCCATTGCTCATTTCTTAAAGAATCAATTCAAGAAGATTCAGAGAAGTTAGGAAACCTACCCCATAGCACACAGCACAGCTAGCATTCAGTTCCTTGGGACCATGGAAAAGGCGCATCCCACTTTAGGGGGACACTAGGTCAGAGGCGGCCTTTTGAATTCCAGCTCTGCCGCTAACTGGTTGGCAATCCCTGGCACGTTCAATGGAGTCAATGGTTAAGAACCTGGCCCTTTGAAGGAGAGCAGGAGTGGAGAGGGGGAGGGGAAAGCACACTGTGCACCGCCCTCCCAGTGTGCTGGGTTTAATCCCTCACTTATTCTGTGATTTTTCATTGATTGACTCTGTCCAGCTCCCTCGGTCATTCGTGCCAGGCTGTGAGCTGGAGCCCAGGAATACAATGATGAATTAAATGGCTTCCTGCAAACAGCTTACTGACCAACGAGGGATCAGAAAAATAAACAGACAATCCTAACCACACGGCGGGGTCTGTCACAGAGGAAAGTCCCAGGGTCGGATGGGAACTGGCCACGTGGGACAGACCACAGCCAGGCAAGAGCCGATACGAAGCTGAGACACAGCACAGGGCATCCGCGTAGCAGAGGGCGGCTGAGGCGGGGGCTCTGTGCACGGCAGTGGTACTTGGTCTCGGACCTAAGGGACCGAGGGCTACGTAAGCAGCTAAGGGGGGCAGACACTTGTACCTACGCATCATCACGGACAAGTCAGTACCAAATGTGACACTGAGACTGCTGTTCGAGAGACAAGATTAAAGAACAATCTCACTACAAAATGCAATTCAAGGAGGCCAACTTTCTAGAAACTCCACGTGAAAGCAGTGTCTGAATCACCACTGGGAGCGATCGCTACACACACTGCCGTCCCCCAAATGGAGGGTGTCTTCCTGCTTCCACGTGCACAAATACCACCGCCAAAAGCATCAGCAGTGATATGTCCAACCCAACAAAGTCAGGAGGCTCCGGCTAACAGTCACTAACAGTCAGTCTTAACCACTGAGCCTGAACTCTCCGAGGACACTGCAGAGTGTGCAGGCAGACGGAGAGAATTAAGGGTCCAAGAAGCCTAAGACACCCCGGAAGCTAACCTGTGGACGGCGCATCTGCCCATGGACCCGCAGAGCCTTACTACGCCACCAGCAGTGCGAAAAGCAGCTCACTCACTCGTACCAGCCCCGAAGGAAGGCCCAGACGATACACTGGCCCTGACCCCTCCTTGGCGAACCGCAAAGAAAAAGGTTAACGGTCATAGTGAGCTGGCATGGTTGGAAGGAAGGACTAGTACGCAAACACGCACACACAGAAGAACATCCTAGAGTATCTGCATATTAGGGAAAATAAGACCTCAAATCGGCACTTATACACATTAGGAATTGTGATTTTATAGAAGAATTATGTACAGATTTATTTCATTTATGTATTGGCCACACCGTGCAGCCTGTGGGATCTTAGTGCCCCGACCAGGGATCGAACCTGTGCCCCCTGCACTGACAGTGCAGAGTCTTAACCACTGGGCCGCCAGGGAAGTCCCTGTACAGATTTCTTTTAAATGCTAAACTCTACTACTTTTTTTTTCCCATAACAGAAAAGTTTAGGAAAATCTTCTGTGCAAAGTAAAATCATGCCTGTTCCAGCTGTGCTAGGTTATGTCTTCTAAACCTTTCTCGTTGCTGCCACCACCAGGCAGGCCCAACCTACCCTGAAAAGGACGGTCTTCACGTTCCTCAAGCTGGCCTTTCCACGCTGAATTCAGTGTTAAGAAAAAGATAACTATTTTGTAATGTGTTTTCATGATAGAGGTATACTAAGGTAAATTTATGATGAAATTATACTGTGCACACGTACGGTATAATCCTAGGTTTATTTTTTTAAACACACACAAGGGCAAGCACAGAGGCATACACACACCCACACACACACACCAGCAACTGTACTCTTGGACATTTTTTCTGAATAAATGAAAGCTGACGTCGGCACAAAAAATTTACACGTCAATGTTCAGGGCAGCTTTATCTGTAACAGGTAAAAGCTGAAAAAGCCAATCCCGGGTTGGCATTCTTGAAATGAGCCAATGAGAGCAAATGAAGGCCAGACTGGTGCGGCTGGAGGCTAAGACGGGTGGGTGGGGCGTGGGGTAGCCTGCTGGAGCCAAAGGTTCTGTACCTCAACTATGTGATACCCTGGTTGCGATACTGTGGTCCAGTTTTGCAAGATGTTATCATCGAAGGAAACCAGGTAAAAGGGTAACATGGGATCTGTCTGAACTAGTGCTTACAAATGCACGTCGATCTACAGTGGTCTCAAAACAAAAAGCTTAATTAAAAAAAAAAAGTTTTAAAATACATGCAAAAAGCCTGGAAGAAAATATATCAGAACTCCAATAATGGGTCACAAGCCTGTAGGTGTTTTTTTGCACTTTTCTATGACTTTCTCTGTTTTCTAAAGTTTTTAAACATTTCTAGGCTTAAAGAGAAATCAGTCCCATCAAAATCATTATCAATGAGCATATCTGGACACATATAATTAATTCAATGAATCTTTTAAAAATGAATATTGTAGAACTGCTTTCAAAACAACAGAAACCAAAATGAAATCATCAACCTCCCCCAAGGGTCACCAACTATTAGAAAGGGCTTTCCTAACCCACCTATTTTACACATAGTCAGTTTCAGCCCAGAGAAACTCTACAAAGCAAGAAGCAGGGAAGGGAGGAAAGCCCAGGAACCCCAATTCTTGAGACAAATGGTTGACCAGCTCTCGCTTCTGAAGTTCCTTTACTTCTGTCCTAATGTCCTAGTCCTTGTTCTAATTCAAGTGCCCCTTTCTCATCCCTTTTCCCCAGTTACAAGTCCAGACCCCTAACTTGAACTCTGGTATAGAACCTCCATTCCTGTAACTCCAAACCACCCTGATGTGTCAAAAGCACCTCAAAAAAACCCCAAAACATAAACAGACCTCCTCCACGTCAGGAATGACACTCTCATTGCCGGCCTCCCAAGTGAGAAAGCAAAGTCCACCTAAAATCCCTCCCCTTTGCTGGCCACCATGCCTACCTTCCAAGTCCTGGCAACTGACTGAGACCACCTGGATTCCATCGTCTCTCCACTCCCTCCTCCGGCCTCAGCTCTCACCACTCATGTTTCACCTGGACCCCAGTAACTGCTTCCTAACTAGTTTCTCTGCCTCCAGACCCCCATGGTATGAATCCAGCGGTTCTCAATTTGAAGGCTAAGAAAAGTTTTGAGTTTTAACTTTAATGATTAAAAAAATGTTTTTACTACTTTTAATGACAATTTTTCCAGGCACTGATAACTCAGAATGGAAAGAAACTTCCCGAGATGAAACTTTGGTTTCTTTGGCCGGTGTTTCCCACACTGGGATCGACTAGGACCTTGAAGGGGACGCCACTCAGGTCTGAACAGCACAGACTCGGAGGGCTTTGAGCCCTACTCTGCTGTCGATTGGCAGAGCAATCTCAACTTGCTCCGGTGACTCTGCTTTCTCACCCTCAGCTGCACCAGCTACAGAACGAGGATAATAACAATATCTACATCTCATAGAGTGTTCGGGAGAAAAAGGAGTCAGACAATGCCCATAAGGGATTTGATACAATTCTTGGTACTGAGCGAGCGACTCAGATATTTCCGTTGTTAGGTACTGTTACCAGTGATGTAATCTGATCGCACCCTGATTGAAACTCTCTCACGGTTTGTTCCCAGTCACTTGCAGGATAAGCAATAATCTTAATGTGGTTTCCCTACAATGCCTTTCCTGAGGGGCTCCTGCTGCTTCTCCAGCCGCATCAGTCTCTGGCCCCCTTTCCCTGCTTTCCACACCGCGGACAACCCTCTTGGGGTCTGTCCTGCATTCCTCCAGGTCACCCCTCTTCCCAACCTCAGCCACCGTGCCCCACCTGACTGCAGTGTCCTTCTCTTCCACAGCACCTTGGACAGAACCCTCTCCTGTCACCACCGTATGCTGTAATCTCCCCTCTCCTACCTCTGCCTAGGAACTGGGCATAGCTAAACTTTCACCTCCTGGGTGGAAGTGACTGCTTTTCTGGGCTACCATGTTGAGGATCTGGGGCTGCAGATGGGCCAGTGAAGGAGGGCGAATCGTGATGTGTACAGTAGCTGGAAGTGAGCTGCCATCCTTGTACTGGACCTGGACTGGGCCTCATGAAAACCTCTGGGTCCTCACTGCCTAGTCAAACATCTGGCACCAGTGGCTACTGACTAACTGTCCATTAAAGGGATGAGTACCAGTTGCCCTTCTAGGATGCTGAGGTCAT
This sequence comes from Orcinus orca, assembly GCF_937001465.1. Classification (NCBI taxonomy): domain Eukaryota; kingdom Metazoa; phylum Chordata; class Mammalia; order Artiodactyla; family Delphinidae; genus Orcinus; species Orcinus orca. Next base: position 170,897,656 of record NC_064561.1, on the reverse strand, counting down.
ATACTGAGCACCTTGCGTCTGTCACCTAAAACCTAACTCCAAAGGCTGAGTTGTAAGTGAACATTTTTCATTTATTGGCTGTCTTGAAACTGCCTTTAAACTTAATAATATGACAGTAATTCCTTGGTTGCTCTTAAGTGAAATGAAAAAAACCCTATTTGAGCCAAATACCCATACATCTTGGAGTTTCAAAACAGAGTCAGCATCAATTTTACGAATCCAATCTTTAAGCATTCTGTTTTTTGTGTGCCACTCATTTCCTAGTGTCAAGTAAGAATTAAGAGATACCATGCAAAGTATTTCTTAATCCAGTGAACAAAAATAGAATCGGAATGACTCCAGATTCTAGACTGAAACCAGAAGTCATTTTTGGCTGCTGGTTTGGTAAAATATCTACGAAGCGGCAAGAGGTCAGCTTGGCTCAAAGTGACGGTACAAAACTAGGAGAAAACACACCATCCAGGAGATAACAGGAAAGGCCAGAAACAAAGCACAACAGCTTAGAACATCGAATAGTGAACTCCCACGCTTTCCCTCTGTGCCAAACCCCCCCACCACCAAGGAAATCTCTAGAAATGGCAGCAAAATGCTACTTGAATTACTGAAAGGATTACGAGGAGGCAGAGGCCAGAAAAAGACTGAATAAAATATAGGTCACTAAGATGGCAAGGATCTCTTTTAAAAAGTGTAATTAATAAGAACAATTAATACTAGGTACTGAGGTACTTTTCCATGTACCAAATACATGAACAAAATAAGGGGCTAAAAAAAATACTGCTTGTTTGTCTTCCCCTGAACAGTATCAACAAGGCATTCTTGTTTCTCTGTAAATGTCTGTGAATGCAAAAAGGTATAAAAGCCCTGCACATCTTCTGCTAGAAATCTGGTCTAAATATCTAAAAAGCCGGAGCACCTGAGGTTTACAGAAAATGATGGGAATCTGGTTGAAATCTTAATCTGAAGAGCAAAGGTTATGTGGGATAAACGTGGCCATGTTTCTGTCAATATCATCACTCTCTGTATAGCTTCCCATCCGCCACTGAGCTCTCCCAAAAAGAGTTTGGACATCCTTCCTTTCTGGCAATATCCTTATAAAACCTTGGCAGTATCCTTATAAAAGCTAGTATCTCTTCAAGTTTCAATTTTAGAACGTTACAGATTCAAAACACAGTACAAAGACAAAGGGGCTCCCACCCCGTCTCACTCACTCCCAAATGGTCCATATTCCCATCAGAGAGCAGCTCCTTCTCACAGATGCAGAGACCTCAACACTGCAAGCTTGACCCCCACTCCCCCTTTCACTACAACACGCCTACGATACTCAGGCTTCACCCATCCATGCCAATCCACCTTCATCTACTTTCCAGGGGCTACGATAATGGAGAAGAGCAGATGGAAACTGATAAGAACATGATGACAAAAATTCACCAAGTGACAGCCTCTCACCTCATGGACATCTGAAAACTGAGAAGTTGCATCAAACTCAGAGCAGCCAATTCCCTCAAAGACCCCAAGATTTGCACTAGAAATGACTTGATAGCTATATATGCTCCTGTTAAAAGTATGTGAGTTAACACACTGCTGGAGGGAGTGTAAAGTGGTGCAGCTGCTTCCGAGTTGTCCAATAGGGCAAACAAAGTTACCATCTGTCCCACCAATTCCACACCTAGGTATAGGCCCAAGAGAAATGAAAACAAATGTCCATGGAAAAAAGTTATACACAAATGTTCCTAGCAGCATTATTTCTATATGCCAAAAAGTGAAAACAATCCAATGTCTATCAACAGATGGGTGGGTAAACACCATGTGGTGTACCTATACAATGGAATACTATTCAGCAAGAAAAAGGGATGAAGTACTGATAAACGCAAACACGGATGAACCTTGAAAGCATTTTGCCAAGTGAAAGAGGTCAGACCCAAAAGGCCACACATTATATGATCCCATTTATAGCAAATGTCCAGAATAAGCAAATCCCGAGACAGGAAGTAGATTAGTGGTTGCCGGGCACTGGGGAGGATGGGAGGGGAAATGGGGAGTGACTGCTCATGGGTCTGAGGTTTCCTCTGGGTGGTAAAAATGTTCTAAAACTGATTGTGGTGATGACTGTACAACCTGTGAATCTACTTAAAACCAGTGAACTGTACACTTTAAATGGGTATCGTCTACGGGAGGGGAATCATACCTCAAACTGCTGTTTTTTTTAAAAAAAACACTTGACAAACTGGAGAACAGTTATAAAACAGAACTCCACGCACTGGAGTGAAGGTTCTGAGCCCCATGTCAGGCTTCCCAACCTGGGGATCTGGCAACAGGAAGAGAAATTCCTAGAGAATCAGACTTTGAAGGCTACCGGGATTTGATTACAGGACTTCGACAGGACTGGGGGAAACAGAGACTCCACTCTTGGAGGGCACACACAAAGTAGTTTGCACATCGGGACCCAGGGGAAGGAGCAGTGATCCCACAGGAGACTGAACCAGACCTACCTGCTAGTGTTGGTGGGTCTCCTGCAGAGGTGGGGGGTGGCTCTGTCTCACCGTGGGGACAAGGACACTGGCAGCTGAAGTTCTGGGGAGTACTCCTTGGCATGAGCCCTCCCAGAGTCTGCCATTAGCCCCACCAAAGAGCCCAGGTAGCTTCCAGTGCTGGGTCACATCAGGCCAACCAACCAACAGGGAGGGAACCCAGGCCCACCCATCAGCAGACAAGCGGATTAAAGTTTTACTGAGCCCTGCCCACCAGAGCAACAGTCAGCTCTACCCACCACCAGTCCCTCCCATCAGGAAACTTGCACAAGCCTCTTAGATAGCCTCATCCACCAGAGGGCAGACAGCAGAAGCAAGAAGAACTACAATCCTGCAGCCTGTGGAACAAAAACCACATTCACAGAAAGACAGACAAGATGAAAAGGCAGAGGGCTATGTACCAGATGAAGGGACAAGATAAAACCCCAGGAAAACAACTAAATGGAGATATGCAACCTTCCAGAAAAAGAATTCAGAATAATGATAGTGAAGATGATCCAGGACCTCGGGAAAAGAATGGAGGCAAAGACTGAGAAGATGCAAGAAATGTTTAACAAAGACCTAGAAGAATTGAAGAACAGAGATGAACAATACAATAACTGAAATGAAAACTACACTAGAAGGAATCAATAGCAGAATAACTGAGGCAGAAGAACGGATAAGTGATCTGGAAGACAGAATGGTGGAATTCACTGCCATGGAACAGAATAAAGAAAAAAGAATGAAAAGAAATGAAGATGGCCTAAGAGTCCTCTGGGACAACATTAAACGCAACAACATTCGCATTATAGGGGTCCCAGAAGGAGAAGAGAGAGAGAAAGGACCAGAGAAAATATTTGAAGAGATTATAATTGAAAACTTCCCTAATATGGGAAAGGAAATAGCCACCCAAGTCCATGAAGCGCACAGAGTCCCAGGCAGGATAAACCCAAGGAGAAACACACTGAGACACATAGTAATCAAGTTGGCAAAAATTAAAGACAAAGGAAAATTATTGAAAGCAGCAAGGGAAAAACAACAAAAAACATACAAGGGAATCCCCATAAGGTAAAGAGCTGATTTCTCAGCAGAAACTCTACAAGCCAGAAGGGAGGGCATGACATATTTATTTAAAGTGGTGAAAGGGAAGAACCTTCAACCAAGTTTCCTCTACCCGGCAAAGATCTCACTCAGATTCGATGGAGAAATCAAAAGCTTTACAGACAAGCAAAATCTAAGAGAATTCAGCACCACCAAACCAGCTCTACAACAAATGCTAAAGGAACTTCTCTAAGTGGGAAACACAAGAGAAGGACCTACAAAAACAAACCCATAACAATTAAGAAAATGGTAACAGGAACATACATATCGATAATTACCTTAAACATGAATGGTTTAAATGCTCCAACCAAAAGACACAGGCTCGCTGAATGGATACAAAAACAAGACCCATATATATGCTCTCTACAACAGACCCACTTCAGACCTAGGGACACACACAGACTGAAAGTGAGGGGATGGAAAAAGATATTCCATGCAAATGGAAATCAAAAGAAAGCTGGAGTAGCAATACTCATATCAGGTAAAATAGACTTTAAAATAAAGACTGTTACAAGAGACAAGGAAGGACACTACATAATGATCAAGGGATCAATCCAAGAAGAAGATATAACAATTATAAATATTTATGCACCCAACATAGGAGCACCTCAATACATACGGCAACTGCTAACAGATATAAAAGAGGAAATTGACAGTAACACAATAATAGTGGGGGACTTGAACACCTCACTTACACCAATGGACAGATCATCCAAAATGAAAATAAATAAGGAAAAAGAAGCTTTAAATGACACAATAGACCAGATAGATTTAACTGATATTTATAGGACATTCCCTCCCAAAACAGCAGATTACACTTTCTTCTCTAGTGCACATGGAGCATTCTCCAGGATAGATCATATCTTGGGTCACAAATCAAGTCTCAGTAAATTTAAGAAAACTGAAATCATATCAAGCATCTTTTCTGACCACAATGCTATGAGATTAGAAATCAATTACGGGAAAAAAATGTAAAAAACACAAACACATGGAGGCTAAACAATATGTTACTAAATAACCAAGAGACAACTGAAGAAATCAAAGAGGAAATCAAAAAATACCTAGAGACAAATGACAATGAAAACACGACAATCCAAAACCTATGGGATGCAGCAAAAGCAGTTCTAAGAGGGAAGTTTAGAGCAATACAAGCCTACCTCAAGAAACAAGAAAAATCGCAAATAAACAATCCAACCCGATGCCTAAAGGAACTACAGACAGAAGACAAAACCCAAAGTTAGTAGAAGGAAATAAATCATAAAGATCAGAGCAGAAATAAATGAAATAGAAACAAAGAAAACAATAGCAAAGGTCAATAAAACTAAAAGCTGGTTCTTTGAGAAGATAAACAAAATTGATAAACTATTAGCCAGACTCATCAAGAAAAAGAGGGGGAGGACTCAAATCAATAAAATTAGAAATGAACACGGAGAAGTTACAAAAGACATTGCAGAAATACAAAGCATCCTAAGGAGACTACTACAAGCAACTCCATGCCAATAAAATGGACAACCTGGAAGAAATGGATGAATTCTTAGAAAGGTGTAAATTTCCAAGACTGAACCAGGAAGAAATAGAAAGTATGAACAGGCCAATCACAAGTAATGAAATTGAAACTGTGATTAAAAATTTTCCAACAAGTCCAGGACCAGATGGCTTCACAGGTGAATTCTATCAAACATTTAGAGAAGAGCTAACACCCATCCTTCTCAAACTCTTCCAAAAAATTACAGAGGAAGGAACACTCCCAAACTCATTCTATGAGGCCACCATCACCCTGATACCAAAACCAGACAAAGATACTACAAAAAAAGAAAATTACAGACCAATATCACTGATGAATATAGATGCAAAAATCCACAGCAAAATAACAGCAAACAGAATCCAACAACATGTTAAAAGGATCATACACCATGATCAAGTGGGATTTATCCCAGGAATGCAAGCATTTTTCAATATATGCAAATCAATCAATGTGATACACCATATTAACAAACTGAAGAATAAAAACCACATGATCTTATCAATAGATGCAGAAAAAGCTTTTGACAAAATTCAACACCCATTTATGATAAAAACTCTCCAGAAAGTGGGCACAGAGAGAGCCTGTCTCAAAATAATAAAGGCCATATATGACAAACTCACAGCAAACATCACTCTCAATGGTGAAAAATTGAAAGCATTTCCGCTAAGATCAGGAGCAAGACAAGAATGTCCACTCTCACCACTATTAATCAACATAGTTTTGGAAGTCCTAGCCACAACAATCAGAGAAGAAAAAGAAATAAAAGGAATACAAATGGGAAAAGAAGAAGTAAAACTCTCACTGTTTGCAGATGACCTGATACTATACATAGAGAATCCTAAAGATGCCACCAGAAAACTACTAGAGCTAATCAATGAATCTGGTAAAGTTGCAAGATACAAAATTAATGCACAGAAATCTCTTGCATTCCTATACACTAATAATGAAACATCTGAAAGAAATTAAGGAAACACTCCCATGTGCCACTGCAACAAAAAGAATAAAATACCTAGGAATAAACCTACCTAAGGAGACAAAAGACCTGTATGCAGAAAACTATAAGACACTAATGAAAGAAATTGAAGATGATAATGACAGATGGAGAGATATACCATGTTCTTGGACTGGAAGAATCAACACTGTGAAAATGACTATACTACCCAAAACAATCTACAGATTCAATGCAATCCCTATCAAATTACCAATGGCATGTTTTACAGAACTAGAACAAAAAAATCTTAAAATTTGTATGGAGACATAAAAGACCCCAAATAGCCAAAGCAGTCTTGAGGGAAAAAAACAGAGCTGGAGGAATCAGACTCCCTGACTTCAGACTATACTACAAAGCTACAGTAATCAAGACAGTATGGTACTGGCACAAAAACAGAAATATAGATCAATGGAACAGGATAGAAAGCCCAGAGGGAAACTCACGCACCTATGGTCAACTAATCTAAGACAAAAGAGGCAAGGATATATAATGGAGAAAAGACAGTCTCTTCAATAAGTGGTGCTGAGAAAAGTGGACAGCTACATGTAAAAGAATGAAATTAGAACACTCCCTAACACCATACACAAAAATAAACTCAAAATGGATTAGAGACCTAAATATAAGACCAGATACTATAAAAGTCTTAGAGGAAAACACAGGAAGAACACTCTGACATAAATCACAGCAAGATCTTTTTTGATCCACCTCCTAGAGTAGTGGAAATAAAAACAAAAATAAACAAATGGGACCTAATGAAACTTCAGACCTTTGCACAGCAAAGGAAATCATAAGCAAGATGACAAGACAACCCTCAGAATGGGAGAAAATATTTGCCAACGAATCAACGGACAAGGGATTAATCTCCAAAATATATAAACAGCTAATGCAGCTCAACAGTAAAAAAACAAGCAACCCAATCCAAAAATGGGCAGAAGACCTAAGTAGACATTTCTCCAAAGAAGACATACAGATGGCCAAGAAGCACATGAAAAGCTGCTCAACATCACTAATTATTAGAGAAATGCAAATCAAAACTACAATGAGGTATCACCTCACACCAGTTAGAATGGGCATCATCAGAAAATCTACAAACAACAAATGCTGGAGAGGGTGTGGAGAAAAGGGAACCCTCCTGCACTGTTGGTGGGAATATAAATTGATACAGCCACTATGGAAAACAGTATGGAGGTTCCTTAAAAAACTAAAAACAGAACTACCATACAACCCAGCAATCCCACTACTGGGCATATACCCTGAGAAAACCGTAATTCAAAAAGACACATGCACCCCAATGTTCATTGCAGCACTATTTACAATAGCCAGGTCATGGAAGCAACCTAAATGTCCATCAACAGACGAATGGATAAAGAAGATGTGGTACATACATACAATGGAATATTACTCAGCCATAAAAAGGAATGAAACTGGGTCATTTGTAGAGACCTGGATGGATCTAGAGACTGTCATACAGAGTGAAGTAAGTCAGAAAGAGAAAAACAAATATCGTGTATTAACACATATATGTGGAATGTAGAAAAATGGTACAGATGAACAGTTTGCAGGGCAGAAATTGAGACACAGATGTAGAGAACAAACGTATGGACACCAAGGGGGGAAAGCGGGGGGAGGGTGGCGGTGAGATGAATTAGGAGATTGGGATTGACATATATAAACCAATATGTATAAAATGGATAAATAATAAGAACTTGCTGTATAAAAAAATAATTAAATAGAATTCAAAAATTCAAAAAAAAGAATTAATGCTACCTAGGAAATTATCAGGTCAACTAAAAAATTTGCTTATGGCTGTTTGTTTGGATAAAAATATTGTATATTAAATTTCCTGAAGCTGAAAACACTACTGTGTAAATGTAAGAATATTATTATTTAGAGGAAATCCTCACTGAAATATTTGGGGGTGAAGGGCTTTATGCAAGTAACTTACTCTTGAATCATTTAGAAAAATGTTATGTATATATCATTTGTGTGTGTCTGTGTGAATACATGTAGATCTAGATGTATATGGAAGAGAAACAGCAAGCAGTAAAGCAAATAGAGTAAAATGCTAACGTGTGAAGCTATGTAAAGGATATGTGGGTGTTCGTTGTACTATTGTTATTCTTGCAACTTTCTTTAAGATTGAAATTATTTCCAAAAAAATTAAGAAAATAAAATATGAAAGCTTTCTCTTTCCTGATTTTTTTTCTATGCATATACATCACACACAGAGGTGTTTTAAAGCATAAAGAAGATAGAGCTATATATTTTAAAAAATAAAGATAAAAATAAAAAAGTAAAAAAAAATACTTGAGTTAAGCACTTGGCCCCGACGGTGACACATGCAGAAACTCCACATACACCGATGCCCTTCCCTCGTGGGCACACCGAGCCCCCCTCAAACGCTGAAACTCACCAGCTGGAGCCCCTCTGACACCATGCTGACCACCAGGCACCAAATGGGAACCAAGGGCTGGAACTCGGTAAAACCAGCAGTCCCGGAACGAGGAAGGTCAGCCCGAGCACGACAAGTGGACCCAACCCATAAAAATCAGAGGCTCAGAGCTGAGCACGGAGCAGTGCAGCTGAGCCCCAGGCAGTCTGGAGGCACGGGGCCAGGAAGAGAGCAGAGGAGGGAAGGGACGGGACTGGCCTGGCCACTGTCCCTGGGTGCGCCCTGCTCCTTCCCACCCCCTGTTCCCTGCCAGCTGTTCTCCAGGCACCTCATCATCTTGCCACCAACCCGTCCCTGTCTGGTTTTACACCTGCTTGTGTAAGAGCACTGCAACACTAACAAGGGGCCTTGCCGTGCACACCTCGTCCAAGGTAAAGTGCCTGTCCACCATTCAGACAGGAGAGCCCTTGGCTGTCCACATGCTGGGTCCCCCAGGCCCCGGCCCCTAAATGCCTCTGGCCTCGGTTTCAGGGGTAACAGGACAGAACTCTACACACTTCCAGATGCCATAATGCCCCCGTCAGGAAGGCACTCAGGCTCCATAAAGCATGGGCATCTTCACTGTGGCCACATGGGGCAGATACAGGTGTATGCAGTGGATACAGGTACACCTGGCCCCTGCCCCAGACGGTCTGCCTGGGCAGAGGTTTGCAGTGGAGGTTTCTGCAATCGGCTTACGAAGAGAACCACGCGGGTGACAACTGAGAACCACTGAAGAGCACCCGAGACCACGGTCTCTCCTCGACCCTGGAGCACAGTCTGAAAGCTCATGCCACGTGCCTGACGCGACCCTGGAGATCCCTGGACCAGAAGGCTCCTGGGACACTGAAATAACAGTTAAAAAGAGCTTGGTGCAGCACCCAGCCATGGTCCACACGTGCTGAACATCATTATTACTGATGTTCTGCTGAGGCACCCCCAGGTGACCGGGTGGGGAGAGAGAACCCAGGAAAAGGGCCCATGAAACGGTCACCATGAACAGACAGGGCACTGTCAGCAGGACAGAATCTGTAGGATATTAACCAGCTGAATATTAGGGAAGAAGAAGGGTTTCAGGATTTACATGCTTGGGTGATTTAGTAGGACACTTCAGGGAAATAAAAAAGTGAGGAGGGGACTTCCCTAGTGGCACAGTAGTTAAGAATCCACCTGCTAATGCAGGGGACACAGGTTCAAGCCCTGGTCCAGAAAGATCCCACATGCCGCGGAGTAACTAAGCCCGTGCGCCACAACTACTGAGCCCACGTGCCACAACTACTGAAGCCCACGCACTCTAGGGCCTGTGAGCCACAACTACTGAGCCTCCGCTTGCTGCAACTAGAGAAAGCCCGCGCTCAGCAACAAAGACCCAATGCAGCCAAGAATAAATAAATAAATTTATTTTTTTTTAAATGTGAGGAGGAAGAAGATTTCAGAGATTCTGGTAGCAATTCAGCACCTACGTAGTAAAAAATAAATACATAAATAAACAACCCCTCACGTTCAAGATTACCTGTAAGACCAGGGTTCAAGTCTCTGTTCCCCCATGCCCTTCACTTTGGCAACCCACTTCATTACAGTCACAAGAGGCGATCTGTGTACTTTAATTCCAAGTGTAGTGGAAAAGGAAGGAAGAAGGTAGGAGCCCGGGTGGCCAGGTAAAAGATGGGCAGACGTGTGCATGCATGAAGGAGATGAGAAGGACCTGGGGTGAACAATCTAGCAAGCTCTGGCAATCTCTGGGCAGGATTCCTACTGACAGGCTGTGGCCCAGTGATTAAAAAGAAAAATTAAAACAGAAGAGCCTAAGCAAGCGCACCTGCCCTAAGAGACTCTTTGCTTTACGTTTCACTGGCAACACTTGATTCTTTCTGTTCATAGAAGCCCTTGTGAAAAAGGCTGTGGTCTAGTACTTACCGCTCCAGGGACAGAGCTGCTCCTGACACTGTAAACTACATCAAATGTATAGTGTTTACATGTCTTCAGAGGAGGTGTTATAAGTTGCCAATATGGTACAACAAAAAATAGGCTCTAAGCCCTTATTTTAAAGATCTGGCTGCTACAGATAAACTTAAAACCAATATATGGGGTGGGGGGGGGGGAAAGAGTTTCAACACAGGGAGAGCTATCTTTGTTTAAAAAATAAAAGAGGTGATTTTAAAATGTTTAGAAGGTGCTTACATATCCCTAAAAACAGCCCCTCACCCCCGCAAAAAATATATATTATTAAGAAACAATGCAAGTTTTCAAATGAATTCAGTTTTAAAGTTAAGGTCTTTTCATTGTGTGTTAGAAGAATTATTATGGGTAATTATTTTGTGGGTTGAGTTAAGCCTATTAAAATGGAGACAATACTTCTGTACAAAAGGTAGGAACAAATTATTAGCAACGTGAACAATTCTGTTAAGCAAGCTAAAACTCAACAGTCAAGACAGATTTTCCAGATTTTAGAAAAATGGCTTAAAATGTCCTTCCTTCTACTGACACTGAAATTTGCCTCCATGAATTTAATACCCTTTCAATTATGTGTGAGTAAGCATGAAATAGCAGAGATGAAGGTTCATTTCCATTTGAAAATATTTTAATTTTTCAGATTTCTCCAAGATAGAAAGGACAGTTACAATTCACCAGCTCCACAGACCATCAAAACAGAGGAGCCTTTGTGGTCTGAGACACTTAATCATTAATTCAGACGCTCCAACAAAGCCACGCTCTATTTGAACTTTTAACAATGGAAGCTGAATCCTATGCCAACTCTTCTCACAAACTATTTTTCATTAATAAGCTTTTCGTAAGTGTGTCTAATAATTAAAGCCCATGATCTCTTTGTCCTGGCCTCATTATTCCAGAGTCCAGTGGGCTCGGGCTTGGAGATTTTTCACTGGTCCAGTACATATTAGCTCACACCCAGGCTCAGCCGTAATGTTTCCTGCTGAGATGAGCACAGTATCTGATAACTAGACAAAGCAGACTGAATCAGAGAAGGCATGAGACTAATCTTTGGGGGGATTGCTATGTAGCAGTATTACTACGTGATAAACAGAAGATCAGGGGGCCAGTACATTCTTGGTTTCACAGTATAAAGTAAGCCCTTAGAAAACAGCGTCTTACAGAAAATCCTTCACAAGTATCTGTACCCTTTCGAAAATGTGTCCCCACACCTGTCAAAGTGTAAATAAGTGTCATTTCTTTTTCTTTTTCTAAAATTTATTTTATTTATTTATTTTTGGCTGCATTGGGTCTTCGTTGTTGCACACGGGCTTTCTCTAGTTGCGGCGAGCAGGGGCTACTCTTCATTGCGGTGCATGGGCTTCTCATTGCGGTGGCTTCTCTTGCTGCGGAGCACGGGCTCTAGGCATGCGGGCTTCAGTAGTTGTGGCTCGTGGGCTCAGTAGTTGTGGTGCATGGGCTTAGTTGCTCCGCGGCACGTGGGATCTTCTGGACCAGGGCTCGAACCTGTGTCCCCTGCATTGGCAGGTGGATTCGTAACCACTGTGCCACCAGGGACACCCCATAAGTGTCGTTTCTGATGCCATGTGTTGACTGAGATGGGGGTCTAAGGCATCTGCTCACCTGCCTTTCGCAAAAAGCTCTTTTGTTCAAAGTGCATTGCCTCCATGCCTGGCCCCATGCAGGAAGCCGAGGAGATAAAAGACGGATGAGAAAGGGTGCCGAGAGCCAGTCACGGGAAGGGGCGGGTGGGGAAACTCATCCTGAAAGTGCCTTTAAAAGGTGCTGCAATAAAGGTGCAGGGGCTCCAGGCAGAGGGAGAGGAACTCCACCAGGGAAATCACCTCCTCACAGGGATCCTGTCACTTCAGTGATGTGACCTGACGTGAGTCAATCCATTACCTTCCTAAACTGTCCAAAGTCGGTAAAAACACCCCCTCCTCCGTTATAGGGCTGTGTGAGCATCAGACAGGTGGCTACCACGCACAGGTCGAAAGGACCTGGGAGCTTAGGCATCACTGCTGCCAACAGATGATGCCTGACTGCTCCTGTCGGCTCAGCCCTGCACTGTCAAAGGCTTGTTTCTTTGGAAATCCTGCTGTGGGCTCTGGTTCCGCTTGCCCCGCTTCCTCCTGTCCCCCTTGTACCCTGAGCCCACGGCTACTCATTTATGAGGCCAGTGCCTCCAGTCCTGGCAGCGGGCTGAAACCACACACAGCTGGCCCAGGGCAGCACCTACCTCCACACATCACAAAACCTCCCCCGTGCTCCAGCTTAAAGCGTGCTCCCCACTCTACTCTCCCCTTTTAAATTTCTAAGGCAATGACCTACCCCCAACATTTCCACAACCTGTGTGTGCACATCTATACACATGTATATGCATGAATACACATACACACGTGCATATACAATTACAGCAATTCTTAACTAGATGACCAGGCAGGTACTTATATTCTGTCTGGCAGTCAGTCCTCTGGGAAGGTGCTATTCTACCCCCGATTTTATAAATGAGAAAACTGAGACCCAGAGATCCCAATTAACTTGGCTAAAGTCACGCAGTTAGTATGTGACGGGCAGGGCTGGTAGCCAAAGGTCCACCTATCAGAATATGTCAGACTATGAAACAAGTAAGGCTCGTGTACCCCCAGTGCATGTTATAGTTTCCTGTTTCAAAATACGTTGTTTCGTTTGTTTCCCTAAGGTCCTAGAACTCCTTTATCTAACTTTCTAAATAATATTAAAACAGTTACTGTCGCCTGCCCATTGCTAAAAACCAAGTTTAAAAGAAACAGTATTTTAAAAACGTCTATGCAAAGTACTTGGACTTGGCACATCAAGTACGTAGTGGTGTGTAAAATTACAGATTTTCTTCTTTTAAAGGAGTGAAATGGTCACGGGAAATAGGAAGTTAAACACTTAACCAAAAAGCTTCTAGGTCTTCTGAGGTTCATTTAAAGCATCAAAACTTGTTTGAACAAGTTAAGCTAGGAAGGTTAAGTGAGGACACCAGTAAATAATAATTACCTGGTTACATAAGAGCTTCAAATACTTAACCCATATTACTTCATTGTAATTTATCCCAACAAACAAAAAGCCTCACACACAACAGGGAAAAAGTGCGTTGTCCTAAGTCACTCGATGAATCAGCTACTAAACTAGTCACAAATCACAATCCACTCACTTTTCTGTTCCCTCCTCCCCTCAAAGAAAAAACCACTGTGTTCCATGTTTCCACCCAGGTTTCCCCCTGAATCCTTAAAATGACTCGTTCATATCATATTACCAGAAAACCATTTTCTTCCAAGCAACTTTTATCCACTTTTTTCATTTGAATAATTCTTTATCTGATTCAGGGTTGGTCAATTGGGCCCTGAGTATTTTACATAAATTGAAGAAATACACATTTCATTCCTATCAGATCCCCATCACATATTAACACAGATCTTTAATTTTCATAGTTTTGTTTTTCCAGTCTCAGAGCACCTTAGTGAACAGTAAGTGCTCAGAGTAAGTGAACAGAAAATGTAAGTGAACAGAAAATGATTCCTGAAAATAAAGATTATATCCAATGACTCCAAGACTTATCCACACATCTTTTCCAACAACTCTAATTGTGCTACCAAAAAAAAAAGAGCCAATCAAAACAGGCAAATGTGTAGTTATGAAAGTAATTATGATATGAAATGCAGAATATTAAAAAATGAAACAAGAAAATTTACTCAGTTTATCTTTCTGCTGGTTAAATTAATCTACCAGAACTAAATGTCGAGTTGTTTTTTGAAAAGAAAAGGATGCGTGGTCTTACAGCGTTATTAGAACACAAAACTGGTATAAACAGGATCCTAGAACCTAATCCACACTCAATCATTAATTCTGTTTCACCTTGTGTATTAGTTTTTGTCCTTAAAACTAATGTCAACCCAACTGTGAAATCAGGTGAAAGTTATAACGACATTAAGAACACGTGTTATACTGACTACATTATTCTCAATCAATGGTTCTTAAATCAAGGTCTGCACAACTCTGAAAGTTTCACAGAAACCACAGTTAAGAAATTGGGGGCAGACCCCTCCTCACATAGTCTGTAAAATTTGTAAATTCTCCAGTAAGTTTTCATCCAAAACAGAGGACCATATATATATATATATATATATATATATATATATATATATATATATATATGTATGTATGTATGTATGTATATGTATATTTCCTTCTTTGAATTAATTATCCTACAAAACCTAGAACTGAAGACTTAACTAGGTATGTTAAAATGATCAAAAGCCTCATCTTTAAGGAAAAGGGATGAGAATGATTTAAAGTGCCTGCTACAACACTAAACCTCTCACTGAGACAAAGCCCAGAAATTACAAACCTGGAGTTGGGAGTACAGTTCCTCCCATTAGGTGAAAGACCCCTATTGTTGAATAACTGTAGTGGGGAATGTCAAACACTTAACTGAGGCTGCTAATTTTCAATAGCCAAGTGAGATATATAAGACAACGGAATGAGTTTTTCATAAAGCTTAATTTCTTCCATTTAAAAAGCTGTTGTCTTTTAGCCTGAAATTTTGTCCTTCCTGCTTTCGGTGTGTTAAAATTTTCTTTCAAAATTAAAATGATGGGTGAAGAGTTATTAAGTGCCCTTACCTGACAATATAAGAGATGGGATAACTCTTTGCTGGTCTCCTAGAATATCTGGATGCAGGACTACAAAGGCCTGAGAACCACTAAGCTACTGGATCTGGCCACTGGGAAACATAGAATGCGGACCAATCATAGCAAAGTCTTCGTGGGTCGTATATGGATTTTGTTTTCCAAGTAAAATGAGGCCAAACAGAAAGGCTATTAGAGGACTAATTATAACATTAGTTGCGGTGTCATAAGATTCAACCGGATTTGGATGAAGCTTCCTACACACCAAGTTTTTTGCAACTCTGAAAACCACCTTGAAATCATGGAAGGATGATGGTCATTTCTGGGTGTGAGACAAAATGTTCTGGATGGACCTGTCAAGTCTCTTTTCTTCCTTCCCTCCCACACCTCAGCATAAAGGCTAACACCTGGCTCCAGAGAGTCCATTATCATAAACAGAAACCCTCCCAGATTTTGATCATCACAAAAGAGCACAGGTTTCACTGATCATCTTCTGACGCCTGTTCTTTGCTGTCAAAAGTAGCTAAAACAGGATGACGAGAAGTTGGGTGGCCACAAAGAGGTTTATAATTAGCCAGTGGTATTAAAAGGTGGGGAAGATCATCTTCACTGTGTAGGGCTTGCCTTTGTAGTGATGCTTCATTAATACGTGACAGGTACTAAGTACATATGATGTCAGCACATCCCTAACACTCTCACGCTCCCTCTCTATTCCTCAAACCAACCCTGAAAGGTTAAGTGTTACCATTTGACTAACTGTCCAAAGTCATTCAGTTGGTGGCAGAGTCATAGCTGCAACTCTGCTCTTTGTCACCAAATTTATATTCAATCTAAACTACACCTCTTCATGGGGCTTCCCTGGTGACGCAGTGGTTAAGAATCCACCCACCAATGCAGGGGACACGGGTTCGAGCCCCGGTCCAGGAAGATCCCACATGCCGCGAAGCTACTAAGCCCGTGCGCCACAACTACTGAGCCTGCGCGCCTAGAGCCCGTGCTCCGCAACAAGAGAAGCCACCGCAACAAGAGAAGCCACCGCAACGAGAAGCCCGCGCACCGCAACAAAGAGCAGCCCCCGCTCGCCGCAACTAGAGAAAGCTCGCGCACAGCAACAAAGGCCCAATGCAGCCAAAAAATAAAGAAATAAAATTAATTTATTAAAAAAAAGAATGAAACACTTTCTTAATGTCTTTATTTCTTTCTGCACTTAATTTCTTTACTACAGAAATTAAAATTAAATGCATGCTGTTCATTTCTGAAAAATAATGTCACCCTTCCAAACCTTTAACCTCCCCCCACCCACCTGCTTCTCCCAATATCATTTACGACTGGTGTTCCCTAGTTAAGTCTTTGGGAAACACTAGTAGCTAATACTGCTGATAGGAGTTGATACCTACCAGCTATGTACATAAGGACCAGTCTCTCCTCCAGACAACCCAAGAGGCCAGTCTACATCAGCATCATCACCATTACCGGTTACAGTTACCTTGGCAACTAGGTAAACAGGTGTAGGTCCTCGAGGGTAGAGACCATGGCTCTTCTTTAGTTGTGCCTAGGCCATCAGCATATCTTAGAGGCATATGAGGTTTTCCAACTACATTTAGAAATATGATTATTACTCAGGAAGGTTAAAATAGCAACTATTTGCAGTCCTTAAAGTCTTTGCATTACCTCTAAAGCAGTTTTCTCCTTCCATTCTGATAACTGAAAAATAGCTTCGGGCCATCATCTTCACATTATGTGCCTTTACTGATTGCTACAACCTTATCTGCTGCTGGACAACAGTAGAGATACAATCCGCTGCCTCACCTATTTTTTTTTTTAAACACAATGGCTTTTCCACAGGTAACTAAAATAAATTCAAAAGACAGCTTCTAAGTTTAAGACCAGTCTTAAGAAAAACATTCATAGAAAAGTCAGTTACAACTAAATTTGTATCATTAAAGAGTGTCTTTTTCTACGCCACCAGAAAAAAGCACACACCTATAAAAGCACAAGTCCGCAAAGAAAAAAGGCTGAATTATGAGGATACGTTGAGAGACTGTTGCAGGGTTTGTGGCTGGGAGGGAAAACGTTATCCCACGGCACGTTAATACAAGACCAAAGTATTTCAGGTTCTGGCTTCCTTTTCTTGTCTACACTGAAACCAAATCCTGGTTGCATGTTTCAGACATAAGTTAAACATCTGGCAAAAAAAACAGATGAACAGCAAATTTAGAGAAACATCCAGTGGTGTTAAATAAATGTACCTACTTCAGAAGACACTTGTTCACAAAATATTTGAAGTAGCAAACTTGGTCATGGGAAAAAAAAAACCTATTTTTTTCTTCCCCAACTTGGTCTGAAATCTTTCCAACATTTCAAAGCGTCTAAAATATATGCCAACCCATACAAAAGAAATCAAGATGGCAGGCTGCGTACATCTGCCTTAACCTAAAAACAAAAAGCCATTTTGCTCTGTCTTTACAGCCAGCATAATAAAAGCACAAGAAGCCCAGATGGCTCAGACTCTCTTTATACAGAGTAACCGAGAAGACTGACATTTAAACTATTTATTCAGCAAGTCGGATCCTAACGGCAATTTTAGACCCGGAATTTCTATAAGACAAAGAGAAATGCTTTTAGGCAAGTAAAAAATTGTTCTCTGCTGATATCCCTTCTGCATATGAGTCCATTCTGCCTAGCCCAGCAATTGTAGGAAAGATGTTTTTATCAAAGAGCATCGTGAATTCATTCAGCTATTTCTTATTTATACTGGCTTGAAGTATTAAACCTGACACTCCAACCCCCAGCTGCTTAAGTTTTGGGTTTTTTTTTGCTTTTTGTTTAAAAAGAATTTTAGAAAGCAAAATAAAATAAATTCTCAGTTAAAGAGCCTAAGAATGGGAATGGACATTGGCAGGGAGAAAGATGAGGAAAAGGCCCCATATCGGTAAGCTCAGCCTAATAGCAACTCTGACACCTTCTAGCAAGCACTCTAAAAGCTGCTGGGAGGAAGTGAGGTGGTAAATAATTCACCCTGGGTTTTTCCTGCCGTGTAAAATGGCTTTTCACTAAACCGTAGACAGCATAAAAACTTTATCTCTACCCTGGGGTCAATTTTCTGAACTTGAAGTCTTTCAGGGAGAGGATGAAAAAGTAGCCATTATGTCCCGGCGATTTTCTGTTTCCCCGTATGACTTCATATCTTTTAAGAAAAAGTTATATACTTAAACCCAGAGGCGGTGGCCCCTTAGGAATCTCACCTCCAGTCGCCTAGCTTCTTTCTGTATTCGAAAGTCAGGTCCCAGGAACTGATAAGCCCCGACATTGCTTCTGTCTACGTAACAGAGAAGTGACAACAAACATATCTTTATGAATGATACTTTAAAAATTAGAAATTTGGGTCACATGGTTGTTAGGATCAAATTGAGATCAAATTGAGTTAGGATTCAAACTGTAGAGAATTATATAAATATCAATCTGACGGAACACTGCCACACATTATTTTAGTGCTCACAGTAATAATGTGAGATAGTGACCTTTAGAGACTGTTCAGATTTGCAACCTGTGATCATGATTTTTCTTCTATTTGCTGAATTGGGTCCTCTGGGAAGATCACACCAAATAATGTGAACTTAGGGAAAAAATTAGAAGTATCAATTAATATACAAACATGATATTACTGGTTAATTTGGTTGTGGAAATAGAAAAGATTTGCTAATTGTTGGTTAGAATGGATGGATGGACAGAGACACACATATAGATGCACTGAACAAGCTCTATAAAGTCTACATAACCCACAGACATAGAAAACAAACTTATGGTTACCAAAGGGAGAAGTCGGGGGAGGGAAAAACTAGAAGGTTGGGATTAACATATACACACTACTATATATAAAATAGAGAGTCAGGGGCTTCCCCAGTGGCGCAGTGGTTAAGAATCCGCCTGCCAATGCAGGGGACACGGGTTCGAGCCCTGGTCCAGGAAGATTGCACATGTCGCGGAGCAACTAAGCCGTGCACCACAACTACTGAGTCTGCGCTCTAGAGCCCACGAGCCACAACTACTGAAGCCCGCGTGCCTAGAGTCCGTGCTCTGGAACAAGAGAAGCCACCGCAATGAGAAGCCCGTGCATCGCAACGAAGAGTAGCCCCTCCTCTCTGCAGCTAGAGAAAGCCCACACGTAGCAACGAAGACCCAACAAAGCCAAAAATAAATAAATTAAATAAATAAATTTGTAAAAAAAATAGAGAATCAGCAAGGACCTACTACATAGCACAGGGAACTATACTCAATATTTTGTAATGAGCTGTAAGGGAAAAGAATCTGAAAAAGAATGTATACATACACACATATGTATAACTGAATCACACAGCTGTACACCTGAAACTAACATGACACTGTACATCAACTATACTTCAATTTAAAAAAAGGAAAATAAACAAAGTCTACATATAACTTTAGGCATATTAAAAGGGCAATACAGTTGAGGGTATAGATTTAAAAAGTCACCAGGTAACAAAAAACACAGATGCTAGGTCACACATGATATTTATTTACGGCTGTCCACAAATGACTATGCACACTGGCTTAATCATGGATGTACAGAAACAGTCCTTCACTCCATGCATATGTAAATTAACTCATTCATTAGGGTCTGATTTTCAGGTTTATCCTAAATACATTCATTCAGAAGGCATTACTGGGCAGCAGGTATCAAAAAAAATCAAATCACTTTTTCGCCTCTGGCTTTCAGACGCTAATCGAATTTCTTAATGGTTTGTGAATCCCTGTTGTGATTCCAGCTGGCCAACTACTGAACGGTTAGCATCACTCCTCAGGTTCTGTCGCTCTCCAGGCCTCACCACCCTCAAGCAGAAGACAGGCCCGCAGAACCAAGTGAGGCCTGGACCACATCTGAGAGGCCCTCTTTGCTGCCGGTGCTTTCCGTTTCTCTCTCAGGTGACCTTGACCCAAAGCACTCTGGGCCAAGTCTACTCACACGGAAAATGACAGCCAAAGCAAGAGGATCCCCTGAGTCCTTTCCTTCCCCCAGTTTTCCGTGTTCAGCAGACACCCAATAAATGCTTGGGTTAATATGACCTGTGTAAGCCCCCTAGGAATCTCTTCCAGGAACTCCTCCAAAGCCTTTGCCAGGCAGCCGTCAAGGAGCTGAAGAACAATGGTGCCCATGGGGACCAGTGAGGGGAGAACTCGAAATGAAATTGGGATGACTGGAGATGCCACTTAAAGGGAATCTCAAAAACACATTATAAATGATTCACTATTTAAGTCATTTCTTTTTTTTTTTTTTTTTTTTTTTTGCGGTACGCAGGGCTCTCACTGTTGTGGCCTCTCCCGCTGCGGAGCACAGGCTCCGGACGCGCCGGCTCAGTGGCCATGGCTCACGGGCCCAGCCGCTCCGCAGCATGTGGGATCTTCCCGGACCGGGGCACGAACCCGCATCCCCTGCATCGGCAGGTGGACTCTGAAGCACTGCGCCACCAGGGAAGCCCTAAGTCATTTCTTAAAGTTACATCTTCTCTCTTGAAAAACTGCTACACTTGGATGACGCTGTTGAATGTTGAGCAACCTGCAGTGACCGCTGTCCACCCCTCTGAGGTCAGGATGATGACACCGTCTCACCTGTACAAGGAAACAGTCATGACAATCTCTCACCTGCTTGGACGGTAGGGGCAGGAGGAAATGACCCCTGGCGATCCAAGGTCCAAGACCTATGGCCTTACTATTTTTCCAAACAGACAAGAGGCCAACCCTTTTTTCTCAAAGGCTAAGTGAGCCACCTTCTGCGGGGCAGACCGTCCTGTCCTTGAGGTCCTCAGTTTCAGGATGTCCGTCCCTGCGCCATCAGTGCTCCCATCCAAGCTGAGGTCCATTCTTCCCAGTGAGAGAGAAAAGCTGGTCCACACTACCTAAGGATCCCAGCCTCCTCCGGGCTAAACAACCCACTTCCCGGGCTGTTTCTCTGAACCCCGTTCTCTAAGCTTTAATCATCTTTCCATCTTCTCCAAACTATGGGGAAAAAGAGGTGCCCATTTTCACATATGAGACGATAAGTAGGAATAGTAGTACCAACATCTAAACTTTTTTTTTAAACACTTCTTTTTATCTCACTGCTCTGAATGATTATTCTGACTTCGGGCTTACACATCAAAATATCACCTTCAGAAATATTCATATTTGACCCATTATGAACCCTACAAAAAGTGGCTATATATGGCTAGCCATTCTTTTTCTTTTATATTTTTCTTTTCTACTTAGCTTTAAAAAACTATTCCTTTTAAATAAAATGTGGCATAACCATATACCATGGAATATTATTCAGCAATAAAAAGGAATGAAGTATTTGCTATGACATACATGAATCTTGAAAACATTATGCTAAGTGCAAGACGCCAGCCATAAAAGATTGCATGATTCCACTGAAATGAAATGTATAGAATAGGCAGATAATAGAGACAGAGTAGCTGTAGTTAGGGCCAGGGGGTTGGGGGGGGGTAACGTGGGGTGGGAAGGTTTAGGGGCGACAGCTAAGGGGTGCAGGGTTTCTTTTCTGGGTAATAAAAATGTTCCAAAATTGTCTGTGGTGTTGGTTAAACAACTCTATAAATATAATAAAAGGCACTGAATTGTATACTCTGAGTGAATTGTATGGGATGTGAATTATCCATATTCAGCTGTTAAAAGAAAAAAAGTCTATTCTTTCCATTTCAGACCACAGCTCAAACTTCTGAAAGTTATTAACTAATCATAGTCTAGGTGCTAAAATGTGACTACAGCCTCTTTTGCTCTTGTAGCTAAAGTAACATCTGCGAACTGTTTTAAAATCTCCATCAAAGAGAGCAATGAGCCAATAATGGATATCTCTGAGTATGACTTTCCTCCAAAGGCAGAAATTATTTTCTCTATGGTATTTACATCATCTTATCATTTCAGAGAATGTCCCAAATGAGAGGCATCCAAAAGAAGTATGGGGATTGGGGTGCTGACACCTACTCTCTCTAGTGCTGTCTCCAGTCAATGTTTATGAGACCCATGGTACTATTTTCTAAGCCAAGTTAAGGTCCTTTGGTGAAGGGGGAAAAAAAATAAAGTTCCATAAATGTTTGAAATAAACAATGTTTAAATTTTGGATGTTTTTAAATCAGAAAAAAATAATCGCTAAGGTTGAAAAACCTGCAATTTTCATCTCCCTGGTTTACTGCTGCTCAGAAAAGGAAATTAGGTTATTCGGACAGGATTTGCCCTCCACAAAGGCCTACTGGCAACATTCCCCGGTGGCCTGATCTGTTTTGAGTCCTCTGTTAACAAAAGCTTCCTGAAACTGGGGACAGCATATGCTCTAGCCCATTGTCACAGGAGAGAGGGGTTCTCAGCATCACCCAGTAAACATGTCATCAGCTCCCTTTGCAAGAGCAAAAGCAGATGCTTAGAGCAAGCCCACTGTGAACTCCTGACAGGGCAGGAAGATGGATGCATTTCAGAACAGAGGATCATTCCAGAAGACAAAAATACTTGCTCAGTTCTCAAGGGCTAGCTACTCGCTTACCCTCACTGGAAGATTTAGAAATACTATTAATTATTTCAAAATTATTACAAGAGCCATTTGGAACACCCAAAGAGCAGCTAGATTAATGACGGACTCAAACCTCTGAAATGAAGCCACTGCATGTGGAACTTCTAATACAGGCCATGTGCTGAATTTACAAATGTAATGTTTAGAATTTTATGGGAGACTGCACAAGTCTGCTATAAAGGCTTCATCTAGGAAACCCTTTGGGGACATTTTTTCACTCAAAAATTCATGTGAATAATCAAAACCATCATATTCCACACGGCAGTCCGTATTGCAGTAATTTAATCTTAAACAAGTTCACTAAGATGTACTGACACAGATGTTTGAAAACAAATATCAAAGAAAGGACTGTTCAAAATGAGTCTTTTCTCAGAATATTTTAAAAGTATCAATGAATCATTTAAGCAAAGGGAGGGGAAGAAGGGCATTTGATTCTACAGATGGGCCTCTTTCTTAGGAAGTCTTGCTTAAACTCCTAGGTTCTGATCAGGGCTGGGACTAGGGTGAGGCAGGTGCCCGGCATGTACATTTCAAGGATGCACCAATCCTGGGGCTTGTGCAAATCAGCTTCAGCACCTGCAATGACCCCGCGTGGTGCTTCTCTACATCTGCACCCTCCGTACCCCACTCGCCTTACCCTAGTCCTGGCCTCCTCTCTGGTTACCAGTCCAATGTCAGTCCAGGATGGCACAGGCAATGGGAGAAAACAGTATATTAAACCTAAGAATAACCAAGAGCTTGGGAGTTCTAACAGCAGCTCCTAAACACGAAAATCGCTTTCCTTCCTTCTCCAGCTTTGACACCTCACTTAGAAAATGAGGGCGATATGATTGCCTAGCATGGCAAACAGTAAGTTAACAATTTAACTACTCTTCAGTATTAAAAGTAAGCATTAAGTGTCCAACTTTACACAGCAACCTCCGAAAGTGTGTAAGCACAATCAATTCATTCTTGGAAATACTTCCATGAGTCAACCTTCCTTAGATATGTGATGAGACGTAATTAACACAAAACACAGGCTTTTCTTATTTTTGCTGTGCCTGGGCGTGGCTCTCCACTAACACAGAAAAAAATACAATTACAGATTAAACCACTGACAGGTGTTAGTATTTAAAACTAAGATCACCAGACAGTTGCTGACAGGACACTATTCAAGAATGAGTCCTTTGTGGCTGCAGCAGTTGAAAAAGGTACTTGGACTGCGACCGTCTGCGTTTCTCCAGAACATGCTTTGGGGGGAAGACTGTGTATCAGATGCTTGTATTTAGAACATGGATTTTAAAGGAAACCCCCCACATACAGCCTGCCAAGCCCTACACGCTGGTCCTCAGAGTGTGCATACCACACCAAGCAGCATCAGTAGCACCTGGGAGCTTGTAGAAATGCAAATGGTCAGGCCCCACCTCAGACTAGCTGAACCGGAACCTCTGGGTTGAGGCCCAGGAGTCAGTGGTTTAACAAGCCCCTCCAGGGGATTCTGATGCCTGTTCCATTCTGAGGGCCACTACCCTACAGGTAGGGTTCCTGGTAGCAGGACACGTGGGTTTTGCCACTGTCAATCTTTGTCCTCTGGGGGAAGGTATTTCCCCTCATAGGGAAAACAAAATGATGGAGCTTTGCAACGAATCCATCTACTAGCTGGGGGTTCACAGCACAGAATCCTGTGGCTGGCTGCACTGGTAGCAAGTACAGATTCCTGGGCTCACCTCCGGAGAGGCCGTACCGCTGGGGCCCGGGCTCACCTCCGGAGAGGCCGTACCGCTGGGGCCCGGGCTCACCTCCGGAGAGGCCGTACCGCTGGGGCCCGGGCTCACCTCCAGAGAGGCCGTACCGCTGGGGCCCGGGCTCACCTCCGGAGAGGCCGTACCACTGGGTCCTGGGCTCACCTCCAGAGAGGCTGTACCACTGGGCTGGGTGTAGGGGCCCAAGCATCCCAATTAGTAACCCCTCCAGTGACTCCGATGTGTAGCCAGGACTGGGAAGCACTGGAAGGGCCCCTGCAGCACTAAACATCACATCAGAAGTAACTGGGGAAAACGATCCTTTAGATCAGGTTTAGCAAACGTTTTCTGCAAAGGGCCAGATGGTTAACTTGAGGCTTTCTGGCTCCTGACTGTGCCACTGTAGCTTGAACTCAGTCTTAGATAAACCAATGAATGGGCATGGCTGTGTCCAATAAAACTTCCTTAAATTTGACTTTCTTATCATTTTCATGTGTCATAAAATATCATTCTTTTGATGTTTCTCCAAACATTTGAAAATGGAAGAACCATTCTTGGCTTGTAAGCTGTATGGAAACAGGCATTGGGCACAGGCCATGGTTTGCCACTGCTGCTTCAGTTCAACACTGGAGTAATTACATCAACTTTACTGAGTTCAGTCATGCTGTGTTCACGACATATGTAACTTCAATACAAACAGCTGCCTTCAAACAAGCTAGATGTTACTTTTTAGAAAATCACCGAGGTTTCATTTATACACAGCACAAACAGACAGCCTGACGACGCACACAGAGCAGTATACTGAACGTGCCCATCGCCTTGGAAGGGTCACGGGGCCCCCTCCCCGGGCACCATGCCTCCCACGTGCCTGTGTAGTTTGAATCCTTACCTTAAAAAGGCAGCGCAATCGGTCTGAAATAAAAGCTGGAAGTCAGTCACGCTTTCGCTGCAGGTCTGAGTAACAGACACTCCTTAGGCAGAAGTTAGCAGAAGAGGCAGGCACCCACTGGTTGGAAATAAGCCCCTGTCCTCTCCAGCGCGGGGCAGCTGCTTGCCACTCACCCATCCCTCCTTGGCTCTGCATCTCATCCAGCCCACGTGGGGCTGTCCAAGCCACAGGGCGAGTGCAGGGCTGGAGGGGTGCAGGAAACAGGCCCCTTACTGCCTCTGCCTTTACATCCCCGCCCCTCCCCCTCCCCAGGCCCTGCTTTCACCCCAGGGCCTTATCCTTCCTTCAGACCCCAACCGCCTCCCTCTTGCCTTGAGGTAGAAACAGATAAGGTTCCCTCAGAAACCAATATAACTTCACTGAATTGTTGGAACACAAAGACCATCACGGACAGCCTCCGTGCGTGGAGCTCAGTGGAGGGATTCCAGGAAACTGCTTTAGCGCTGGGATTTCTCCCAGTACAAATTAGAGAAACCTTCACAGTGCCTCACAGCCAGGAGAGGTGCCCAAGCCGGGTTCTGTTCCAGACACAGAAAGGAAAGGAGGCAGGACTGCAGGCATGAGGAAGATGCGGACAAGGAAAGAACGAAACCTGTCTGCAGGGTCACAGCTTCAGGAAGGACAGGTCCTCCCCGGAGCCCCGGGCCTCACAGGGCAGGGAGCAGCACAATTTGAAGTAAACAGCAAATGAGACGGGGAGAATTTATCTCATGTCACAGTACACGCTGAGTCTGTGGTTCTCCAATTTCACCATGAAAGGCATCACCTGGGAACCTTGTTAAACTACAGACCCCTGGACCACCTGCACAGAGACGTGGACTTGGCAGATGGGAAAGAGGACCAAGGAAGCTGCATCTTTCACGAGGGCCCTGATGACTGATTATGAAGCAGCCAGCCGGAGACTCACACATGGACCAACACCACACTAGTGTTTGGGACGTTTGAACCCAAATGTCCCACTCAAACAGAGTATCCAACTAGAGAGGGTGGGACTAGAGAGGTGGAGATGGAAAGACCAAGAACAGTTCAATTCCCTGGAGAAAGAGGGAGACGGGGGCACTCCAGGGTCCCTTGGAGATGAGGCCCCAGTGGACAGCTGGACGGACAGAGGGAACTGAGTTCTCAGAGATACTGTGGGCATTGGAGACATTCCACAGAACCATCTAAGTGTCCAGAAAAGAAGCTATAGAAGAAAAAGTGAAGGCCTAGAAATCATGGGTAACATGAACGTTTTCTAAGCCCAGTATGCCAAAGTTGTGCTTTTTCAACAACTTTTAATGGACTATTTCGACAGGATGCTCATTCGGTCTACGAAATAGTTCTGAACTTGACTGCTTATTAAGTGGTACCCAGGAAGCTTTCTAAAAACACACAGGGCCTGAGTCCCAGCTGAGATTCTGATTTCATTGTTTTGGGGCAGGGCCAAGGCTCTTGGTAGAAGCTTCCCAGTGAATTTAATGTGCAGCCAGGGTTGAGAACTAACCCCGGCAGAAGCAGCAGCGTGGAAACGAGACTGTGAACACAAGACGATGAAACATTAAAATTTTAAAAAGGGGGATTTTCGCCGATCCATCTATTTCCCTGGAGCAATAAAACATAATAAAAGCAAAAAGCCACCACAAAGGAAGAGGAAATTGGGAAGGTGGTACCACCGGTGCAACCTACCGATCTTCAAGAGTAACTTCGAGAGAAAGCACAAAGGTCGTGACCAGAAAGGAGACAAGGACACTCAATCCCAGGGGCCTGAAGAGGGAAAAGAAATGAACTCAGGGAAACAGTCAGGACGGGCAGTCACGGGGCCTGAGAAGGTAAACAGGCAACGACCCCCATCACTGGCCTCACCCTGTCCTACCTCACACTTCTCTGGAGGAAGTAACATGATCAAGTGAAAAGTCGATCAAATCTGGATCCAAACCCCACCTCTACTAACTCATCACTGACCAAGTGTGGGCTCTTGGAAATGCTATTTCACGGAAGATCTATCTCTGTGTCAATAAGTATGGCTGACCACGCCTTCCTAGGGGAGTTGAGGATTAAATAGGACAAACGGAAGGAATATGCAGCAACATGGTGCCTCGCAGAGAGATGTCACCAGCAAACGGCACTCTCTTCCCTTTACCCATCCTAAACGCCAACCCTGATGAGGAGGACACAGCTTAGAAATGGGGTGCCCCCCTTGCCCACAGCTCCCAGGGAGGTGACCGTGGGACAATGTGGTCCCCTAGTCTCATCATAGTGACAGCCTGGGTGGAACTCAACAGACAGCTAAAGTTGGAATCAGGCAAGAGAGGACTTTCACACCATCCCAAGTCTTGCAGTGCGGGGACCCCAATAGGTCTTTGTAGACAGTCTGGGTAACCAATTCCCAGTGCATATCACAGAGTCTTCCAGAAAACTGGTTCCAAATAACAGGTCTATAACTGAACTTCTGAAATGGTCTGAATCTCAGTCACACCCAACGACTGCCTGAATCTGTTCTAATAAATTGTCTCGGCATTTTCTACTGAAATTGCACACAGCATTCAATGGTGCCACGTCTGATTCCCATAGACAATTTTCTGAACTGTTTTTGTTTTCAAAGTCTTCACATACATTTTTCACAAAATGACACTTATAATAAAGGTATAGTAGTAAAGCCTTAAAAGAAAAAGAAAAATTGAGTCTTGATTTAATCAGTTTTCAGCATCACCTCCCCCCAGTAGTAAGTTACTACCTGGTCTGAGCTTGGTATCCAGCATTAATGTGCTGATTATTTTCAGTATTCATGGGTATCGAGAATGCAAGGTAGTCTCCTGCTTACCTTCAAGTATGAGCAATTTGATTTGCTAAACTAACTACAAAACTGAAAGCAACCACGGGTCCAAAGGAACAAAACATCTGCCCTTCTCTTTGTGCCCGGACACTAGCAATGCAGGACCAGGATTCCTGGGGGTTGCAGGAAGAGGCTGGGTACACCACAGGCTCCCAGAGGCAAAAGTCGGCTGAGCCACCCAGAGCAGGGCCTGGAATCCAGCAGTGGACCGAAGATGGGACGCACAGGCAGGCCAGAGGCAGGCTGGGATCCAAATAAATAGGCACGCCTAAGGGATGGAAAGAGGAGGCTCATTCAATGGACCCAGGAAGGAAAGAGGAGGCCAAAGTCGAGAGATATCCACAAAGGAGAAAGTCAACAAGTTGGCCCAACCAAGGGCAGGAAGCCCCAGAAGGTCATGACCCAGGGCAGAAGTCATCTGTTCTCTCCTGCATAATCACTGTGTGTGTGGTCAGCTAGAGGCTCACTGGGGCCAGTAAATACTGTGAACAGAGATCCAACCCCTCCCTGCCATCCACCCGCCCAGGGGGATGCCAGACAGGGAGGGGCCCAGCTGACCAGTCCAAAGGCTTGGTGGGAAGGCAAAGCCTGTCCTGAAAGCAAGGGTCAGAAATAAACTGGATTCCCAATCCACTTAAGCTGGATTTACTTAAAGGAGCAGGGAGACAGGCCCCAGAGACAGGGGAATCTTAAGGTCTCACCGGTGAATTTTTCAGAGGTGCTGGGAATAGGGCAGGTGACAGAAGTGGTGTGCACCCTTGGCAAGCTAAGGTCGGCGACACCTGACACGGCCCACGCGCCTCAGCACACCAGTGGATCTTGTCGGGTTTGTCACGGTAAACTGCTTCCTGTTTCAGTGTAGATGTTGAAGTATATAGAATTATCATCTCAGGTTTCAAAATGCCAAACTTTGGAAAAATATTCTGCACCAAACTCAACACCCACCTACTCCCCCTTGAAAAATGAAAGTGCAGTTTGTATGTTTTTGGAGTCTATCAAGTGAAATCGTTCCTTTGAAAAAGAAATTCCCTTTAATTATCTTCAATGCTCTTTATTTTGCTCTGGTCTTATGGCCTAAGGGTGGTTTAGATAGAAACAACACAGCGAAACTCCCAACAGGACTCTTGTGACAGGAGGCTTTTTCTTCTGTCCCTTGTGGTCCGTTCAGACTTGTGATTTCTTTATTAAAACGTTATATGATAACAGTCTCAACAGAGTACACATCATTCTAATAACTTGCTTGGCTCCGTGCTGACTACAAATGGAGCTTCACCATGCATTCAGCATTTGAGCGCCTCCACGGGCCAGGCTCTGCTTCTAGGAGCTAAGGACACAGCAATGTGTCCATTCTCAGAGAGCTTGGTGAGGAGACACAGGAAAAAAAAAAAAAAATCAAATAATTGCACATGATACAATGTCAAGGTAGTGGCCCTCTTGGATGGAGAGGTTGAAAAGGCCTCTGTGAAAAGGTCTTCATCCAGGCATTCATCCCTGAATGAAGGTGGGGAAGGCCAGGCACATCTCTGCAGGACCCAAGTTCTCGAAAGGGAAAGACAAGCCCTCCGTTGGCTAGAGTGACCACCTCTTCCCAAGTTACAATAAGCAAGTGTCCGCACATGCAGATTTACAAATACGCACATGTTTTTTCCTGGAGCTGAGTGCACCAACAATCAGACTGTTTTTTTCCTATACTCCCAGAGTGAAAATTATTTGACTTTCCATCTTTGAGCCACGAGATGCCAAACCAGATTCTTGGAAGAGATCTAGATAGTCAACCACGTGGCTTTCAGGCCTACGAACAATTTTTTCACTCTAAACCAAGGAAGTTGGACAAACAGTCTACTTGGTCTTTAGAGCAAGACAAAGCCCCAGTGGTGTTCAGTCTCTAGAGTATAGACTTCTGACTCTAAGCAACTCCACGGGCTGGTGTTTAATATCCATCTCAGAGACGGGTGTTTCCAGGATGAAATAGCAAAATGTGAGAAAAGCACAGGAATTTAAGAGTTTCCCAGCTTAATACAGCTGCACTGTTTTGATGGAAGTGAATTCCAAGAATAACAGATGGACCCATACTGAAGTTAACAAAGGAAATCACATACATCTGATTTTTTAAAAAATTATCTGCCGCTTGTCAAAAGCATGCCCCTCTTTCCTCTGGCTTTCTGGATGGCTGTGCAGCCACCTTCCTCCTGAGAAGGGCCCTTCACCCAGCCACAGGGGCCGCACCGTCCACCCCCATGCACACATCACAAGGTCAGCGCCAAATGCCATCGGTGGTCAGCAGATCTAAGTCAACATTCAATTCTCCATCCTTGGACTCTTGAGCTAGGTCTACACCACTTCTTTCTTGACAGTGTCTATTCCTTAAGAAAGAATACAAACCAGAGTTTCTAACGTGCTTGTATACCTAGAAGCAGCACAACAAAAGGTATCCAAGAAGAAAGTAGTTTAACAACAAATTGCATAGGGAGTTAGCGCTTAATGCTTACAGAGTTTCTGTCTGGAGTGATGAAAAAGTTTTGGAAATAGTGGTGACGGCTGCACACATTATGAATGTAATTAATGCCACTGAACTGTACACTCAAAAACATTTAAAGTAGTCAATTCTATGTAATTTATATTTACTACAAATAAACACACACACACACACAAGAAAGCCCAAATTCCAGTTCAAAAAAATAAATTGTATATTTATCCATTCATTTTTCTTTCAACTCAAATTTGGACATTGGTTGAAGTAAGTCAGACAGAGAAAGACAAAAATCATGTGATATCACTTACATGTGTAATCAAAAAAAATGACACAAATGAACTTATTTACAAAACAGAAATAGACTCACAGACATAGAAAACAAATTTATGGTTACCAAAGGGGAAGGGGGCGAGGAGAGGGATAAATTAGGAGCTTTGGATTAACAAAGTACTGTATATAAAACAGACAACAAGGAGGGCTTCCCTGGTGGCGCAGTAGTTGGGAGTCCGCCTGCCGACGCAGGGGACACGGGTGCCCCGGTCCGGGAAGATCCCACATGCCGCGCAGTGGCTGGGCCCGTGAGCCATGGCCGCTGAGCCTGCATGTCCGGAGCCTGTGCTCCGCAACGGGAGAGGCCACAACAGTGAGAGGCCCGCGTACCGCAAAAAAAAAAAAAAAAGACAACAAGGACCTACTGTATAGCACAGGGAACTATATTCAATATCTTGTAATAACCTATAATGGAAAAGAATCTGAAAAAGAATAGATATTTATACATATGTATAACTGAATCACTTTGCTATATACTGAAACTAACACAACATTGTAAATTAACTATACTTCCATTCCAAAAATGGTTAAAATTAAAAAAAATTTTTGGACCTTTGCAGGAGAGATCAATCATACCAAATATTTTACACACCCATCCAAAAAATTGAAAACCCCAAAAGGAATACAATGTCATAGCTGTTAACAAACACACAGACATACACACAACAGAATTTAATATGGCAGTGGTACCCCAAAAGCCAGGGCTGTATATACTATTTTAGGGATGTGCTTTGCCTCTCAACTGGACTGCAAAAAAACTACTTTGTTAAACTTTACTGTATGCCAAAAATTCTACCTTTAAATCAAATACATATCGATAAGCTAAAACACACAATTAAAATAGAGGGCAATTAACATACTCTTAGGCATAACCACAGGAAACTGCCTTTTCAGCTCCCGCATTCCACAGAGATGGCGACTTCCTATGGTTCAACGGAACCCACAGGTTAATTTGGCTGGAAGCACCGACTGCAACACCAGGGATACCTGACACTTGAGGGGCTACAGGGAGCGAAAATATAATCTGTTTCTCTCCTTTTGAGGAAAAAATGGGTAAAGTTTCCCCCAAATAAGTGCATTAATATAAGACTGTTTCTCTTTACCAAAAAGGAGAAGAAAGATTGAAAAGGGGACAGAATATACTTTTTGGTTTTTTGTTTGTTTTAAATTTATTTATTTTATTTATTTATTTCTGGCTGCGTTGGATCTTCGTTGCTGTGTGCGGGCTTTCTCTAGTTGCGGTGAGCGGGGGCTACTCTTCGCTGCGGTGCACAGGCTTCTCATTGCGGTGGCTTCTCTTGTTGCGGAGCACGGGCTCCAGCCATGCGGGCTTCAGCAGCTGTAGAACACGGCCTTCCGTAGTTGCGGCACGTGGGCTTCAGTAGTTGTGGCACACGGGCCCAGTT
Organism: Orcinus orca; assembly: GCF_937001465.1. NCBI lineage: Eukaryota > Metazoa > Chordata > Mammalia > Artiodactyla > Delphinidae > Orcinus > Orcinus orca. The sequence goes on along the minus strand of NC_064561.1, from coordinate 170,865,226 downwards.
GCTCTGCGGCATGTGGGATCTTCCCGGACCAGGGCTCGAACCCGTGTCCCCTCCATTGGCAGGCGGATTCTTAACCACTGCGCCACCAGGGAAGCCCTGCTTTTTTGTTTCTTTGAACAACATAAAAGCAACAGAATTACGTGCAGGCCAGCTGACTACAAAGATTCTGTCCTGTTGTTCAAGAATTCGGCTCTGAGAGTCACAGTATCCTAACGACACCACTTCTGCATCATTAACGTCGTCCCCCCAAACTCCTTCCCTCCATCTTTGTAAGTTTAGCTGTCTCCCTGCTGGTTTCCCCCCGCCTGCCGCCACCATTCACGGGAGCTGCCCTGGGGGGGCCCTACCCGACCTGGGGGGCCATGCCGACTGCTGCTCGCTCACTCCGCATCCGCTCACAGAGAAGGAGCTGGCGGGGGAGACCTCTTTACGCCGGCACCTGTCTCTGCCAACTGGCTTTGCCAGTGAAGCCAGGAAGGCAGCTTCTGCGGCTGCTAAAAAGGGCTGGCATTCCTGGGCTCTCCGGGGCCAGCGTGCGCAGTCAGCTTCCTCTCAGATGACATTCTCAACTCTGTTAAAAGCTCCAGGCTCCACACTTCCCTTGAGAAGTCAGATCTGACCTGTTCCCACCTCAAGATGAAATCACTCAGTTCTAGTTGTCTGATTCCTGACAATAAGGGGGGTTGCAGGGTAACCTTCGGAGCTCTGAAATGGGAGACATTCTGGGCTGTGCCGCGGTCAATTTTCCAGCACTCAACAGGCTCGCGGGAGATTTCTCTGTGACGCAGGAGTGGACCCGTACGGGATGCGGAGAGGTCAAAAAGCTGCCGCATCCATAGGACATTCAAGGGACACAAAAAGACACCCATCAATGGGGGCAAAGTGAAGGGGTAAAAAAAGCAAAGAAAAGCATCTGGACAGAGCAGAAAGTGTATGAAAAATAACCAAAAATGCAATGAAAAATCACTACACTAACCCATCATCCAGTTCGACAAAACTCGGCCCACAGTATTAATTTTAACAAGTCAAAGTGAAGGTCAAACCCAAAAGGTTAGAGATGGCTTTAAATGAGAGATGTGATTATAAATGATGAGAGTTATGTTTCCTGTGTGGCCTGCGGAATTCTGACCATCTTGGAGGGTGGGGGATGACTTGAAAGAACCAGGCAATCTAAAGGCCTTTTTGCGGATTAATAAAATGAGAAGAATAACTTTTAAAACCGAGTCTAATTATACTTGGTGCAAATAAGAGAAGGGCAGGGAGGAGGGCATTTACTTGTAGATTGGGATGATTAATTCTCCAGCCAGTAAAATATTTCAGGAGACCCCACAGAGAGACAATGCAAACAGAAAACCCAACAGGATGGTTGCAGAGAGTAAGTGTCTTGATTAAGTTGACTGGGGTAAGTTAAAAACCTACCCCTTAAAATACAATTAGGTAAATTGATATCACTATAAGCTATTTCAGAGCGATCAAATTAGGCTCTTTTCAGGAAGGATAATAAAATAGTTGACTCTCAAAGTAAAAAATCTAATTTAAAACTCATTAGTCAATTCTACAATGTTCCAAAAGGGTGCTTCAGTGATCACCCACATGCCTGGTGAACGTTTTAGAAAAGACAAAAACATTCAGTGCCAACTTCCATCCTACCCTGTTCACCAGAGTCGATCTTTTAGCCAAATATGGACCCTGCAGAGCCACAAAAGCACGGTGCTCTTCTACAACTCTGTCCAAGGCTTCACGTGCAAGAAGACAAGTCATTTCTAACTTGCAGAGCACGTGCTGACCTACCCACGTGCTTCGTGCTCCAGAAGCCACAACTATGCATTTTTTCCAAGTGTGTTAGCATGTCACTCGCACTTTTCTTTTCCCATCGGCAAATACTTCACAGCGAGTATAACATAAGTTATGAGTCAAATGGGAACGTTTTGGTCCCCTGCACTCCTGGGACCAACCTACAGCAGTTTAAATTTTGGTGTGGGATGGAATTTTAGATTAACATAAAACTATCTCCTTGGCGAAAAAAGAATAGCTGAGCAAATGTGCAAAACCCTCAGAGACTGAATGAAGTAAGAAAACGGGCCCTTTAGGGCTCTCACCAAAAAACAACACTGCGTGATCTCCTATCTACCCCCGTCCCCGTGACCTCATTTTAGGATTTTAGTTACTCGTGGCTCCGCTTGGTTTCCGACACGAAACAGGATTTTGAAAACTGCTTTTTAATCCACCTGAGCACTATTTTGCCGCAGTCAGCACAAGCCCTGGCCACGCTTGAGGTGAAATGACGGCTGGAATTGGGGGTGGGGTGGGGGGAGGGACGGAATGCACACAGAGGAAGGGAAAGCTTCTCAGGGCCTAGGGAAAATTTTCCACCGCTGCCTCAAGCTCTTTTCCTTACGTTTGCTTCGTCCGAAACAGTAGCACGGTGGTCCGCAGGGGGTTGAGAGTACTTCCTGCTCTTCACTGTAGTAACTAGCACCCTAAGGCAGTTCTCCGACTCAAACACGGACCCGCAGTATCCATACCACCAGGTGGCTGGTGAGAAATGCAGACTCTCAGCCCCCAGCCCAGACCTGCCCATCAGAATCTGCATCCGAAACGAGACCCCCAGGTGACTCCTGTACAGTAAACCAAAGGGAAATTCAACTAATCGTTTGGAAGCTGTTCACAGATTCTGAGCGGTCCTATTTTGGTAACATAAAAATTGTACTAGAACTGTTTATAGAGATACAGAACAATACCCACTTGACAGCTTTTACCCGTTACCATTTGACCTCAAACACTGATATCTTTTTTTTTCTACTGTGGTAAGATGTACACACTGACATAAAAAGGATGACAATGGCAAATTTTAAGTGTACAGTTCAGTGGCATCAAGCACATTCACATTGTTGTGCAGCCATCACCATGATGCATCTTCAGAACTTTTTCATCTTCCCAAACTAAAACTCTGGACCCATTCAATAACTCCCCATTCTCCCTTTCTGTAGAAACACCAATATCCTAACACCCTTTAACAACATACCAAATTGGGCTGAAATTAGCCCATACTTTGAAAAGTTACCACGGGTTTGATCAGGACAAGGTCATGCTCTACATCTCTGACCCTGATTCCTTCAGAAATCTGTATCAGATAAACAGCAGGTGTGTCTGTCCTGGGGACCAGAACCAGGTAATGAACTTCTAACCCTTGGTGGCTACGCCTGTATGTTCCACAGGGAATCTGTAATGTCAAGAGAGGAAGGAGTAGGTCAGAAAAGAGAGAAACAAAAGTCTTCTGGCCACTGCCAGCTCCTGATCCATGTCTTTCCAACCTGCCTCACTTTTGTCACATTTTAAACCCTGTATTTCCTACATGGGTCGCCAAGCTAATTACAGTTGTCATACTTGGGAATGACAGAGCGGACAGTGTAAGACCAAGAATTTGATGACCGATTGAAGACTCGAAGTCAAATTTGGGAGTTGTTTCCACGTTTAAGTATATGCTTTTCTGGTTTAGTTCTTTCTAAAGCCATAATCCATAAGTACCATCAAGAAGGAAGAGAATTGCTGACCTGACCAACCCTTTCCATGCCTCATGGAGGGCTGCCCATTGACCAGCTGGCAATGGTGTCACAGGACACAGACTGCTGACCACGCGACACCAACAGTAAGTAGCACTAACAGGCTGCTAGAATTGCTGTGATGCCTCTGCGGAGCAAAGCGAAGTTTGATAGGAACAGAAAGCATCCTCAGAATCTCCAAGACACTCCGTTAAGCAAAATAAGCCAGTAACAGAAAAGGACAAATGCTGTTATGATTCCACTCGTATAAGTATCTAAAGGAGTCACAATCATAGAGACAAAGTAGAAAGGTGGTTACCAAGGGGGGGAGGTGAGATGGGGAATTAAGCGTTTGCTAGGTACAGAGTCTCAGTATTACAAGATGAAAAAGTTCTAGAGATCTACTGCCCGACAACGGGAACGGACTTAACACTACTGAACTATACATTTCAACGTGGTTAAGATGGGAATTTTAACGTTATGTGGTTTTTATCACAATTTTTCTTAAGAGGAAAAAAAGGGGAAAAAAGTAAAGTATCTTTGGGATTAAAACATAAGTAGACCTAATTATTGTAATGTAATAAAAATAGTTATGGGGACAAAAACAAACAAACAAACAAAATAATAAGTCGACAAAAAAAGAAAAGAATTCCCCATTAAGTTCTGTCAAGTCAGGTACACGGTTTAAATATTGTTTTCCCTTTTTTATTATCATCTTGAAAAGTATGTACAAGGCCTGAAAGAAACTGAATTCTCATCTGGGGAAAGTGAGATGGCAAGAGGGGAGGAGTTAAGGCAAGACAGAAAAATGCTGGCCGGGTCACTTGGTCCTTAGTTTTACAGGTCACATCACACTACCCGAGAACCTGATGGGAAAGAGACCAGACGGGGCATCAGTGACTGGGAGACACTGGATTCCCAGTGGTCTCTTTGCTCCCCTCTCCCTGCACCCACCACCCCCCTCTCTCCATTGCACATCACAGCTATATCTTCACCAACAGACAAATACTGAAGCACCATTCAAGACTCTCGGATGAAAAAGTAACTGAGGAATTGCAAAATAGCCCAGAAACATCACTGCTTATTAATCCAAGAAATGAGGAATGTACCACCAAGAGGATCATCTCTGCTCAAGGTTTTGATAACCAAGGAGCCCATCAGCCGCAAACTATACAACACTGACCTTGAAGATTTTGTTCTCAACACAACTTGCAAACAAAATTCAGCAACTGAGAGTTTGAAATACTGGCATATGATGTCATTTTAGTCCTTTATGTCTTCAATTTTAATATATGTCTCTGTGGGAGGTACCCATTTCTAAAACTAAAATTCCTTGGGATTAAAGACACACACGACTATATATAAGATAGGTAACCGACAAGGACCTACTGTGTAGCACAACGAACTCTACTCAATATCTTGTAATAACCTATAATGGAAAAGAATCTGAAAAAAAAATTTCTATATAACTGAATCACTGTGCTATACACCTGAAACTAACACAACATTGTAAATTAACTATATTTCAATTTAAAAATGTTTTAATTGGTTTCCTTATAAAATGGAGAAACTGGGCTCCTTTCACCATTGTCCAAATATAAGCAGTAGGCCAGTTTCTGGATTCAGGTATTTGTTTTCAGTGATATGGCTTTTCACTTGTTTTACACTGAAGAATAGGGACCCTGGAGCAGTGGTTCCCACAAACAGAAGGAGCTTCTTCAGTTGCTTCACAAGGTGGATGAAGAGGCTCAGGTTAGGTGGTTTGGTGCATCCTGTCCTTACAGGGACCAGGACACTGCTACAGTCTCACTGGCAGGCCAGTAGTTCCAACACTAGGAAAGTTGACGAATTTTAAGGGAACGTGGTCATGAAACCAATCGGGAAATATTGGTATATTTGAACTTTTTCTCAAATTGCTTGCACCCTATACTTCTGATTCTTCTTGATCCCCAGGAAGGAAACCAGCCAAGTGTGGTGCTCTTCTGTCCAGTACTAGTTAGAACACTTTGATTTCGATTTGGGAGAATTTTTTATTGTGTTGCTCACACACTCGAGGTGTGCATTACACATTCCTTTTGGGATTCTGTTGTATCACTTAGAAAAGATGTTTAAGGTATGAAGGGCGAGGAGAATAAGCACACGTGCCCTTACGTAGGGTCACCCGAGGAAGCAGAACACGGATGTCACGAAGCTGCAGGGACTCTGCTCACCTGACCATAGTCTGTCCGGAAGACAATGACGCCCTCTGCACAGGAATTTACGGTACTTGGAAAATGCTGGCCATTTTCTCTCAGCCAGACCCGTGTTCCCTGTAAACAAAACAAGCAGGATTTAACTATGAGTTTGGATTGCATTTTGTGGCAAAACACCACTCTTAAAATTACTATGACTACTACATTCCTTAAAAATCACCTTTTGAAAAGCAAACATCTTTCTCAAATAAGCAAGGAATGAATCTTCAAAGAAAGCATCACCCACAGCCTTACACGTGTACAAGTGTGACTGAGACAGCGTCCCACCAGACAGAGAAAGGACAGAGAAAATAGTACTAAAATGCAACTGAGGGACTTCCCTGGTGGTGCAGTAGTTAAGAATCCACCTGCCAATGCAGGGGACACGGGTTCGAGCCCTGGTCTGGGAAGATCCCACATGCCGCGGAGCAACTGAGCCCGTGCGCCACAACTACCGAGCCTGCGTGCCTAGAGCCTGTGCTCCGCAACAAGAGAAGCCACCGCAATGAGAAGCCCGTGCACTGCAACGAACAGTAGCCCCCGCTCGCCGCAAACAGAGGAAGCCCGCGTGCAGCAATGAAGACCCAACACAGCCAAAACCAAAAAATTAAATTAATTAAAATGCAATTGATTTATATGGATTATATCTTCACATACACGCTTTAAGGCAAGCACCATTATCATCCCATTTTACAGATGCAGAAGTGGAGGCCTAGAGGTAAAGAAACTTGCCCAGCATCACACATCCAGAAACCACAAGTTTAACCAGGTCACCACACTGCTTCACCCCAAGTCAAGAACTCTTTGGGACCTTCAGGCTCCATCTTCCCGGGTCCAAGCCCCATGCACTTGCCCACTTGGAGGGCATCAGGACACTCCACTGACTTCCTACTTGGACCAAATCCACATGTCAACTAGACTCTCCAAGAGAGGGATGATTTTTTAGTAAATATCACAACCCAATCCACTGGTGTGAATTTTGGTAGGATTCCACCAGACACCAAATGCACCGCAAAGTTTGCAATGATATCCCAACAGATAACAACTTCCAGATCCTACTGTTTTAACCTGGGGCACAATTTTTTGGCACTGATTTCATTTCCCTTTTTTATTTCTCCACTGGGCAAATAAAATGACAACCACAATACTTAGCCTTTCAATGCTGAATTTCCTCTTTCTTTGATTTCACAACATGAAAACTGTTTGTTTTCAAGGACAAGTGATAAAAAAAAAGTTTGAAGAAATTATTGGGTGTTCACTGATCAAATTATAAAGAGTTATCTTTATGGGAATTCTTGTACATGGTGATGGGAATGTAAATTGGTGCAGCCACTATGCAAACAGTACGGAGGTTCCTTAAAAAACTAAAAGTTGAACTACCACATGATCCAGCAATTCCACTCCTGGGTACATATCCAGAAAAAACAAAAACATTAGTTCCAAAAGAAACACTTACCCCAGTGTTCACAGCAGCACTATTTACAACAGCCAGACAGGGAAGCAACCCAAGTGCCCATCAACAGACAACTGGATAAAGAAGATGCGTGTATGTGTGTGTGTGTGTGTGTATGTGAAAATTACTCAGCCATAAACAATAATGAAATACTGCCATTTGCAGCAACGTGGATGGACCTAGATAAATCATGCTTAGTGAAGTAAGACAGAGAAAGACAAATACTGTATGATATCACTTATATGTGGAATCTAAAAAAATAACACAAATGAATGTATATGCAAAACAGGAACAGACTCACAGATACAGAAAACAAACTAGTGGTTACCAAAGGGAGGGAAGAGGGACAAATTAGGGGTATGGGATTAACAAATACAAACTATTATACATAAAATAGATAAGCAACAAGGATATACTCTATAGCACAGGGAATCATATCCATTATCTTACATAATATCCATTAACCTATAATGGAATATAGTCTGCAAAACTAGTAAATCACTACGCTATACACCTGCAACTAACACAATATTCTAAATCAACTATACTTCAATAAACAAATACTTATTTTTAAAAGAGAATTACCTTTATGACTTATGTATACCCTATGTGCTGAAATCGCTTTAGTATCTCATTATGTTATTTCTACTCTGCTCAACAATTTCATCAACTCCAACAAAAATGAAAGAGTGGAAATTTAATACCAAAATTATCACTTGAAATAGCACATAAACTTCTTTTCTAGAACTTTCAACCTCATTTCATTGATCTGCTTAATTTCTGGGGGTTTTTCTGCAGTACGCGGGCCTCTCACTGTTGTGGCCTCTCCCGTTGCGGAGCACAGGCTCCGGACGCGCAGGCTCAGCGGCCATGGTTCACGGGCCCAGCCGCTCCGCGGCATGTGGGATCCTCCCGGACCGGGGCACGAACCCGTGTCCCCTGCATTGGCAGGCGGACTCCCAACCACTGCGCCACCAGGGAAGCCCTAATTTCTCTTTTGATTTGAAATGTTAAGTGAAATATTAAAAATATATTGGTTATACATTCAACCTGTAGTTTAAGGGACTACTGTCACTCTCAACACAGAGAGATGGCAGGGGGAAAGCAATATAAAAGTAAACTAAGTATACCCATCACTTTATGCTACTTTAAGTTGTGTTACTAATAGCATAAATAGTAGCTTCCAGTAATGGAGTGCCCATGAGGTGTCACAGTCACATGCTAAGAGCCTCAATAATACTAATACTAAGCTAATCTTTGGTAAGAAAGGAATCCCTGCCCCGAAACTGAAGTTCAGAGCTTAAGTCCTTACCTAATGTCACACAGCTGGTGACCAAGCCAGGTCTCAAATCTTTCCAATTCCTAATTCCATGCTCTTTCCACACATCACACTGTCTCCTTAAAGTAATTCAGAAATCAATAAAATGCGCTAATAGGTCAGTCAACAACTAACACACAAAGGTCCCTTTAAGTGTTCAGTTATCACACACAACTCCTTCTAAAAGGGAAAATTTAATATATAAAAATCCAACTTACAAGTTACTCCCTCAGTGCCAATGTTGATCCTGCTTAAAATACACCAGCCAGGACCTAAAACGTTTGTTGTCAGCACTGTGACCCAGGATCCCTCGTAAGTCACCCTTGAGTTCAATGAAAGCATTTGGGGTCAGCAAGCTAGACCTTGGGGCTCTGGAAGGAGGGGGACCCAGAGGCAGGGCCACATGTGCATGAGGTTCCACAAGCGTTTCCGCCAAGAAGATCAAGGTGGCTGGAGCCCAAGGTTAAAATGGCACCGGCTCCTGTTTCCCTTACAAGTTCTGTGACTCTCCCAGCATCCCCGCTACAACTCTACACAAGGACCTCCACATGGGTATCCCCTTTCTCTTTATTGTGGGAATTTTAAGTTGTTAACTCCAAACTTCTTCAACCCTCCCTCCGTAGAGGGGTTGAAATTCTCCATGATAAAGATGGAAAAGAGCATCAAAAATGAGTATGAAGTGTTTCTCTATAAACCCTGAACTGTCTTATTTAAAGAACACACGTAACACCAACACGGCCGAGTTGCCATGCCTGCACAGGTCAGTCACAGACCTCCGATTCCCACTTTGGGCTAAGACACAGGTAACGTCCAGAAAGAAGGACACGACTGTTTGTCAGTCCCGATTTCTTTATTAGCAAACAGCTCCTTTCCAAAAAGGACGTTTACTACAGGCATCTATCTCTAAGACTGCTCTCTTTCAAATATCATTCCACACCAAAACTGCAGTATTTGTAATGTTCTAGAAAGAGACTTCCAAGTGCCTGAACTACTTTTTCATTCTTTTTAAAATTCACATGTCAGAGACTGCAACATTGAAAGCTTTCAAGTACCTCCGTGTACACTCATACACACACACACACTCACTTAAATGGGAATTTTCAAACTCATAAGGTAAAAACTTTTACTCACTAGGTAAAACCATAAAATAATTCACAGTGGACCTCCAACCCAGAATCCTGAATCCAAAGCTTTGTTTGCTATGACCATCATCTGCTTTGCTTTGATCAAAAAGGATTTCATGCCCCTGTTGACCAAGTATCAAAACTGTCTATTTAGTATGAATAAACATTATGTTATGAAACATTACTGAATTAATATAAACTGTCACCAGAATTAATAGAAATCTCCCAACTCCCAGGGGGTACACTGCATGCAGTTTCTTTTACTTGAGTTTTCTTGTTCTTTTCACCTTCTCATTTGAAAGTGTGACCAAGCCCTTGTTGACACAGTCCTTCCTACAGGAACAAACACACAGCTCAACCTCCTTAGTCCAAAGGTCTTTCTCAAGAGGTGTGAAGAGCTGCTAATAAACAAGTTTTACAAAATCCAGCCCAGATTTCAAATCTAGAGCCCCATGGGCCAGTTTTCCTAAACCTACAGCGGTATCTTCCCCAGATAGGAAGGGAAATGCATTCGAAACACTCCCTTTGTTCTTTGAAAAAGTTTAAACAGGCAATTTTCATAGAATCAGAATTGCAAAGTAAAACTGGTGAAATGGATATTTTTACATAGATTGTTCTGGGTGGTTTCTCTCATCCCCCAAACTTTCTGCTTCCATTCCATTAGAATAGAACACATATGCCCAGGTCCAGGAAAGAGGCCACCCACAAGCATCTGAATACGAAATCACAGAAAGACATTTACCAGACCATCCAAGTTTGAGTGGGGAAGAAAAATGTGCCCACCATATGCAAACCATTATATTCTCTCACTGTTAAATAAGACTGATAATTTAATGTACAATGCAGGCATATGGAGAAAGCTCCTAGCCAATGGAGAAAACTCACAATTGGAGCAAAGATATGCCTTTAAAAGTAGGTGGAACAAGTTTGATCATAAAATAGATGTTTTATTAAAACTTGGGACGTTTTCATCTTAATCTGAGACAGATATGTGTTAAATTCAACTTCTGAAAACTTTTTCTGCACATAATCAGCAGTAATAGTTTTACAAGACAAAGCACTTGCACAGAAAATTCCCATCTCTTTGATCTTTAGAGCAATCCTATAAGGCGGTGAGTAATACCATCCCTTCAAAAATAAGGTTTCCATTGCCAACAAATCATTTCCTGGCTCTAATAAAAAAAAGACTGACCATACCAAGTGCTGGTGACAATGTGGAGAAACTGGCAGTGATATAAAATGTTATATCCACCTTGGAAAACAGTTTGATGGTTTCTTAAAAATCAAAACATAATCTCACCGTATGTCCCAAGAATTCAACTCCCAGATATCTACCTTCTGAAAAAAAAAAAAAAAAAATTCTAAAAAGCCTTGTAAGCAAACATTCGTAGCGGCATTATTCATAATAGCCATATACTAGAAATCACTTGTCGGCAGAAAAACAATGCACAACCTAAAAGTTGCGAGTTACGTTTTATTCGAGGACCTTATGGAGGACTACAGCCTGGGAGCCAGCCTCCTGGACAGTTCCGAGTTAACAGTTGCAAACAGGTAAGGGAGGAGCCAGGATATATAGGGTTTGTGCTGGGGAAAAAAAAAAAAAAAAAGTGGTCAAACATCAAAAGATGACTGCTAAGCACAAAACCCAACATCTCAAGTTCATGACTGTAGTGTTTTTCTATGTGTGGGAAGATGCAAGAGTCTGGGCTCCTTGAAATTATTCCTTAGATATGCATCTTAACTATCTAGGGTCAAGATCCTATTTTTCTCCATCCTGAATTCCCCTCAGGGGGCACCGTTGGGGGCGACTGCAGTGGCTGATGGTGGGGATGTTCACTTTTTTACGGGAATGGCGGGCAACATTTTTTTGTCCGCACACTCAGATGTCCATCAACTGGTTCAGAAACAAAATGCGATAAACCTACACAAGGCTTAGTAATAAGAAACAAATCACAGAATCACCAACAAGGATGAATCTCAAAAACATTATGCTAAGTGAAAGAAGCTACACACAAAAAAGTAGAGAAGGGGCAAATCCATCAATGCAGAAACTAGATGAAGAGATGCCCAGAGCACGCTGCCTGCACGTGGAAACAGGAACTCTGGGGGGTCGATGGAACTCCTCTAAAACTGGACTGTGCTGATGCTGCACAACTGTATAAATGCACTAAAATCCACTCAACCGTGAATCTACAATGGGTGGATTTTATTGTATGTAATTATACCTTGGTCATTGCAAATCATTTAAAAAGATTGTCTCCCAGCCTATGTACTTCTCAATGGTACATGAACATTCTTAACCGCTCCATAATGGGAAAAACCCAATCATGTCTCTATAACTGAGCAACTGCAGTATCAAGAAACACACACACACAGCCATGATGACTGCATGGAAGAGCTGTGTTAAAACTCTGAAGATGGCTGTTGGGTTCATTAAGTTCTCCGCTCTTCATTAGGTAGACAAGGGGGCCTCGGAGACTACAAGGCTACAAGGAGACATGTCCGAACTCATCTCCAGGTGAGGCTGTGGTAGAGGGCGTCCCTGTCTCAATCACTGGCCCCCCTCCCTGGAAGATTATCATAAATCCCCGGCCAACGGTGTGTGACTCCAGTACCTCCTTGGGCAAGAAGTTGTACCTATCTCCTCCCTGCTACCACGGAAACATGACGTAGCTCTGCAAAGCCTAAAATATTTACTTTCTGGCCCTTTACGCAGAAAGTCTACTGATCCTCATTTAAGAAGATTAAACTTCTACCATAGATTTCAACTTACTGTTGCCCCATTTTTAAAAAAGTTTTTTTCTTTTAAACTATTACATTTCTCTTCTGATTTTAAGAATGATTCTCTTCCCTGAACTTTGAAAAAAATGAGTTTAAAAATAAGGTAGGAAAACAACCCTAAAAAGAGATAATGATGATGGACTTTAAATACCATGCTGTGTGGCATGTTCTAATTACAGATTCACAGAAAAGAGAACATTCTTCAGCCAAACACACAACTCAGTCTTAGACCCAGAACAGGGCACTGCACTTATTTTTCTCCCACAACTGCTTACTTGGCCCACATTGAGTACCACGGTTCAGGAGTCTAACAACCTACACCATAAAGTAACAAACTGTTCCTGAAATGAGATCTGCTCTTTTTTTTTTTTAAAGACAAAGAGGTCAAATAGATTTGTAATGGAAAGATTAATATGGTTATTTAAATCTGCAGTAAGTTAATCAGGCAAAAGAAAGTTCTCCTCTTTTGCCGGCAATGACTTAGTAAAGAAGTAACCTGGCTTAGAAGATGTCTAATGTAACAGGCTGGGACATGGGGGTCCCTGCTCTTGAAGATACTGAATTCCAGAAACGAGATGTGGGTAAAATGTGTTAGTACAAGGATTTAAACAGTATTTTAAAAACTGAGGTGTAACTGACATGTAACATACTAGTTCCAGGTATACAACATAATGATTTGATATCTGTATATACTGAGAAGTGATCAACACAGTAAATCTAGTCAACATCCATCACCGCACATAGTTAATTCTTTTTTTCTTATGAGAACTTTTTCTTTTGTCGGTACGCGGGCCTCTACCTGTTGTGGCCTCTCCTGTTGCGGAGCACAGGCTCCGGAAGCGCAGGCTCAGCGGCCATGGCTCACGGGCCCAGCCGCTCCGCGGCATGTGGGATCTTCCCGGACCGGGGCACGAACCCGTGTCCCCTGCATCGGCAGGCGGACTCTCAACCACTGCGCCACCAGGGAAGCCCTATGAGAACTTTTAAGATCTACTCTCTTTGCTAAGAGAGTAGCAAATATACCATATGGTATTATTAACCCTAGTCACCATGCTGTCCATTAGGTCCCCAGGATTTATTTTATATCTGTAAGTTTGTACCATTTGACCCCCCTCACCCAATTCCCCCACCCCCTACGTCTGGCAACCACTAATCTGTTCCATCTATGAGTTCGGGGGGGGGGTTGTGGGGGAAATGTTCCCACGTAAGTGAGATCTCTCCTCTTTTATAGTCATTTTTGTTGTTGTTGGAAGTAGGAACACCTTTTCATCAACTGAACAGATGCTATTTTTTTCCAATCCTTATCACTCAAATCCACCTTAAAGGACACAGGGCATTTATAACATACAGAGTCCTAACACAGGTTCTTCCACCACATCACTACTGACATTTTGGGTGAGGTAGTTTTTTGCTGAGCAGAGCTGACTGTCCTAGTTGGGAACCACTGGTCTAGAGTAACAGAAAGTTCTAGAGCCACAGCCAAATTAAAGGAGTTTTCAAACCCACTAACTTAAAGCAGACTCCACTGTCTCAATTCTAGGAATTTCCACAACCCCCCAAAGTAGGATCAGCCCAGACACGGTCTACCTGGGGCAGATCTAATTTCCGGTGACCTTGGCTGGGTGCTTACACAGGGAAGGGAGGGGCCTGTACAATGTGATTCAAAACATCTGACGAGCAGAAGGGAGGAGGTCTCCGAGGCAGACAGCTGGACGGCAGTACTAGGGGGACTCTCTCCTTTTTCTCCTCTCTTTCCACTGTGCTGTTTTGGGGTTTTTTTAATGTACTTTTCATGTTTAGAACTAACAATGTTTTTATGCAGACAGCTGGAACTGCAGAGATGAAACCTCTCCAAACCCTGTGCTCTTTCACCTCAGGGGAGATTTCAACCCCAAGTCCTTGCAAAACCTCAACGCACAACTTGTCAGAATGTTTGGAAACGGTGCAGGTGAGAACAAAGTGAAGCATCATCACGCGTACAGAGTGAGTATGAAAAATACAGCGTGAACACGAGCAGTGGGGACAAAGGAGCATTGCTGGCTGGAGACAAGCTTAGAAATGAAAGGAAAAGGTGGAGCCCAAGGCATCTCCCCTGCAGAGACAGCCACCCCTCGAGAGGGGACCTGGAAAAAGTGAAGCAGCTGGGCAGCCACCGTCCCCAGAATCCCTACTGCCGCGGGTGGTCTGTGCATTCCTCGCCACGCAGCAGGCAGAGCATGGGGCCGCCGAGGCTGAGTGATCCCCTGACTCACTTCCTCCTCGTGACTGTGAGGCTTCAGACCTGAGGCTGGCACTCCTTTCTGCACAACTGTCTCAGATGCCAAAGAGCCCTGGACTGCTTGGCGCCCAGTGGAACTTGGGCGGTTTCAGGCTCAGTGCTCAAAGGATGCAGAATTCAGGTAGTGCGGGCCCAGCACCAACTGCTGAGGAGGGAAAAGTAATGACAGGAGGCTGTGAGCACACAGCCCGGAATGTCAGAAGCATGTGGCGTAAGGATCCCAAGTTTGTACCATTTCACTGTGGTTATGGAACAGCGATGGTGTTTGTTTTCTACAATAGGCAACGCCAAGAACAACTGTTCTACACCCATCAGAGCTGATGCCACCATGAAATTCCAGGGGAAAATGTATTGCTGCCACTCATCTTCAGAACTCATAGACATAACCCCTCCCACACAAACACTCCCAAAGACTGTGTGAGAAGTGTGGCGTTAACTCCCCAGACTGGCCTAGGGAAGTCTTTAAAGGCACCGCTTTTTTTTTATATATATAAGGAATATATTCCAGCTCTCTGTAGCTGAAATGCGCTTGTAGCTGTCAGCTGTGTCATCATCAGGGGCAACATCATTTCTTGGGCCTGCCTATGGGCCTAAAGATCATTTATAGCACTATTCCCAGAGGAAGATGTGTCATGTCCCAAACACCTAACCATCAACACATAAAAAACAGTATGGTTGTAAACTGAGACTGCCTACATTCAATACTATAAAGTTCACAATCTGTCCCGTGCCCCTGGAGAGTTCCCAGTGAGAAGGATCGTGTGGCATCCATATTCTTTCCCGCTGTCCGCCCGTAAGGTCAAACTCTGTCACCACTATGAGCTGTAGCTTCCATGCAGAAAATAACATGAAGAGTACGTGAGCAGTAGGAGGTGGAAAGGCAGAAAAAAGAAGAAAGAAAACAGTAAAAGATTTTGCCAACAATAAACTAATCTTTGTTCATTGTTGCCCAGGTGAAGATACAAAGACACATTGATATCCCCCGCTCCCAATCAAAACAAAAACAAATTACGCTAACGGGCAAGACACCTTATTTATGAACTTGTAATTCTTTAAAGAGTTTATTCGGACTTCCCTGGAGGCACAGTGGTTAAGAATCCACCTGCCAATGCAGGGGACATGGGTTTGAGCCCTGGTCCGGGAAGATCTCACATGCCGCGGAGCAACTAAGCCCATGAGCCACAACTACTGAGCCTGCGCTCTAGAGCCCGCGAGCCACAACTGCTGAGCCCGCGTGCCACAACTGCTGAAGCTCGCGTGCCCAGAGCCCATGCTCCGCAACAAGAGAAGCCACCGCAATGAGAAGCCCGTGCACCACAGCGAAGAGTAGCCCCCCCTCACCACAACTAGAGAAAGCCCGCGTGCAGTGACGAAGACCCAACGCAGCCAAAAATAAATAAATAAAAACAAATAAATAAATAAATTTTAAAAGAAAGTTTATTCCCCTGATTATGGGGTTCCAACTTGCCAACTGATTCCATCCCGGCTTTATATTCTAATTTTCTCTACCTTCCTCACAACTCCTCCAAACAGCTTTTCAGTTATTCTTTCAAACTACAGTGACTAGAAATAATCCCAGAAACAATTTGACACTGAAAGAAACGAGATATCTCCAAGCCGCTGAGACAATCTCAGACAGTGTAGGAATGTGACAATCCAAGGAACAAAAAACGAATTATTCCATCTCTTAGTTAACCAATCATCACACAGCCAACACATATGTGTTTAAAAGAAAACAGAAAATGGACCCAAAGAATCAGCCAACACACCTAAAATCTATTCAATCTATAAGTCACTTCACCCATAAATCCATCCACCCACCCACCTGGCCAGCTTTCCGCAAGCATCTTTTGAGCCCCCTACTACGTACGTACCAGGCACTCTGAAAAGATTCACCAGTATATAAAACCGTTCCTGCTCTAAACCATTTATATGTTAGAGGTAAAACTATGCCTGTTCTAATACTCTCTTCCTATATAGTCTTTCTTCTGAAGAAAGGAATTAGGTAACAGGAAGAGCAGAAGAATAAGAGAAGGAAGAGAAGCAGGTAAATGGGAATGGGCCTTGCAGACTTTATAAAATGAAGACAACTGTTCTAAGAACTCTCAAAAACTACTGGAAATCCTCTCTAAGGGACACAAAACAAAAGGCTTCAGAACTGCCTTCCATTCTTCCTTTTAGTGGAAACAGTAGGAGATATAGAACAGAAGGGACAATAAAAGAACATCACAAGATGTTTTCACTCCTCGTGGAACGTAATACCAGACGTCCTCTACCTCTTATTTCCTAGAGTTCTGTCCTTTTCTATTCTTGACAAGAATACTTTTCTTTCAAACACACACACACACACAGACACAAAAAAAAAACTGGTAAGATAATCTTAATGAAATCCTGGCTGTATTCTGGCTACCATCTGTTTTTAGAAAAAATACACAAACTTACTCAGGAGTTTGTCGTTACTTCATAAAAACGAATGACCCAAGAACACAGTAGGAAGTAAATAAACTTGAAACGGCTATTTCTCATTTCAGCTGCGTACATCCTCCTTAATTCCTTTGCAGGATTTTATTGAATTCAAAAACATTTAATCTTTTTCATAAAATCCTACTTCCTGAATTGAGAGTTGCACAAGAAATCATCCAGCCCCAAAGTGACAGGTATCATGTTGGTGAGAACATGAAAAAACTGGAACCCTCAGACCCTGCTGGTGAGAACATGAAAAAACTAGAACCCTCATACCCTGCTGGTGAGAACATGGAAAAACTAGAACCCTCATACCCTGCTGGTGAGAATGTAAAATAGTGCAGCTGCCCTGGGAAACGGTCTGGCAGGTCCTCAAAAAGTTAAACATAGTCACTATACGACCCAGGAATTCCACTCCCAGCTATATACATGAGAAATGAAAACATATGGCCACACGAAAACCTGCATATAAATGTTCCCAGCAGCATTATTCACAACAGCTCAAACAGGGAAACAAACAAACTGAGGGACAGACTTTTTAAAAAATGTGGTATATTCGGAGAACGGAGTATTATTCAGCGATAAAAAAGGATGCAGAACTGATACACGTTACAATATGGATGAGCCTTGAAAACATTACACTGGCTGAAAGCAGCCAGTCACCAAGCACCACGTATTGTAGGATTCCATGTACATGAAATGTCTAGAAGGTAAAGCCAAAGAGATAGAAAGCAGATTGCTGGCAGCCTAGGGCAGGTGTAGGCAGGGACTGGGAACAGGGCGTGACTGCTAATAGGTGTGCGGTTCCCTTTATGGAGTGACGAAAACGTTCTGGAGTTAGACAGTGGTGATGGCTGCACAGCTATTAGTATATATGAGCGTTCGTATATGAGGATATTACACCAGTAGTATACTTAGTGAATACACTAAAAACCACTGAACTGGACACTTTAAAAGGCTCACGTCTATATGTGAATTATCTCACAAATGGAAAAGAGGAGAGGGGGAGAGAGACAAACAGCTAGAAGAAAAACAGGCTCACACCTGACTTCATTCACTCCCCGGATCCAGTTATCCCAAAGGCCATCTTCATCCCTGACCTCCCTCATTACGCAGGTCCAAGAAATTCCTCTTTCCAGTTTACACTGGTTTTTACTGAGTCTCCATCATTTACAAGCAAAGGAATAGCAGCTATTATTTTTGCAGCAGACAAATGTCATGACTTTCAGAAGACATCTAGAATGCAATTCACTCACCCATGTCAACGACCATAAGTTTTATATGCTTTCCCTTGAACGTCAAAACGAGTTATTTCAGTGCTTTGACGACGTGATGTATGTTATACTAGGATTTTATCACCTGTATTATAGGAGGCAGTGGTGGGTTTGTTTCACTAGCCAGTGAATTCCCAGCACCTAGAACAGGGCCAGACACACTGGATGAGGGATAAGTATTCATTCACTCTGAATCCCAAATCCTATCTCAGGGCCCCGCGCACTGCCCAGGGAACACATGGTGGCATCTGCAGGAACCGTGCTGCTCACAGAGAGATGCAGCGTCACTCAAGATGTCAGTAAGAGGCCACAGAAACCGCATTGGATGCTTCCCCAGAAGGTATGGACTCAAATCCAGCTCTACTACCTGTAGCTCAGGACAGCTGTAAATTACTTGAGACTTCTCCATGCAAACTGAGAAGTCATCTAACTTGTCTGTTGTACAAGCACAAGATCACACGAGACAGCTTACCAAAGTGCTCCAAAGGCACAGGGCCCTCGACACAGCATGGCAGTATCTATATTTGGGGTCTTGCTGCCAGCACCTCCCAGGTCACACCCAGGAGGGCTTTCAGCCATCGTATGGTTTTCATTTTGCTTTCCTCTGAATGCCAAGCTACAGAACCTAAAAACACACAGGCCTAGTTTAAATAACCATGGGAACTGACCTCTCCTCCCAACCACCAAAACTACAACTTCAGTTGCTTTCCAGCTACGAAACACTTAAAAATAACTTGCAAAGACAGGCTACACCCATCAGGAAGGTGATGGGGGTGCTGAGGGTGGTGGAAACAGTCTAAGTGACCGAAGTGCCTGTGTTTGTTCCATTTGATATCTACCATGATTTTATCTAAATAAAATGATTTCTCTCCTGTGCCAAAACCCATTCCATCTCTTCTTGGGTTCCAGAGAGATCTGGGTAGAGAAAGACACTGTCTTAAAAAGGCAGCGTATCCAACAGCCCAGTGGCAATGCCAGGTTATGCCTCCATCACTAACTTGGGCTGAAATCTGAGATTCTTCTCCAAGGACACAGGCCTCTCCGTTGGAGGGCAGGTACAAGACATGGAGGAGGACACACAGGCACCTGGCACACGACAGGCCAGAGAGGCGGCAGAAGGCAGCGGGGTTTGTGGTGGTTTTGCCGTTGTTAAGTCAACCTTTTATTTTCTGAAGAGCTCCAGATTTTACAGAGAAGTTGCAAAGCTAATACAGACAGTCCCCACACACCTTCACTTGGGTTTCCCTAACTGTTAACATTCATCACAGCTAAGGAGCCAACACAGGTGCATTACTATGAATGCAACCCAACACTTCATGTGGATTTCACACCAGTGTTTCCCTGACGTCCTTTTCCTGTCCCAGGATTCCATCCAGCACATTCTACTTAGTCCTCATGCCTCCTCAGGGCTTCTCTGCTCTGTGACAGTGTTTAAAGGCTTTGGCAGTTTTGAGGAATACAGGTCAGGTATTCCGTAGACTGTCCCTCCATCAGGGACTGTCTTAGGTTACCATGGAGTGTAGTGGTTTCCAATGATGGTTCAAATCCAGGAGTCAAACTGCCTGAATGGGAATCCTGGCTTTACTGCCTCTTAGCCACGTGGCCTGGGACAAATTAACCTCCACAGCCCTCGGTTTCCTCATCTTCAGAAGAGCAGAAATAAACCCTCCCTCCCTCCAGGGTACTGTGGAGATTAAACAGGCTATAACTCTGAGAACGAAGGTGAGGGGATAGTCAGGAATTCTCCACGGGGAGACACGGTCACCGACTGACTGAACACAGATGCTGGGCCACAGCAATCCCACTACTGGGCATATACCCTGAGAAAACCATAATTCAAAAAGAGTCATGTACCACAATGTTCATTGCAGCTCTATTTACAATAGCCCGGAGATGGAAACAACCTAAGTGTCCATCATCGGATGAATGGATAAAGAAGACGTGGCACATATATACAATGGAATATTACTCAGCCATAAAAAGGAACGAAATTGAGCTATTTGTAATGAGGTGGATGGACCTAGATTCTGTCACACAGAGTGAAGTAAGTCAGAAAGAGAAAGACAAATGTCGTATGCTAACACATATATATGGAATTTAAGAAAAAAAAAGTCATGAAGAACCTAGGGGTAAGACAGGAATAAAGACACAGACCTACTAGAGAATGGACTTGAGGATACGGGGAGGGGGAAGGGTAAGCTGTGACAAAGCGAGAGAGAGGCATGGACATATATACGCTACCAAACGTAAGGCAGATAGCTACTGGGAAGCAGCCACATAGCACAGAGAGATCAGCTCGGTGCTTTGTGACCGCCTGGAGGGGTGGGATAGGGAGGGTGGGAGGGAGGGAGACGCAAGAGGGAAGAGATATGGGAACATATGTATATGTATAACTGATTCACTTTGTTATAAAGCAGAAACTAACACACCATTGTAAAGCAATTATACTCCAATAAAGATGTCAAAAAAAAAAGATGTTGGGCCAGAGACACAGGACAAAGATTCGTAACAGGCAAACCTGACTTCCAGAAACCTGCGGTCCAGGCCTGACGCCACGGGGCTCATCTGGGGACACACACAGAGCACCCGTGTGTGAGGCGCTGGCGAAGGAACCAGGCCTCACGGGAGCAGGATTCTGAAGGATGAGCAGGACCCCCCGCCATGGGCCAGTGGGAGTCTCAAGGTAAAAGGTCCAATTTCCTGCCAATTAGCTGAGGACTGGTGACGAAGATACACTGTCAACGGGCCTACCTGCTCTGTAAACCATCTATAAACTATGAACAGCTCCACACACCAAAAAACGAAGGCATTCACCTTCCTCTAGTCCGAGAAAGAAAAGTCTCAAACTCTAACCGACCAGGCTCTAGAGACCACTGACCAATAAAATGGGGGCCAAATTACATTGTTTTCCAATGCAGTAGACTTTTTTCCAACTATATTTGTTAGAAAACAAACACAAAAATACCCCCAGCAGCCAAGTCTTTGAGGTATCAACTTTTAATTCCACCTCAGTCCCTAAGACTCTTGAGTCACTCAAAGCTTGGAAATTCTCAAGATCTCCTCGAGTAGAACCGATAGGTGGGCAGAAGCAGGGGCCAGGGCTGTAGTTAAGACCCTACTGGGGGGGGACAAGAATAAGCCAAGCCCGGGGGCAGGGGAATGGGTGAAGTCTGGAGCCTGCAAACCAATCAGCCCAGGGCCACTGGGGCGGGTAACTCGAAGCTCTGAGTGCTGACGCTAAGGGAGGTTCCTCCCGGACCCCTGGATGCCAGGCCCCACCAGCACCAAAGCGGCCCTGGCCCAATGCGAAGGCCCTGTGCCCTCCTTTCTCGTTCCCAGGAAACCTCTCACTACCCGCAGGCCAGCGGTGAGAACAAGGCTCAGTCCAGCCAAGAGCTGCTTGCCCAGCGAGGGGCGAAAGGGAATTTCCTAGGAGTGGAGTCCGGCAGCCCTGTCTTCCTCCGTCCCGCCCGACTCCGTCCTCCCCAGGCCACTCTAGCCACACCTGAAGCCTCACCACACACACACACCAACTGCCCCGCTCAGTAAAAAGCCCGATTCATGGCTGGCAGCGGGAGGGCTTGCGTGCAAACGCAAACCCACCAGGGTGAACCCCTGACACAGAGGGGCCCCTCCTGTAGAGCAGGGTGGACACGGGATGGGGGTAGGCGGGGCCAGGCAACAGCTCCACGGAGGCAGGACTCTGCCCCTAAGGCCAGCTCCCGGCCTCTCCTCCCGCCATCCTCCTCCTGGCCTCACAACATTCTGCAAGACGGAGCCCTCCTCTACTTCACGGCAGGAGCGCAACTACGGGAGAGGGAGCTCGGGACTCAGACGTCAGGCCGAGCAAATATCCAATAAGCTATCACGGGACAGAAAGGGTTCAGAAGGGAGGCTCTCGTCCCCTGACCTTACAGCAGAACCAAATGCCCATGGGAGCTTGCACAGCACCCAGGGACTAACTCCAGATGGGCAGAGCTGGAAGGGTGGGACCGCACCCTGACTCTAGGCCCAGGCCTTCCGCGGGGGGTGGACCCAAACAAACGAGGGCTCCTTCCTCCCCCCATCGCAAGTTCACCAATTCAGACATCCTCACACCTCCTCTGACTCCTAGGAAACACCTGATGCCCTTTGTACACCCCTGCACAAAGCAAACTCCAGCTTAAACGAGTCCAACACCTAGCTTAAACCACTGATCTGAACAGCTGCCCCAAGAGGGGAAAGCATTAGATCCAAGCGAAACCAGGAAGGAAGAGAGGCAGGGAGGGAAGAAATTAAAAGAAAAGGAAGGAAGTTAGTTAACAAGGTGAACAGCCTGCCCGCAAAGCAGAACGCACTGCTCAGGGGTAATGTACTATGCACGCGAAGTATGCCTCCGCCACTCTTATTTACCCCAATAATGTACGCTCATTGCAAGCCGAGTGTTTGTCTTGAAATTATTTAGCCGGATGTCATTTCCAAACAGGTTATTTAAAAATCATTTGAGAAGTTCTCACAAAACTGCACCTCTAACAAAACTGGCTTGCTAAACATTACCTAAAGATGTACGCTTTGTAAGCAAATGTCCTTCACTAGCATTATTAGGGACTCTGCAGTACCACCACCATTGTATTGGCCCACCAATAAAACACCATAGTATCCTACTCCAAGATTACTGAAAGTGCTATACTGGTGCGTGAAACCAGCATCCCTGGACAAACCCACGGAAATCCGTGTTTAACCATAACTCAGCTGCACCAACAGCAATGCATCTTCCTTCCAGACTTCCACAGAATGCCTAGGTACTGCTCTCTCTTACTAGCACCAGGCAAACTCGAAGGCCTCTTACGTCGTACAATCCAAACTTCTTTGTCCCCCCTACAAATGCCACGGCAGCTTGTCAACAGACACTGGAAATCTAGAGAAATCACCACTCATCTCCACTGCCCTGATCCAGGCGACGGTGATGGCTCTCCTGGGGACATCGTACTTGGGCTCCAAAATCCAATCATTTAGAAGGGCAGCGCCAAAAGGGTTCAAAGACTCCTTCATTTGACTGGAAAGAGCAAAAGGACCCCCATCTACCACCAAAGAGGTTTGTTTAAAATGCAAGTGGATCATAGAAAACCAGTGAGGACAAAAGGTGCCTGGTGGCTAACCGAGAATTCAGCCCGATCGGGGTGACCCACCAAACGCCATCGAGCATTTGAAGAGGTGTCACTACAACTCCACAGACCCCATTCATCTCAAGAACTCCTTGAACTCTTGTTGTTCTAAGAAAGCGCTGACCTGCAATACGTGTGCCCTCTTGCTGTCATCAATCAGAGACTGGGAGATAAGCCGAATTCTTCCGAGAAGCACTTCTGGCAGGCAGCGGAGGGCTGGAGCAGCTGAGCAGTCACAGAGGAAGTTGTACTGTCCTCCTTGGCGGTAACAGTGGCTAGAATCAGCTCCCAGGACTCCCGGGAGAGATTTCCAGGAGCTCCCTGCTCCCTGGAGGGCAGTTCCCTAGGGACCCTACTTGCCTCCTGGGTAAGTGTCTCTTTAGCCCAGCGCTCCCCAACAAAACTGATACAAGCCACATACAGGGTTTGAAATTTTCTAGCAATCACGAACCTTGGCGGAAAAAAAAAAGAAACAGGCGAGATTTTAATAATATCTGTTAAATAACATGTTACTTAACCCCACAGAGATTATATGTTTTAACTTCAACGTAGAATCAATATAAAAATGGAGAATTTTATATTTTTTTTCTGCACTAATTCTCAAAGTGTGGGGAATATTTTACACTCAGTGTACATCTCCGTTCAGAACAGACATTTTCCACGTGCCCACTAGCCCCATGTGCTAGTGGCTACAGCACTGGACCAGGAAGTTCTGTTAGACTCTACAGATGTAACTCTGTGAGCTAAGATGGTGGTGTGTGTACAAAGGCATGAACGCAGTGTCTTCTTTTTATTTGCTTTTTCTCATTTCCGGGAATATATACAACGTCCCAGTGACAACCAGCAAAGGTAAGTATGAATTACTCATCCTCACCTGCCCCCAACCTCACTTACCTTAGTTCAACATTCACCTGGGGGAGATAAAAGAACAATCTTTGTTTCTAACCTCTGAAATCACAATAAAAGAATGTGATAAGTCAGAAGTGCTCTAAGAATGTGAATTCCACATACCCAGTATACAAGATGATTAAAACAGCTTGGGGGAACTGGGTACACAAATTGCCCCGTGACATCTTGTTTTTAACCAAAAGGCGGAAGAAAAACATATCTGTTTACTGTAACACAAAACCCACAGCCATTTTAGCAGCTACGTTTTCTAAATTCTTGAACTCGTAATTGCACATGTCGGCTCATTATCTGAGTTATTGGTGGCTTAGAGTTAAGACAAATAAAACTAGACAATTAATTATACATTAAGCAGCAGAAAGTATGTGCTTTTCACCCTGAAACTACCCTCTTTTGCTCCCATCCATGACCAGATATGTTGAATGTGGTAACAGAAAGAGGAAAAGGTCTTGCGGATGTAATAAGAGTTGTCCAAAGCAACTGTGTTTTTAATTGGGGTTTCCATGAGCTATAGGTTAGAAAGTGGAATGTACTTGAGGAACGGTAAAAACTACCCTGGAGCCCAGTGTGCGGGCATCTGAAGACTGACTGCAGAAAACCTGGCAGATTTCCCCAAATACCCAGCAGAGAAGGAGGGGAGCAGCTCTGAGAGGCAAACTGGCTGTTCAAACCCCAGGGGGGTCACTCCAGCCAAGCCATTGTCCAACCCGGCCAAGCCATTTGTTCTCACTACTTCCCCATGTCCAATCCACCTCCACCCTGACCTCGACCCCCGCCCTAGTCCCCTACACCTAATCCTGGCCCTCTTCCATCTACAAGCTGCCTTGGAACCAGCGTGATCCTTGCAAACCCTCCTTCCTGTCTTGCTTAAAGCCTCTTCCATACTGACAAAATCCCTCCTGCGACCTATGGCCTATTGCACACTCTGGCCACTTCCTCCCCCTTCAGCCTCGCCTGGATTTTTCTCAGGTCCCACCCAGCTTGCACAGAGTCTCTGCCCGCTGCCCTGCCAGCAATGCACCCTTTTAGCCTGGGCATCAACCTCACCCACCCTGGGAGGCCCTGGCCTGCTCGCTGCACCTTTGCCCCATGACAGAGAAATCAGTATATAAATCAATGACTCATGATACCAGCCCTCCCTGCTAGATGGAAGGACTGGCTCCACCTGTGCTAGGAAGGACAGAAGGATATAGACTTCTAACAGTGACCAAGAACATGGTGGACTTCAGCACAGACTCCACCCATCTTGACGCTGGGCGAGGAGAGTATGTTTGCCTTTTATCAGCCCTGCCTTATTAATGATGACCTTGACCTTCTGTGTCTTAGTTGCCCTAAACATACCTCTACAGTATGTATGTATGTATGTATGTATTTTTTTATTTATTTATTTACTTATTTATTTATTTAGCGGTACGCGGGCCTCTCACTGTTGTGGCCTCTCCCGTTGCGGAGCACAGGCTCCAGACGCGCAGGCTCAGCGGCCATGGCTCACGGGCCCAGCCGCTCCGCGGCATGTGGGCTCTTCCTGGACCAGGGCACGAACCCGCGTCCCCTGCATCGGCAGGCGGGCTCTCAACCACTGCGCCACCAGGGAAGCCCTACAGCATTTAAATAGGTGAGAAAGCTTGTAATACAGATTCTGGGGTTCACATTTGTAGAAACCAATAATAAAAGTGATAGCTATACCCTAAAAAACACAGCACATCCTGGCCTGTTCACCACTGGCTCTACGGTGCTACCCCCAGGGCTGGCTAGACTCCTCTTCTAGACACAGAAGGGCACTCGGAATTCCCACCCTCCAATGTCTTGGCTCCCTGGAAGCTTCTAGAGCCAGACCATCATGAAGCCATATTCTCCACATTTAAAATGACTGATTTGAGAGGCCATTTGCGTTTTCAGTCCAGGAGAAGGTGTGCAAAAGGATTTTCGAGAACTCTGACCTGGTGGTCTACTTCCTTCATGAATCCCAAGGTAGATTCTCCCCCTTTCAGCAAACTCATTGTACGTGGGGAACCACCACCACCCAAATTCCAAATGCGTTCATTCACTCTGCAAATGTTGACCTAGCCCTTGGCTGACAAGGCACCACGCCAGGGCCAGGAAGTCACAGGATTCAATGACGGGGACATGGGCTTCGGGATCCAGCAGACCAGACTCCAATCCCCCCACTGACCACATAACCCTGGAGAAAAACAGTAATGGGACACCCTGACCCCGTGCCAGCCGCCATTCTAAGCACTTCACGTGCGTCCACTGGTTTAACTCTAACGACCCTATAAGCGAGCAACGGATGATGCCTCATTTAACAGATGTGAGAAACGAGGCACAGAGCCATTGAAAACACCTGCCCAAGGTCCCAGAGCTAAGAGGCGGTGGAACAGGTTTGCTTTTTCTTTTTTGATAAAACAGCTTTATTCACATGTAACTTATGTCCCATAAAAGGATTTGCACCCAAGCAAGTCCATCATCCTCGCATCCCACATAATTCTGTGTCTCCTGTCACTTAGTTTTCCTGAGCCACAGTTTCCTACTTTACAAAATGCCAATGATAAACAGGGGGTTAAATAAGGGAATCAGTAAAAGCAGCCCACCCAGTACCTGGCTCAGAGAATGACCCAACAGCCTGAAAATGAATAAAAGACAGTCTGCTCTCCAAGAGTTTAATCTAATCAGAAACAACACTAGTAAATACAGAAAATAGCCATAATAAAATGCAGAGAGAGATAAATGACACAAGAAGGGCAGATAAAAACACAAAGGGGAATTGTGTGTTTAAATGGGGGATCTGTATTCCTGGAGCTGAAGTATTTGCAACAGAGAAGCCGAGCTGGGAACGCTGAGTTTACCATCACTCCATCACTCAAAACACAAAACTGCCGGGAGAACGGCCCAGAGCCTCTGTTAACAAGATGAGTCTTGCATATCTGACACATATAACATGAGGCAATGAATCACGCTTGCTGTGGAGGGCAGCCTCAATCCCCTTTTCGAGAGATGGTTTTGACTCTTTCGGCAAAGCAACACACACTTGGCTTCCAAACGCTCCGGAGGAAACACTTGCAAGAACGGATTTAGTGTATTCAGCCTCATACACGTGTCTGGTCTCATTCCGCAAAGCTCACTGTTGTTTTCTGAGGATAATCATCTCCCTTACTGACCTTGAAACCCTCTTCTCCCAAACTGTTACTGACCTTGGAGCCAGAGTCCCAGGGCTCTCAACAGAGAGGGAGGGCCGGGGGAAGAGGGCTGACAAAGGAAATGGTCTCCCGCACTAAGGCCAGCCGCTCTCCCACAATCAAAAACCCCCCACCTGCCAGGGCCACAGGCCTATTTCAGGTCCACTGATTGGCAAGGGCCACCAAGCACAAAAGTTCTGCAGGGGTCGCCCACAGCAAAAGACAGCATTACTTTAGACGCAACCCACTTTCAAATATGTTTTATGGCTCCCAGGAACCCAGTGACACCAAGTGATCATTTGTTGTTTGCTTTAGAGAATAAACTCCCTTCTCTGGATGGAACTAAGAAATTTAACTCCTGATTTCAAAGATATTAACTGGCCGGCTGGAGCGTTCGCACGCAAATCACCCTGCGCACTGACCCACACGCAGACAATGCACGGGTCCGGGGTGAGAGCTGGGGGAAGTGAAGAGTAACTTGTTAACAAAGTGACATCTGAGGAGGGAGAACAATCCAGCCGTTGTCGAGTCCGATTTCCTGTTCCATATCTTCCATGGCAAATTTAAAAAAAAGGGAAAAAAGCCCCCTTAGATTAGGACAGACACATCCTCAACTGCAGTCTCTGTCAGAAGCAACAGAGATATCTTGGCATTTTTCACAGAAGTGATTGTCTCTCACACACGGCCCATATCCATTACAGGCCCTGAGGGTACCCACTGCCTGGCAGAACCGCTGCTGTCCCATCCCGGGGCCACAAGCAGGCTTCTGAAAGGGCGTCCTGGTGGGAATGAGGGGTAGGGTCCCAAATGGACCCCCCCCAAACCCTCCCCACTACAGACTTGGATGAAGAGCTGGCGGGTTGCTCTGAGGACTAAAGGAACGGGCATCCCTTACTTCAGGAAGGGCCTAAAGCAGGCTTCCCAACGTCAGCAATACTGACAACAGAGGCAGACAAGTCTTTACTGTGGAAGGTTGTCCTGTGCACTGTAGGAAGTTTAGCAACATCACTGGCCTCTACTCACTATATAACCCCGACCCCCAGTTGTAACAAGCAAAGATCTGCAAACATTGTCAAATGTCCTCTGGGGCCAAAATACCCCCACTGAAAGTCACTGGTCAAAAGGGAGGAAAACTGTTTAATGCCCACGGACATCCCACCGGACGGCGGTTTTAACTCATTAACCACCAAGGACTGGACATCAAAATCCAGCATGGACCGATCCACCTCAAATCATCTCTCCAGGCTTTCTCCTTCTCCGCCCCCAGCTGGAAGGTCTCTGCCATCACCAGGTGCAAAGCTGACATCCTCACCCATCCCATCTCCCAAACCAAGAGGTGCCAAAAAGCTGCAGATCCTGCCAGGCCTTCCACAGACATGTCTCCTGATTCACCCCCTCCCCTCTCAACCCCCTTGGCTAATGTGGAGAAAACGATCTACATTCAAAAACCCACCATGAGGTACTTCCCTGGTGGCGCAGTGGCTAAGAATCCGCCTACTGATGCAGGGGACATGGGCTCGATCCCTGGTCCAGGAAGATCCCACATGCCGCGGAACAACTAAGCCCGTGCGCCACAACTACTGAGCCTCTGTGCCACAACTACTGAAGCCTGCGCACCTAGAGCCCATGTTCCGCAACAAGAGAAGCCACCGCAATGAGAAGCCGGCACACCGCAACAAAGAGCAGCCCCCACTCGTCGCAACTAGAGAAAGCCCGTGCACAGCAATGAAGACTCAACTCAGCCAAAAATAAATAAATATATTAATTAAAAAGAAAAAAAAGAACCCATCATGATTTCTGAGAGTCACTTAAACTTTACTCCCTCTGCTTCTACTCTTTGCCTCTTTTTAACTTTATTACATGGTGGAGCCAGGATTCAAAACAGAAGTCAT
Organism: Orcinus orca; assembly: GCF_937001465.1. NCBI lineage: Eukaryota > Metazoa > Chordata > Mammalia > Artiodactyla > Delphinidae > Orcinus > Orcinus orca. The sequence continues at coordinate 170,835,644 of NC_064561.1, read as the reverse complement.
TCCAGGGCACCTGCTCTTGTAATTACAGGATGTCCCCTACATACGAACCTTCAAGTTGCGAACTTTCAAAGATGCGAATGTGTGTTCCATCAACATCAGGTATGAGTGAAATTGCAGCTTGTCCTCTGTCTCCTGTTGCTGATGACCCTTCAGCTCTACCCTCTCCCACCTCCTCTCCCGCGCTCCAGTCAGTAACTCTTCTTGCCTGTTCACTCCATGCCAGTCCCTGTATGTCAGCTGTTGTACTGTACTTTTCAAGGTACTGTACTGTAAGATTAAACATGTTCTTTTGTGTGTGTGTGCTTTTTATGTATTATTTGTATGAAAAGTATTATAAACCTATTACAGTACAGTACTATATAGCCGACTGTGTTAGTTTGGTACCTAGCCAAACCTTGTTGGACTTACAAACAAAACTGGACTTACGAACGTGCTCTCGGAATGGAACTCATTCGTATGTAGGGGGCTTACTGTGTACTACACTGCCTCTCCAGTGGGAGACAGAAAATGAGTCAACAGAGGAAATGGAAGTAAAGTGAGTTGGTCACAGGAAACACAACAGACTGGGAAAACCAAGGGAGAAAGTATCAACTGCTATGGAGAGGACTAAAGAAATGACCACTGATCACTCAGCCTGATGATCTGATCATTGCTGATGGTATTTTCATTTAGAGTGATTTCCTGAAAAATGAAAACCCACAGGACAATTTCATCCATCCCTAAGTAAGGCCCAAGTGCTGCCACTATGTCCAAAAGGATTCTGCAGACAATATCAAAAGACCTTTTATGCTGCAACGCTTACAGATGGAGATATAGCCTCCCTCTTTTTAAAAAAAACCACCCACAGAATAGACAACGTCAGTGTAGAAAAAGGCAAGCAAAGGATACTTATGGTTTTGCTTTTTAATGCGTCTACCATGGGAGAAATATGGGAAATCCATTCTTTGGCATTTCCAGATCTTAGCTGCTGAGAAGATGCAGCAAACATCCATGTGACTTCACTTGTCTAAGCTTTAAATATTACTTTAAAATGTAATATAGGGGCTTCCCTGGTGGCGCAGTGGTTGAGAATCCGCCTGCCAATGCAGGAGACACGGGTTCAATACCTGGTCTGGGAAGATCCCACATGCCGCGGAGCAACCAAGCCCGTGCGCCACAACTACTGAGCCTGCGCTCTAGAGCCCGCGTGCCACAGCTACTGAGCCCAAGTGACGCAACCACTGAGGCCCGTGCGCCTGGAGCCTGTGCTCTGCAACGGGAGAGGCCACTGCAATGAGAAGCCCGCACACTGCAACGAAGAGTAGCCCCCGCTCGCCGCAACTAGAGAAAGCCTGCGTGCAGCAATGAAGACCCAACACAGCCAAAAATAAATAAATAAAGTAAATTTTAAAAATTATAATAAAAATAAATAAAATGTAATATAAAATCTTACCTTTACCTCTCTACTATTAAAGAGTAAAAAAATTGATGAATCTCTTAAAAGTAAAGCAAAAATCACCTCTGAATATTATCTTAAGCAGTTATGAGCAGAAAAGCTATAAATTCCTATCAGCTGGCAATACTTAAGGTGAATGATGAAACCAACATACAACTGTGTGATCATGCATGTGAAATCACACATGTGAGCAAACTGACGGTCAAAGTATGAGCCTCAGGCTCCTGTGAATGAAGCTACCATTATGTTTTCTAAAGACTCCTTTACCTCTGGCGTATGTAGGCAGGGGTGTGTGGGATATGGATAAACCATTTAAAGTAAGTTTATTAGTTAAACCAATTGAAAATAGAGGGACAACGTGGGACCTGTGTTAAAGCCACCCTGACACTCTGCTCCAAGGCCACAGAAGTACATCCGTTCCCTTCTCTCCAAATGCAGGCCTCCTGCCAGATAGAAATCAACATAAACAAGTATAGACATATACATATTACACATATATAAAATATATCAGTAAATATACATTTTCATACAATGTGTTACACATTTATTTATATAAAACCAGAGCCAACACTAGAATATTATTCAGATGTAAGATGGAATGAAGTACTGATACGTGTTACCAAGTGAATGAAACTCGAAAACATGCTAAGTGAAAAAAATCAGACACTAGAGGTCACATATCGCACAACAGCATTTACGTGACATATCCAGAAGGGGCAAATCCGGAGATAGAAAGCAAATTGGTGGTTTCCAGGGACTGGGGGAGGGGTGAATGGGGAATGAATGTTTAATGGGTTCGGGGTTTTATTGGAGGGTTAAATTAGCTCATAAGGGTGAAGCCAACAGGATCAGTGTCTTTCTATGAGACCTCGCTCATGCCCACATGCTCTTTTTCTCTCTCCCCACATCCATGTGAGGGCACAACCAGAAGGTGGTCCTCTGCAAGGCGGGAACAGAGTCCTCACCGGAAACCAAACCTGCCAGTACCTTAATCTCGGACTTCTAGCCTCCAGAAACATAAGAAAATAAAAGCCTGTCGTTTAAGCCACCCAGACTGTGGTATCTGGTGATGGCAGCCCGAGCTAAGACAGTAGAGTTATGGTCAAACCCATTTTACAAATAGGAGCATGAGGCACTGAATGGTGATGGTCAAAACCAGTTTATACGTGGGAACACGAGGCACCTGCCCAAGGTCACACGCCCAGCAAGCAGGAGGACAGCGTCCAAACCCAGGCGCTGTGCTTCCACGGCCTTCCCTCTATACTACGTTCTGTGGGGAGGTGCTCAGTCTTGGTGAATGAATGCAAAGATGAAGAGGGATGGGGCAGAATCTTGGTATGGCATCCAACCCTCCAAACCTCTCATCTCGGCAAAAAAAAAAGAAAAAAAGAAAAAAAAAGAATAGTAAACTTTTAAAATTGAAAAATAAAGTTTTACCCCAAAAAGACAAGAGTATCCAGCTTCTAACCCTGGCTTAGCCAAGTAAAACAAAGAATAGTCCCAAAAGACTGAATCACGTGGGGATCCATTCCAAAAATGCAGAAACTCAACCTAGATACCACCCTTGCAAAACGGTTTCACAACACAGTAAATATTTTTTGGAAGCAAATTAAAACTAACCCAAAGGAAAATAGAGGCCATTCTAGTCCTTTCTTTTGCTCCAAAGTTAAGAAACATCACTGCCTCACTATGTAGAGGACACAAGCCCCAGTCAAGTTGTGCTTGGCCCACTCGGTGACAACCAAAATGCACAGCATTACTTGTCAACATTTTACAAGCTGGGACAATTCACAGAAATCTACATCTCTGGTCTCTCTTTAAAAACTAAAGACTGGACCCCCCATGGTGGCACAGTGGTTAAGTATCCGCCTGCCAGTGCAGGGGACAGGGGTTTGATCCCTGGTCCGGGAAGATTCCACATACCACAGAGCAACTAAGCCGGCGTGCCACAACTACTGAGCCTGCGCACCACAACTACTGAAGCCCCCGTGCTCTACGGCCACCATGCTGCAACTACTGAGCCTGCATCCTGCAACTACTGAAGCCTACATGCCTAGAGCCTGTGCTCCACAGCAAGACAAGCCACTGCAATGAGAAGCCCATGCACCACAATGAAGAGTAGCCCCCGCTCGCCGCTACTAGAGAAAGCCCGTGTGCAACAATTAAGACCCAACACAGCCAAAAAAATAAAATGAAAAAAATGAAAAAAAAAAAAAACCTAGAAGACCTACATTTGTAGAGACATGGATGGGCCCAGAGACTGTCATACAGAGTGAAGTAAGTCAGAAAGAGAAAAACAAATAACACATATATGTGGGATCTAGAAAATGGTACAGATGAACCGGTTTGCAAGGCAGAAATAGAGACACAGATGTAGAGAACAAATGTATAGACACCAAGGGGGGAAAGCGGGGGTGGGATGGACTGGGAGATTGGGATTGACATCTATACACTACTACGTATCAAATAGATAACTAATGAGAACCTGCTGTATAGCACAGGGAACTCTACTTGGCTGTACAGCAGAAACTCACACAACGTTGTAAACCAACTATACCCCAACAACAACAAAATTATTTTTAAAAAAATGAAAAGGCAAAAAAAGAGAACAAAACTGGAAGACCTAGCAAGATGGAGCTTTCATTCTTTCAGGTCTGTGAGCTCAGCTAACCACAGTCCCCACTGCTCCCTATAGCTCACAACCTGGATCATTTCACTTTCTTACCTGCCGGCCCCTAATCTGCAATCCTTTTACGTAGTGCCTCCTGTAGTCTGGGTCTCGATACAGGTTTTAGAAAACGCATTATTTTGCACATAATGCCTCCATTAAGGGCAAGATTTTGAAGGAAAATGTTTCAATTATTTAACGGGCTTGTCAAGCAGTGCTCTTAATTAAACTTGGCTCAAATCAAAAGAAAAGGAGTATGTTTTTAGACCAGTCTTGGACATAATACATTAAATCATATCTTAATTCTGACCAAATGGCAGAATAAAGCTCTTTTTAAAAGCGTGAATTCTAGCCACCCAAGTGAGTGAGTATTCATTTATAGCTGCCAGGGGTTAAGGCTTCCAACGTCTTTTACCCACCACCCTGCCCCACCACTAACACACACACCCCCCATGTCACCGCCTCAGTATTGAATTTCAGCCTCCAGCAAGTCAGACTTTTTCCATTAGTTAGGTTTGGGATGATTCCTGAGCTGTAGGCACGCTTCCTGGCCAACCGCCAAGTGAACACTAGAATGGAAGAAAATTGTTTATTCCTCAAAAAATAAAGAACCGATTCTATCTTCCCTTTGGTTTTCATAAAGTTCACCAAAAAGGAGCCTACGTTTCTCACAGTGCTTCCATTCTGTTGGATAACCTAACCCAAATCTCAAAAGTCACTGCTCTCTTCCCAGTTATAAAACAAACGGTTTTCATATTCAGAATTGAAAGGTGCTAAAAACAAATTTAAAAGGTCCAAGCAGTTATCAATATTTTCTTAACACTCTTGCCGATTAATTTAAAAAATCCAAACCTTGGGTAACAATCAACTCTTCTTTGACTAGCAAGAGAGCAGGGAGCTGTATGCTTGGTAACTCTGGAAGGACTCCAGGCCTTTGTGCCATGAATTACTTGTGAACATTTCAAACTGTGATTTTCTGCTTCTCCTCGCACGGCCGTCTGAAACTCAAGATTGAATGATTAATTTCAAGTTTCACCCCTGGTGTCAGAGAACCTCCTTCTTTACAAGTCTGTGAATGAAGTCATCTCTTGAGAAACCACACCTGTAGGGTGGATACTCCAGGTGAAGGAGGAAGAAGAGACCTGTCATCACTGAGACACCCCAGAGGGCAACGAGTCAGAGAGTGAGGGCTGGAGACCAGGAGGGGATGGTCCCACACAGAAGCACGATCAATCCTGAGCAGTGGCCAAACCAGGGGCAGGTGTGTGAGGACAAGTTAGAGCTCCAATTCATGTGTATGTATGAAAGTTCAAAAATGAGGACAGAAAAAGCAGAGCTCCAAATACAACAGGCAAAGCAAAGCCCAGACCTGCAGTGGAGGCCATGGGACACAGCTGCTGAAGAGACACCAGAGAAGGAGTAACCTCCATAATGTGGGTTACTTTCTGCACCTCAGGGCTGAAAACTTTTATATCGTCTCAGTCAAGGCAAGAAACGATACACCACACTCAGCTCGCCTGGGCTCCTTACGGAAAGAAAGCAGGTCCCTGGGAACATGATGGGCAGTAAGCTAAGTCAGGAAAGGCAAAGGCACACTAGCAACTTCTGTCTGATCTCAACAAAAGGCTAAAGACCTCAATATTCCAACGTGAGAGCAGCTGGGCCAAGAAAGCTCACCACTGATCCCACCTGCTGGCCACACAGCCACTCCAGGTGATTCTGACCCATGACAACCTTTCCAAGGTCCTTCATGAGCTTTTGCTGGAATCTTCTAGGGAGCATGCAGGGCCCATTCTTGAGATAACCTAAATATCCACCATCAGTAAAGCTATGCTGTCAGACAGTGGCTGGCAAAAGGGCAAATCAAAATGTCCATGACCATCTCCTCGTTGGGACCAGTGAGATCCCAACAAGCCCACTATGTCACTGTTAATTCTGTAGGCTCGTTATTTCTGCCGAGCCCACTATTTTCATTTTGCCAATTTGCAAATATTGAGTTCTGAGCCCCAGCCTTGTCCGATATGTGAGGGAGTCCTAGACAAAACACACCCTCAGCTAGATACGCAAGCCATGACAATAACCTTGAAATAAAGTCGCTGCCAAGCATGGGATCCTACTGCCCTGGGAAAAGTCCAAACGTTTGGTAAAATCCACAGTCAGTCTTCCAGACTGGCAGTATCCACCTGGCTGGGAGAGCTGTAATAAGCTCACAAGACATCAACTTGGAAGAGGAGAAACGAACACACAGGCTCCGGAGTCAGACGAGAGACCTGGAATCCCATCTACTAGCTGCATGACTTGACTAGTTACTTAACCTCTCTAAGCCACAGGTTGTTCAACTCTGCGTGGAATTAACAATAGTTCCTAACCCGCAGAGTGTTCAATGAGGTGATGGATATATGAGGCTCAGCGGAGCACGCGGCACCACATAAGTGTCTCATAAATGTCCTCTATTCTTATTGTCAGTTTTAGAGGTTTATAGCCTCTAGATAAATCTGAGGGACCTTTCAAGGTGCCTCAGTTGGTCAGCTGTATTTCCTTGGTGTCCTCTGGTGCCCTCTCCATTGAGTCTTGGGCTCAGTAAGGCCGGGTGGGAATCCCACCCACAGCCAGATGCCGGCTTTAGCACAGCCTTGGTCTCACAAGCACCCCAGGTCAGTCACAGGCTTGCTGGCACAACTGAATCACGCTGAATTCCATCAACACTGGCCTTTAATGAGCAGTGATCTCCGAAGCAAAGAAATCGCTCACCATCCTTGAGTTTATCATTAATCTGAACTAACCGAGCTGGTGAATAAGTCCTTGGTACATGTCCCTTACCAGGCATGGCTTGGTCCAGGGTGGTGAGTCCAAGCCTCGGTGATGATGTCATCGCTGAAACCTCATTACCAATATCAAGCTCAGATTTCCATCATGATCCACGTCCAGAGTCCTTAATTCCACATCAGGGTCGGTTAATGTGCAACCAATTATCCACTTAGTAAATTAATGTTATGTTAGCAGATAGTGGTATGGACTCTTGTTCTGACAAATTAAACATCCCATTTAGAGCCCTGAGGAGTCCTTTTATTTAAATGATGCCCAATCAACAAAGAAAGCATGCATGACACTAAAATTCATCTAGAAGGATGTCTCATTGACAGGTTAAAAAGCAATGAAGGAATAGAAAAGAAATATTTCCTTTTTTGGTCCACCTGCTAGAGGGGAGGAAAAGGTGAGAAGAATCATGGAAAGAACTCACTCCTAGTACGATGTACACTTTAAATATGTTACAATTTTATATGTCATTTACACCTCGTTAAACCAAAAATTTACAAAAAACTCACTCCCACACCACAAATTAAATCCAAGAATTGTAAGATGAACCCAACCTAATTTCCCTCCTGCCTGAAGGTTTGGTGAGAACAGTAAAGGTTTGGTGAGAAACAGTGAGTGTTCTTCCACTGATTTTCAGCAAATAAAAGTTCTGCCTGCTGATTCAACTGCTTTTACCAAGCTTTCAGTGAGTCATTACTATGGCTTGCAACAGAACAACATACTGGGTGAAAATTAAGCAGAAAGAAAATAAAAATCACACTCATCAAAATTGGGAGAAGCAGAAAAGAGAAGGTGTGGGATTTGTTGGTAAAGGTCCACTTACCCTGTTCAAAGAAGCTGGCTCTTTCACTGTCAGGGTTGCTACCCCAAGTGCTTGGAAATTGACAAACGACAGGAGAGGTCAGAGAGTCAGAGGGCAGATCTTGAGTCCTGGCCCACGCTAGCTTTCTTCCATCTCAGAAATATACACATCCATTTCCTGATATTCTGTGACCAAACTTGTCCTACGGCCTGTTCCTTTGCTTTTTAGGATAAGTGGAAGCTCATAGTTAAGAAGGCCTAGACAAATTACTTTGTACCCCACTACATAAATACATAGATTTATATATATGTATAAATGTTTTATTTAGAAAATTTTGGAATAAATATAACTCAGATGTAACAATCGATCTAGATAGATTACTAAGCTATAACAGAATTCAGATATTAAAATTAAATAACAATCAGATGAATGCATCATACACAAACACATATCCCTAAAAATTACACTACAGAAGCTGCTTTGACAGGAAAAATTTTACTTAGAAAACACAGAAAATTAAAATAAAATAAAAAGGGTTATAGAATCAAGTCAATCTTCTAACTCAGGATTTCCCAGCCTTGGCACTGTTGACGTTTGGACTGAATCAACTTGGCTTGTGTGGGACTGTCCTGTGCTTTCCAGGATGTTTAGCAGCATCCCTGGTTTCTACCCACTAGATGCCAGTAAGCCCCCTCCTCCCATCAGTGGTAACAACCAAAAATGTCTCCAAACATTGCTAGATGTCCCCAGGGAGCCAAAGTCGCTCCCTGTTGAGAATCACTATTCTATATAAAACAGACTTCTAATTCCATCCCTAATGATGCACCCAGCCCTTGGCAACATCCAAAGTGTACACTTTATGACCAAGAACATATCTGCTCATTCAACCAGGCTAGCACTTTCTTTTTTAAACTACAAAATCTGTATCTTCTTAGGAATGAAGAACATTAGCAGCTACCATATCACCACCTTAACTGAATTACAGCTTTGAAAAGTTGATTTCGATGTAAACCATTAACTTTTAAAAATCTCACATCATGGGCTTCCCTGGTGGCGCAGTGGTTGAGAGTCCGCCTGCCGATGCAGGGGACACGGGTTCGTGCCCCGGTCAGGGAAAATTCCACATGCCGCGGAGCGGCTGGGCCCGTGAGCCATGGCCGCTGAGCCTGCGCATCCGGAGCCTGTGCTCCACAACAGGAGAGGCCACAACAGTGAGAGGCCCGCGTACCGGAAAAAAAAAAAAAAAAAAAAGAAAGAAAATCTCACATCCGTTGAAAGGTCAATGTCCAAAATGGTTTTTTAAAGTTTTAGCACTAGCTGTGAACCTAAAACTGCTCTAAAAGAAGAAAGTCTCTATTACCAAAAAAAGAAAAAAATGCATCCTTAAACTTGAATGAAATAGCGTTTTCATCTATTTCTGCTGAGGAAGATGTGAACAGTCCTAAACCATGACCAGTCAGCTGAGTGCCACCTACATACACAGGGCAGACAAAGCGATCAGCTCCACACATGACAAGCAAGATTCACAAACTGCACACAGATTCCACAGCAAATACGCCTTCTCTCAACATTGCTGCATGGGAATCTGGAGTTTATCGGAAACAGACCAAAGCCACGAAAAATGACTTAGGAAACTCAGTGTGACCTTCGCCTTCCATAGAGATGCTCTCCAGAAACCTACAAATATTTCAGTGAAGCTATTCTTTGAAATCTTCTCTCCAAACACAACTCCTACTATGCCTGTCACTCAGGATGAATGTTCAGTTGCTGCCATTACAAAAGCAATCGGAAGGACTATGTCTTTGGTTTGTTTGATTATAGGAAAATTTCTATCCCCTGTTGCAGTCGCTGGCAAATTAGGTAATTCTTCTGGGGCTTGTATCTCTTGACTTTGGTCTGCTCTCTATGGAGAAGCAAATACACATTCCCAAAGCTCTCCACACAGATTCTGTCTTTACCTCCTTCTCTACAAACTACTGTTCAGCTGCATGTCTAGTTCCATACACAGCTGAATATCTTTGGGTCCAAACCCTGGTTCCACCACTTCCCAGCTGTGTGAACTTAAACAAATTACTTCACTTCTCTAAGACTCTCTATTTTCATATGTAAAATGCAGATGAGACTGGTACCAACCGTATAAGGCTACGGGGCAGATTAAATGAATTAATCCATGTCAAGAATGTAGCACAGCCCCAGCCCAAGGTACGTGAGTGATCAATACACTTTTGCAAGTTAAACAACTGGACAAAAGAAAATGCAGATGGCGTGGAGGCTGGAGAGAGCACAAGGGCTACGCCACGATGCAGATTCCATGTATTCAAATTATTACCAAAATCCCGCACTATATTAAATCCTAAATCTACGTCGTATTTCCTCCTTGGACAAATAAACCACTGACTTGAGTTAGAATACACTGCTAGAATATACATTTTCTTTCTCTTTAAAAGGTAATTTTGTCCTAAGCTGGGTGTGAAAAAGACATTTTTTAAAATTAGCTTCCAAAAACTTACTTTCCTCGAGGGAACAGCTATTCAACTTCATCAAACATTTTATAATAATGCAAAAGAACACCCTCAAGGGACCTTTTATTCTTCTGACATATCCTGTTTCCTTGTTTCACATGCACATGCCAACTCTGAAGATCCCCATTTAGGGATCTGGTGGAGGTTTAAGAGCCCAGGGGGATTTTAAGAGACTCAAAAGGACACAACCTAAGTCATATTTCTGACCCCATCATTTGGTGATAAACCCTGGGTAAAGGAACCTAGTTCTCTGTGCCTCAGGGAAAAGGAATCTACCTGATATCTCAAAGACAATAGTGAATAAATATAAAGTTACATTCCCGGTGAAGAGCCATCTGAACTCCTTGAAAGAGATTTTAATTTCAGAAGCACATTTTTCTCAGCACAAAAGGGCAAGGCCTAAGGCAGCCAAGCTAGACCACTTTTTGCTACCTGTTTTACTCTTAACACTGCTGACTCATGTTTTAATTTTTATGGTAAGATACTGAAAAATAATAACTATGGTGAAAATACAGATGCACAATTTACCCTTCACAACGTATGCAGAGTCCCTGACTTGCTATCCAAAATACTGTACGGCAAAAGCCAATCCTCTTCACTTCACAGCCAAGAGCTCATTTTATCAGATGTTTTTTATTCTGATATATACTTTGAAAAACAGATGATTCCATCTTCAAAAGATTTATAGAAAGGGCACATTGGCCTTTTCAAAGAGAACCTTAAGTGAACGTGGTTTTCGAACCCAAAATACAGTAAGCTAGCCCACCAGACCTACCCAAAGGCAAAAGGAAATTGTTACAGCGGAAAAAGCTACATTCCCAAGAGACACATCCAAGAATTTCAGTGGTTCTCAAGGTCTGAAAATTAATGCCAGAATTTACAGTGTGCACCTGACTTCATATCCTTGAAGTTGAACTTGGCATCTACTTTTGTGAGAATCCCCAAAGGAACGAAAAATGTATGGAAACTCAGGATTAACAAGGCGGTATTCTGATGACCCCATTCTAATAAGGCAAGGAGGGTGTTAAAACAGTGGGGAGGCTGCTTGTAACTTTCGTCTTCTTAGAAAACTGTAAGCAGTTCATAAACACTGCCTCCTAAAGATTCTGCTTCTGGACAGCAAACAATACATCTACTAGATGTGGACAAAAACCCTTAGGCAACAGGACCTTGGTATAAGATACTTCAGTCCTCACACCAACAGTTCTGCCTGCCTCAGTCAGCAACCATGATGCTAAACTGAACATGTACGTTTTATATATGAACATGTAACATATGTATATGTGTATCTAAATTACAGATATTCACACATGCGCATAGGTACACATGTACATATATGATATATTAATCTCATATATAAACCAGTTTAAACAAACAAACAAAATCCCTCTTTTACACCTGAGAAGCAACAGCTTACCTACTTGCTGTTGAAACACTCACTGGTCATACTCTAGACACATACTTGGCAGAAAAACAAGAGCAGGTGGGCATTATTCATATAAAACAGGAGTTACAATGACAGAAAATTCATATGTGGAGAAACCCTGTGATAGACAACCTAGGTGGCGAAGAGCAGAGCACAGGGCGTCTCTCTAGGACCTCGTGCTCATTCTCGGCTCAAATTTTAATTACAAAAGGAAGAGGGTAGCAAGGTCAGGGATCCTGGGTGGAGACAGCAGAGCTAGGTGGAGGGCTGGCTCAGAAGCTGGCAGTAGGCATCAGGGGAGTTCAGGCTGCGTGTCCTTGAACTGGGGGAGCTGTCACGTGGCCCCTCACTGTGGGGGGGGGGGCGGGAGAGATTAAAAACAGGAGTTCCTTTCCACGGGATTTACCTCTCTACATGTTGCTCCCCTGTGCCTGATAAACTCTTTTTTCAAAGCATGGGACCAGAAGCAGTAAGAAGTAGGCTGTAAGAAGGAGCCCAGTAAGAAATAACTGGGAAATGCTCCCCTCTCTCCTGGGCTCATCTGCACTGGGCATTCCTCCCAAACTGGCCAGACCCGGGACCAGAGTGAGGGTGCGTCCCTGCTCTGTGCTCTGTGGCTCCCAGCCTGCAGGATGGAGGTTGGGCCTTGTCTGTTCCACCTTCCACCCAGACGATCCCTCACAGTGGCCACGACCACATACCCGACAAGTCAGGACACTTTCCCTGGCCGTGGAAGTCTTGGCTTACATCAAAGAAACCCCCTTCCTTCCCGGCCTGCCAAGATACTGGTGGATGACTGGAATATCTTGTAGCATTCTTTTTTTTTTTTTTTTTTTTGCGGTACGCGGGCCTCTCACTGTTGTGGCCTCTCCCATTGTGGAGCACAGACTCCAGACGCACAGGCTCAGCGGCCATGGCTCACGGGCCCAGCCGCTCCCCGCACCATGTGGGATCCTCCCGGACCGGGGCATGAACCCGTGTCCCCTGCATCGGCAGGCGGACTCTCAACCACTGCGCCACCAGGAAAGCCCTCTTGTAGCATTCTTGTTCCGCATCCCAAGAAGTCTGGGCTGGAGCGAACTCCAACACTGCCCGCCTGGCTGGTCCAGGTGGGGCTGTCACATGTTTCTGACCTCGACAGCCTAGCCATCAAAAGTCACTGATTTCACACAGCTTCTGTCTCGGGGAAAGAGACCACGAGTAGGAATCTGCTGGTAGGTAGGATGGTGAGCAAGGGTTCAAGTGCACCGGGTTCGACTGAATCGACCTCGAATTGCTTGAGACAGAGTCCGCAGTCAAAACATTCTTTGACAGCAGCACTGAAATATACTGCAATAAGTACACAAGGAGGGCCACGAGAATCTGAGCTCTCAGCAGCCATGGGACAGAGTAGCGTATTATGCAAATAACTGCTAGCCTCAGAATGATAATGGATGTTAGCACAGGTATTAAAAGAGTACCAGGGGCTTCCCTGGTGGCGCAGTGGTTCAGAGTCCTCCTGCCAATGCAGGGGACGCGGGTTCGTGCCCCGGTCCGGGAAGATCCCACATGCCGCAGAGCGGCTGGGCCCGTGAGCCATGGGCGCTGAGCCTGCGCGTCCAGAGACTGTGCTCCGCAACGGGAGAGGCCACAACAGTGAGAGGCCCGCGTACCGGGAAAAAGAAAAAAAAAAGGTACCAGTACACTGGAATACTACGCAGCAATAAAAAGCAACTACTGATGCACACAGCACAGGTGGGTCTCAAGGGCGCCGAGTGAAAAATGCCACTCAGAGGATTTACACACTGATTCCATTTATATAACAGTCTCAAATGACAAAATTATAGAGAAGAACAGATCAGTGCTTCCTAGGGACTGGGGGGAGGGTGGGACTGTTTCTCGTGGGGCAGCACGAAGCATGGGAGAGTTGTGTATTCTGGATGTGCTAGTGGTTGCATGAATCTATACGTGTGGTAACACCGCCTAGAACTACACATGCGCACATACAGATGAGTGGATGTAAAAATCCGAACGAGGTCTGTAAACCGGACCAATGAAAATTTCCTGGTTTTGATACTATACTATTGTTATCTATTGTTGTATAAGATATCACCCCCAGGGAAGCTGGGTGACAGGTACACAGGACGGTCTCTTCTATTTTGGCAACATCTGAGTCTGTATTTCTCTTTTTTTTTAAAAAAAAGCAAAATGTGTCAGAATAAAACTGTACAAAATATATAGGGAGAGGGCAATAAATATAACTTACCTCAACATGGTCTCAAAACTTTGAGAAAATATGACCTCCTTTTTTCCTAGTGGAAAACAACAGCTAGTGTGATTACTCGGTATAATAAATATTTCCCTAATGCTCTAAGGAGAGGACTTTAGGAATATGAGGCAAAACACTAGGAGGGAGATCAACAAAAGCTTTAGGGCAGAGGGTACAGCTGGTCGTGAATATTCCCACCCGAAGCAACAACACAACTTAGATGATAAAACCGATTCTAAGTGTCCAAGTCTCACGGGGAGAGTTTGGATCCTAAAGAGAATAAAATTTCAACACTGATAAATGTGTGCACTTCACCCAAAGAGATGAAAAGCAATTAGGAATCGACATAAATGAGGAAGGGTGAAGAAAGTTTGGGAGTAATCCAAATTTAATCTGTGCCTACAGAAGTGCGGCCATGGCACAGTGATTCTCCACAGGAGCGATTTTACTCCCCCTTCCTCCCCAGGGCATAGCTGCAATGTCTGGAGATGTTTTTCCTTGTCACAACTCAGGGAGGCGAGTGCTACTGCATCTCGTGATCAGAGGCCGGGGATGCCGCTCAACACACTACAAAGCACAGGACGGCCCTGCGCTACAATGACTGATCCGGCCGAAATGTCAAGGGTGCTAAGGTTGAGAAGGCCTAGAAAGAGGGCACCCTTGGGCTTCTCTGGTGGCGCAGTGGTTGAGTCCGCCTGCCGATGCAGGGGACGCGGGTTCGCGCCCCGGTCCGGGAAGATCCCACATGCCGCGGAGCACTGGGCCCGTGAGCCATGGCCGCTGAGCCTGCGCGTCTGGAGCCTGTGCTCCGCAACGGGAGAGGCCACAACAGTGAGAGACCCACGTACCGCAAAAAGAAAAAAAAGAAAGAAAGAAAAAGGGCACCCTTGCCCACCTCTGAAACTCTGAGGCTGAAAGCTACGGGAGGGTTGTACATACCCTTTGGCCCTTAGTGCACATCATTAAAAGAACAAAATGTGGGCAGAGATAAACAGAAGCAAACCTGTACTAAATGACAGCGGTATACGTTGTAAAAGGTGGAGTGTTATTTTCACCCAGAACTCAACACTTCTACTTCAAAGTCCATGGAAAGATCTCCCAGGGGTAATTAATAGAAATAATAAGCCTTACAGTCACACATAGACACAAACACACACCCATCAACAGTGTTGTACATTACCTAAATCCCTACAGTTAGAACCACCACCACGTAACTGTTGTAGCCCAGGCTTAACTCACAGGGATACTTACAATGCAAAGGAATAAGAATTAAAAGAAAAATCCATACAAACGATTCCCCAAACAAATGGCCAATGGCTCCCCAGGCGGTATACAGCAAGGTCCCTTGTGTAGGCTTTGGCCTTAAATGAACATCAGGTACCAGCACTGGGATTTCTGGGGGTCAGATGCCAATCAACGTAATTAAGTGAGTAAAATGCCTCCTTCCTCCACTCTGGTTCAGAGAAGAACCTAACAAGTGGACACAGAAATCTAGTATTATGTGTTTCCTCTGTGAAACAATGCATGTCATTAAGACTCTAATAAGAAGTTACAAAATCCCTGCTACCATAAATACATCATGACAGGGTGTCTCAGCTGTGCCTGCTGTAATCTGCACCGACACCTCTCAGAAAACTTTTGCTGCCAAATAGTCTAAGTAAAAATGTGCGAACCCTTTGAACAAACAGTCCCACTCCTGGAAAATTTTATCCTCGAGAAATAATCAGAGAAGCCTGCAATGACCTGGGTACGAGAATGTATGTGTCCTGTTTTCTATAATAGCAAACACCTAGAAACACCTATAATGGACACATAAATAGGGATACATGTCCAGGAAGAATGCAGGGCCACTCAGACCAGTACAGTGTGTATCACAAAGAAAAAAGAAGGTAAACAAACAGAAGTTCCTCAAATAAAGAGTAAATCACGGTCTTTGATGGAAAATGGTATTATATTAATTTTGAACTTGCAGTAGCAGCAACTATTTGATATAAACTATTGCTTACTATTAATCTTAGCAAAAGCTTCCAAACTGCCCCCAAAAAACCTAATTTGGCCACTTCACTTTAAAAAAATGTGTTTTTAAAAATTTTAGAGAAAAATTTCTTCAAACAGGAACTACATGTGAAACAGGAAACAAAATTGGTATTTTAAGAAAATATAAGGCAATAAAAACATCTGCATGACTAGGAAGAAAAAGATTCACACATTTTTATATGTAGACTATTTTCTGGCTGAGATGCATTAAGGTTTAGTCTCATCTGAAAACAGATTTTTAACAAATTAACTTCTGTTTTCAGTTTTCTTTATAATACACACAGGATTGAAAAGTTTGAGGAATATTTTAAGAAACAGTGGAAATTCACAATATTAATGATATGACTTATACAATAAAATGAAAATATTTTGTGTTTCCTGCAGTATCCATAACCTATCATACGTAATCTTGTTCCGTTTTTTTAATCTAAATATTGCTGTATGAATTTTGTTGACAATGCCAATAACTACTGGCTGCCTTAGCAAAGCATCCCCAAACTGAAATTAATTAAAGAACCACAATGACTCAAGAAAGGTTTTTTACTTTAGTGTTACTGTCAGTAACACATAAATTATTGTGAAAATCTTGACTGTAACCATATATAATTAGTGATTCTGCTGAAATATGGGCAAGAAAAGTAGACCTATGGAAAATTTACTATGGAGTATATGTCTATTACTCACGCAGACATCACTGGTCCATCAACAGGACACCCACACATGTGCTACTATAATTATCTTCATTCATCTTTCATAGTCTGACTTTGGGCAATAAAACCCATAGCTTTAGACATTTTTCGATTGTGTCCTAATGAAGGTATATTTATCAAGGTAGGAGAATAGAAGACACTTATTTACCAGTTTGGAAGCTTGATTTATAACTTAAATATTTTACAGATGTGATATGAGGCTTGCATTTGTACTCCTGTCCCCAGCCCTGAAAATCACAGGGGCCGTCTGTATACATGCAAGATCCTTGCCATTTAAAGCTTTTCTCAAGTAACTCCTTTAAATGTATTTATTTTATTTTTGGTTGCGTTGGGTTTTGGTTGCGTTGGGTCTTCGTTGCTGCGCGCAGGCTTTCTCTAGTTGTGGCATGCAGGCTTCTCCTTGCGGTGGCTTCTCTTGTTGCAGAACACGGGCACGCGAGCTCAGTAGTTGTGGCTCGCAGGCTCAGTAGTTGTGGCGCACGGGCTTAGCTGCTCCGCAGCATGTGGGCTCTTCCCAGACCAGGGCTCGAACCCGTGTCCCCTGTATTGGCAGGCGGATTCTTAACCACTGCGCCACCAGGGAAGCCCTCTCAAGCAACTCTTAAGTGAAAAACATTACAGGTGCGCTTTCACAGAAACAGATACAGAGGCAAAGAAAGCATATACCACAAAACATTAAGAGTAGGACAGAAAGGTTTTGTCCTTTGCTTATGGCGATTTCTAAATTTTCTAAACTTAGCACGTACTCTTTGCAGGATTAAGGAAAGAAAAAAATGTAAGAATGACATGGAAAAGTAATATTGTAAATCTATGTTTATCAAAGCTTTTGTTTTTAAGCAAGAACACTCCTAATTCTACGTATATTCCTAGCAACCCAATTTAAGTACCTATGAAGCTGATAGAACCCAAAAATCAATGGTAGCCACACACGTGAGCATGAAGTCTACCAGAAAAACTTTTAAATAGACTTTTAACACACATAGTAGATAGCATGAACACAGACTCTACCCAGAGGTAAGTCCACTTCTCTCCACAATGTACATCACTGTCAATGGACACTGCTTACATGTTATTAACTCACCCCCAAAAATGACACTTAAAAGAATTATGGGGTTCTTTTGGGACTCAGTATTAGGTAAGAGGCCAAGTGAAAAAGCTACTTTCTATTCCAACGTCCAAATCTCATTTTACCTTGCCCTTTAATCACTGACAGGTAATAAAGATAAACATCCCTACCACAAAATCAAAAATTCAACATTGCCTACCTTTTCTAATATAAATCTCTTTTTTTTTAATTACCACAATTTTAAATGCCTTTCTAAGAGGCAATTTTCAATCTGAAGAGTAGATCCTGAAGCTGGGGAGAAGACAGAACTATGAAATGCCGAACTGCCATCTGGTCCTCCCCTGCTCTGGCTGTGCTTCAAGAGATGTGGCATGGCTTTGCCACAAGAACTCTAACACTTTTTCCTGTAACTGGCAGAGTCAGATGATGTGATGTCATGTGACACGAGGGGCTAGATTTAAACTGGGGACTCAAGTTTCATATATTAAGCCCGGCGGACACATTTTCCAAACAGCTTTTAGTAAGGTATCAAAATGTTTTATTCAAGGAATGCTCTATGAGAAATGTTCCGCTCTCCTGTCAAAGATCACCCACAAGCATTAATAAGCTAACAAGTAAAACAACGGATATAGAGAAACTCTGGGAAGGCGGCCAGAATCTTTAATCGAAAGAGAAGATTCCATCAGAAAACCTCCAAGAGGAATACTCTGATAATTGAGACTTAGAATAGGGAGACACATGAGTCCTATCCTTTCTTTTAATAAAATAACTAATTCGCAAAAATCTAGTTTTCTAATTGCCTTATTACCTAAAGCTCCCTACCGTCCTCATGAGGTTGGGGCCGGCAGCTTCAGAAACCACATCTTACAAGGAAACAGAAGGTAATTGTCTTTCCTAAGTAAAAGGCACAGCAAATAAAGATTGGAGGCATGTTCAAAAGCTGATGAACATTTTCCTGCTGGGTTTGCAGTGTTTCTGGGGCGTGGGCCACTTGTTTTCCCAAACCCCCATGCAGTTTTCAACTCCAAAATCATTCACTAACTGCTTAAGGTCTTAAGCACTTCATCAAAGAAACAGTGATGCAAGCATAAGACAAATGTCACCAACAGGAGAGTAAAGCATGGCAGTGAAGAGCACAGACCCTCTGGAGACGTCCTGTGTGGGTTCAAAGCCCGGCCATCACTTTCTAACTGTGTGACCTTGGGCCAGTTATTTAACCTCTCTCTGCCTCACTTTCCTCATCGATGGAGCCTTACTCATAGGGTTGTTAAATAAATTAATTACTGAATGGAAAGTGCTCAGAAACATGCCTTGCACACAATAAGCACTCGATAAACAGCAAATTATATTTTTTACTGTCTTCAAAGAACTGTAAAATGCTTCATAATCAAGGGAAAAAGTTAGAAGCATCTCCCCTCCCACCATAAAAACATCTGTACTCGAGAGGAAAATAACAGCTACACAAGGATAGAATCCCATCCCTAAGGACCTTTGAGTGCAAACGAGGCGATAAAACTTGTAAATCGGATTGTTTAACCTCTCAAGACTCTGTCTGTTCATCTGAGAAGGAAAGACAAAATAAGTACAGCCTCTAGCTAAAAGGGGTAAATTCCTAACACAACCAGGACAGAAAGAAGGAGAGTCAAGTTCATAGGAAAGAGAGGAGTGACCATGAACTAGACTTGTGGGGGATGGTTTCAAAAAGGAGCTAGACAGGCAGGACATCCGATCAGCGGAGAGAAGGGCACATGCGAAGGTATGGAGGAAGGCTGGTAACAGACCCTCTGGAATAGAATTCACATGCGGGAAAAGACTAGAGAGAGGTGCAAGATCAGAAGGCCTTGGAAACCGGACTAAGAATGTGAGCTTGACTTTATAAGCAATCTAGACATGCTTTAGACAGAATTCTGGAAAATCAGCCAGAAGTGTATTGGTCCAAAGGGAGAAAATTAATAAGTGCAATCTAGCACCAGAAATGATACTGGCAACAGCTCGAAGACCAAGATTTCCCTGCACCATAGAGTACTGGGATTTCAGTCACCATCAAAGGCCACTCGTTCTTAATTTCTAAGTTACTCTAACCTTTTATTACTACTCACTTACCAGGTGCCAAGAGCTTTGTAAATCTTATCTCGAATTCTAATAACCATGCAAGGTCAACACTATTATGCTCACTTACAGACAGAGAAAGGAAGCCCAGGAAGGTCAGATAACCTGGCTGAGAGCCCATAGGTGTGGAGGGTACAGCCAGCCTCCCAGAGGCCACATCTCTTCTACTCTTAGGGAGGAGGCTCTCAATCCGCCCAGGGGCGTTCAGGCCCAGGGAAGTGTGGCCCAGCTTCCTGTAGACTTCACTGCCTGCTCCTGCCTGAGGGTGCCCTGCAAATCAATGACCTGAGACTGTAAGTCCCCTACACACGAACCTTCAAGTTGCGAACTTTCAAAGATGCGAATGTGTGTTCCATCAATGTCAGGCATGAGTGAAACTGCAGCTTTGCCCTCCGTCCCCTATTGCTGACGATCCTTCAGCTCTACCATCTCCCACCTCCTCTCCCTCCTCCAGTCAGTAACTCTTCTTGCCTGTTCACCCGATGCCAGCCCTGGACGTCAGCTGCTGTACTGTACTGTACTGTACTACTGTACTTTTCAAGGTACAGTACTGTAAGATTAAACATGTTTTCTTTATTTTTTGTGTTTGTTTTTTTATGTATTATTTGTGTGAAAAGTATTATAAACCTATAACAGTACAGTCCTATGGAGCCAATTGTGTTAGGTACCTAGGCTAACTTTGTTGGACTTAAAAACAAAATTGGACTTAACGAACGTGCTCTGGGAACGGGACTCGTTCGTTATGTAGGGGACTTACTGAATTACGTAGAAGTTATTCTGAAATTTTGAAACGCATTTATAAGGAGGTACCCTATTTCCCATCACTCCATAGAAGAGCGCATTCAAGGCTTGTGTCCTTAAAGGTGACCTCACTTAAAAGCCAGCAGAGCTGGAAAAACAAACACTCGGCACTCTCCCTGCACAGCTCTGGTTAAACAGTGCTGGCCCTACCCACACTGCTCTGGGCCTGATCTGGGGAGAGGTGAGCGCCCAGAAGACCAGGGCTCCCTGCTCCCAGCTGCTTCCGTGCCTTTGCTGCACCCAACATGGCAGGGCCCAAAAGTGACAACAGGAATCCTTGCGGGGTGTGCAGAAAGGGCAAGGCACTGTGACTGCACTGTGGGAAAAGGGGACACCAGGGAATGTTCTGATGATTCCATTTTACAGTCGTCAAAGGGGTGGCCTGCAGGATGTGGTGGGACAAGGAAGTCCTCAGTGCTTGCCTTCTGCCCTTGAGAGATGATTGGGGGGAGGGGGAGGAAGGAGGTGTCAAAACCAACAGTCTCATTTCTTTTAGCAAGACAAAAAATATCAGTAAGATGTGAAACAAACAAAACACTATAAAAAGGGGAGAAAAATAGGCTCAAGAACTTGTTCCAGCTTAAAAAACTATTTGAACTCCAGGTAACAACCGAAATTAAGACACCACCCCAAATTAAGTGCAAATGAGGAAGGTGTTTCCACTTAACATCTGGAGAGGTGCGTTTGTTCCAGCCCAGGGTGAACCAGGCTGTAAGAAACAGGTACAGCTGGAATGCTTTCCACTAACAATTTAGTGCTTAAAACATTAATACCTGCTTTATGTTTGTATTTATGTGTTTATGAGTATCTTACTTGTGTATATTTTACACACTTCTGAAAAATCAAAGTGTTCATATATGTCCAGTTAATAAGCCTCAAAAGATCTTTCGCTTGAACAGCCATCATGCCATTCCTGTTCCTAAAACAAGACAGAGAAGTCGCGCTCGTTTACGTGTCCCGCTGGCATTGACAGGCCCCTCCAGTATTCTAGACACTGTACCCAGCACTGGGGACTTGGAAACAGCGGCCACTTCAAAACATCAACACGTTTGCACAGCCGTCTTGCACTTTGCTGGTTGAGCCTTTTCAATTTGTTTTAAAAATTGCTTCTGGTGGGCTTCCCTGGTGGCGCAGTGCTTGAGAGTCCGCCTGCCGATGCGAGGGGACGCGGGTTCGTGCCCCGGTCTGGGAAGATCCCACATGCCGCGGAGCGGCTGGGCGCGTGAGCCATGGCTGCTGAGCCTGCGCGTCCGGAGCCTGTGCTCCGCAACCGGAGAGGCCACAGCAGTGAGAGGCCCGCGTAACGCCCAAAAAAAAAAAAAAAAAAAAAAAAAAAAAAAATTGCTTCTGGTTACAGACATACCTAACCTTAGGTTCTTCGTGAAGTAACTTTTTCACAACTTACCTCTAAATG
The DNA here is from genome assembly GCF_937001465.1 of Orcinus orca. NCBI lineage: Eukaryota > Metazoa > Chordata > Mammalia > Artiodactyla > Delphinidae > Orcinus > Orcinus orca. Next base: position 170,813,589 of record NC_064561.1, on the reverse strand, counting down.
CTGAAAAAGCAACTTTCCAAGAAGTGCGCACACAATTCACTCGAGAGATGTCATAAAGATCTAAGACCGCGAAGGCACTGAAACGCGGGGAGTGTAGGGCGCTCAGTTTCTCCAGTCCCCGGGTACATTTTGAGGTCAGTAGCCATCAGCTTCCCGGCACAAGCCTCACAAGCTTCCAGGTGATCGGCAGTCAGATGCCTGATGCTACGTAAAGTAGGCAAGGAAGCTGTGCCTGCCACACGCACGGGAATTAATTCCACGAGGCAACTGCTTCGTGGGTCTAACTCAGTGGGTCTCAACTGGGAATGATCTTGTCCTCTGTGGCCCAGCTGGCAACGTCTGCAGACATTCTGGTTGTCACAACTTGGGGGTGCTAGTAGCATCTAGCGGGTAGAGACCAGGACACACAGGACACAGGAAGTTCCCCCACACCAAAGAACTGACTGACCCAGAATGTCGATGGTACCCAGATTGAGAAACTCTGGTCTAGCTCTAAATAGCAGCTGCGAGTCACAAGGAGCTCTCGTTTCCTTCTTATTTGGCCGTTCACACATAAAGCTAATACGTGCGACATCTCATTCAATTTTTTTTCAATTGTTAACATTAGCTTCAAATTGCTGTCCAACAAGCAATAAGTTATAATCCCTAAGTCACAAAGGGAAAAGTTACCAAAGAACAGGACACCACTTCGTGATACAAGAGGCCTTACAATTTTGCCGTCCTTGGAAATATACCACTTCCACACTTACTCCATAGAGAGATCCATAGAGACAGGATCTGTGTTAGGAGTATGTCTTCAATTGATAGCACTGCATAGCCTCTCTGGTCCTGCTGGCTTCCCATTCAAAGTAATTATGGTTAGGGGAGGAACTCTGATTAGAAATTACTACTGACTAGAAATAAATTAATCAGAAGTTAATTTCTGATTAGAAATTAACATTGTAATAGAAATACATCACAAGAGTAAAAGTATAACTTTGAATAAAAATGTCCCCCAATACTAAAGTCACCAGCAACAGAGCAGAAAGGCTGTGAGTTCTATAACCTCTTCAACCTTGGGCAAGTGACTTAACGTCTTTGGATTCAGATTCTTCATCTAGGAAAGGCAGGGGATGGAGAAGAAGATCTCTGAAGGCCAACTTCAATATTATATTAATCATGGATATAAAATCCAACAACTAGGTCTCCTTACACTGAACCATGGCATAGTGTAAGGAGAAACAGTACTTCAAAGTCCAACGGGAGGATACCAGGGCAGGAGGTTGCAGCTGCCCCATGTTATCCTGCAGTTCTCCCCACTTCCACTAGGGGGCAGAGTTCTTCCAAAGGGGAGGTCACTGGCCCCCTGACAGACAGGCTTCCTGGGGACGGGGACCCCAACAAATCGAATACAAATTCTATGTCTCATCAAATTTCCTAAAGAACTCACAACACAAGAGCAAAATAAAGGCCTCCCCCCCCCCGCCAAAAAAAGTTAAGAATTAGAGTCCCGCAGGCAGAGCCTCAGGTTTTCTTACAGATGAAAGCAATTAAACTAGCCCACTGGTCTTTTATCACTGGTTAACCTGCAACTCCTGCAGAAAGTTCTGGTGCCTTCTTACAGGCATGAAAACGAAGGTCTATGGATTAGCAAATGCCAGTCTCACAATTATAGGTCTCATTTAAAAAAAAAAAAGGAGAAATATGTATTAATGAATGATTAATTCCTTTCCAGTCCACCTCTCACCATGAATGTGGGTATCGCCTGTGAGACACCACTTTAAAAAAAAAAGGTATATTACTATTACACAAGAATATACCACTCTGGCCACTATAAATAGTCATCAGGCTATTTAAAGTAAGTGGGCATCCGGAAAGCACAATGATTTGAAATAATAAATCCAGTTAAGTCTGAGAAAGCAAGTTAGCCAACATAGAGGCAAACCCTCACCAATCCAATTTGCTGGAAGGTTCCAAAACTGTCCTGGATTTACAAAACATCCCCTGGCTTTCAATGAAAGACACATCAGACTCATTAAGCCAACTAAGTTTACTTTGAGCCACTTCAAACCTCGAACTTAAATAGAATTTGTTAAATAAACACAACCAAGAAAGGAAAGGGAGCCAAGAAACCACGGTAACTCTCGATCCCAGAGAAAAGGGTTCTCAAGTCAAGGGTTTCAAGTAACCGTGGTGTCCCGCCCTCAATGACCCTAAAAGGAGCATCAGTTTAATCTTTCAAAAATAACCAATGTTCGCTCTTAAAGATTTTCTTTAAATTCGAATTCCAAATCTGCCAGGGACAGTCAGCACAAATACATGATGTTTTGATCTCACCCTCTGGAATGATCTCAGATCCTAGAAGAGCACTTCTTGGTGAGCACTAGAACCTAGACCCCAAAGGTCCGACAGGCCGAGAACACAGTGAACGATTAAACCCTCGTCTCTCCCTTCTCACACTTCATTAAGCGTCTCCTCTGGAAGTGTTTGCACCCCTCTCACAGGAAGCCGGCACGTTTTGCAAAGGAAATTCCAGACCAGACCTTTCTTGGAGAAAGGCAAGTCCTCGATGAACGTTTTATTGGGCTTCCTGCACCCAGGCAGCCGGGCAGGCACATCTCCCCGCCGGGCCCCTCGTCCGCCAGCTCACCTCGCGCGGGTCGCCGCGGGGACACCCGGTGAGCCAGCCACCCCCGCCAAAGGACGCTCACCTTCGCTGCATCCCGGGGCCAAGTGGGAGTGCGGGACAAAATAAATTCCGCCAGGGATTACTCAGCCGGAGACTCCCCGGGGCTTGATTTCTGGCGACTCCCAGAAAGTTTCACCCTCTCGGGCTAAGTGCGCGCGGTAGCGTGTGTGCGCGCGGCGCGGTGAGCACCTCCCTCCCTCCGGGCAGGAAAGGAGCCCGCGCCCGGCTCAAGGAAAGCAGCCCGGCCCGGGACGCCGGCGCCCGCCCTCCCGGCCGCGAGCGCACTCACCTCGGGGAAGAAGTTGTCCATTGTTCCCGTGCGCTCCCCAACTCGCCCGAGTCCGGCTCCCAGCTCGCGGAAGTCAGCCCAGCAGAAGGTCCGGGGAAACCATGCGTGTCACAGCGCGACTCCCAGAAACTCGAGCCCGCGGGGCTCCCCCGCTGCCATCTCCTTCTCCCCTTCTCGTCTTTCGCACCTTTTGTTTGCCCAAACCCAAGTCTCTAACTCATCCGTCCCAACTGCAGCCTTTGTCTCCTCTTTCTCCAAGTTCCTCACTCCTGGGCGCCGCGCTCGCGAGCGGAGAACAGCTGGTGGCACATTCTTCCCCCCGGCTGGGGGAGGGAGGCGGGGGGCTGGGGAGTGCGCCCCCTCCCTCTGCGCTCCGGCCGGAGGCACTCGGGGCGGGCAGGGGGACAACGGCCACAAAGCAAGCCCGAAATGGCTCTCCCAGCTCGAGCGCCGCCCCGGTGAGTATTCGGGCGCCCAGGCTCACCGGCTCACGGCCACACGGAGACTTGCGGACAGGAGAGCACGGCCCTCCCAGCCCGCTCATCCGGCCCCGCCCACTCGCTCGCCTCGCCCCGCCCCTCCAGGGGCTTAGCTCCGCCCACTCAGCCGGCCCACCCGGCCCCTACGCCACGCCCCCCTGCAGGAGCCCAGCCCTCAGCCGACCCCTCCCCCCGCTTCCGCAAGGTTCGGCCTCGCGCGGCCGGCGCGCCCCGCCCCCATCTTCGCCCAGGCCCCGCCCACTCTGCGCCTCGGGCCGCCGCAGGCTCCGGGACTGGCGGGGAAGGCGGGGCCCCAGCGGCTCCCAGCTCCCTCCCCGCCTCTCCACCTAGGTGCGGGCGGGGGAGTTGACTCTTCCCTCTGGTGAGAAAGACCAAATAGTCACCAAGGAGGAGGGGTTGGGGGATTTGTGTGTGTGTGTGCCTTTGATCTTTAGCACGCCCTGGAACCGGCTCAACGCGGATCTCATTAATGCAGCTCGGCAGATGAGCGACCCCGGGGACGGAAGCGCGGTCCGTGGAGCTGCCCCGGCTGTTGGGCCAGATCAAAGCGGAGAAGGGAGGCTAATCAGAATTTCTGGAAGCTGCCTACCCGTGTGGAGTTTCTCCTGCACCCAGGATAAAAGACGTTTTCATCGCAGTGGGAAAATGTAGTTTTGTAAACTGGAAGAGGACGTGGCCAATTGCACTTTTCCTGGACCTAAAGGAAGCAGCAGATAGTCAAATGGAAGTGAGATGGATGAAGGATCAAACCCCCCTGGTACTGAGTCCTGGTTTCTCTGGGGCAGGTCCTCAAACTTTCGCGTGCACAGGAGTCACCTGGGAATCTTGTTAAAATGCAGACTGAAATTGAGTGGGATGAGCGCTGATAATCTGCATTTCCAGCAAGTTTCAGGTGCCTTCAAAGGATGGCACCTGGCCTTGTGCTGTTCTGCAAACTGTTTGGAACCTGTCTGTAACAAGTAGAGAAATTGAGAGCAAAGGTTTAGAAACTTTTGTAGCAATTTATAAAATGCCACGACATACAAGCACATGATCTGTGGTCTCTTTGAACCGAGTATAAACCAGTTTGGGTGTTGTCAGACTCGTGGTGACTCATACCTGGCACAGCAGGGTTTTCCTATTGGTACCTGGCAGATTGGAAACAGAAACAACTGGTTCTTCACCACAAATGGTTTGAAAAGTTCTCTCTAGGGGATTTGCCAACTGCTCCCATCCTTTAAGACTCAAGTCAGAAAGTCACATCTTCCATGGGAAGCCTGCCCAGAGATGTCCAGCTACTCATGCCACTTCCAGCTCCACCTAACCAGCAGGCGTGGCTTATTCCTACAACTACCGAGGAAACTATATCTTGTTGGGGTAAAACTATATTCTGCAAGGGTCTTTTTGTAGGCGTCCTACCCATCTTCAGTTGGGAGAATAGAAGCTCTTTGAGAGGGAACTGTGCTTTCAAATTGGTATCCCCAGCCTGTTTCAGACCGAATGAATGAATGAATGAATCATCCCCCCAATCCTTGTGTGAAAATTCAAGCATGTTTGTAACCTATCTCAGAGCAGTTCTTCAGCGTTAATATCGTTGTACCCACTCCACTCCCCTTTGGAAAGAGTCAAGGTTAAATTAATTCATGATGTGCTCTGTGATTGCCCTGTTTCACAGGTTTACACATGTAAGCCATTAAAGATTGTGTCCCAGGTTGCGTGGAAAGTTAAGATGGAGCCAGGATAAATACCAACCATCCCAGGCACCATAGTGCTTAGTCAAATGAGTCCTGCTGCCATCTGTGTTCAGATACTGGCGCAGAGCAATTACAGTCATGATAGTGTTAATCTGTATAGAACATCTTTCAAGAGAGAAAGTACAGGCAGCTGGTTCAAATGAGGATGTGGGTGTGGCTTGGTTCCCAGCATCAGCCCAGCCACTGGCAGCCTTGGCCATGGTCATTTCAAAGTCACTTTCCAATACTGGCTCAACAGTTGTAACAAATGTACCACGCTAATACAACATGTTAATAATAAAGGGAACTGGGATATAGGGAAACTTTACCCTCAATTTTTCTGTAAAGTTAGAACTGCTCAAAAAACTAGACCATTTTTGAAAGTTACTTCCCTATTGATTAAGAAGATATGGTGAATAATTACATACCCCCAACCTGCCTCAAAAGAATTGTGAGGCAGATCCAATACATAAGGGTTGAATTTTACTGAATTATATTTCTTTTAAAAGTTTACACCACTTTATCAAAATCCCCTAGGACAATTGTCAAAAAGAAAAAGCAAAAAAACACATGACTCTGAAGCTCAGGGGTGGGCTGGGTGCCTAAGAATCTGCATTTTAGCAATCACCCAAGTAGACAATTCTATGTTTGAGGGTCATCACTTTATGTTTTCAGAAGTCATCAGATTTTCCATATAAATGCACAGTCTTGAAAAGTTGTAAAGGTAAACAGTAGCAGTAAGATTCTATTTGTTGAACAAACAGCAAAGCGCATGTTATTTTAAGCATTCTAAACAGGATATCAAACTTTCAAGTATTTGGGGTGGAATCAGTTGTTTAAAAGGAATATGTTAAATTTACAAGGGCTTTGACAAAATTGGACAGAGAAGGGGAAGCAATGAAAAGGTAAGTGCTTCGTTTTAAGGAGCTGTGTTACCCAATGGTCAAAGCTGTTTGGACTAAAACATTAAACTATGCCCTCTGAGAAGTGACAGAGGCTCACAAATGTTAATGCGAGCATGGGCACATTTCTCTGAAGCCAAGTTCCTTCTTTTTTAATTTTTTTAAAAATTAATTTATTTACTTTCGGCTGTGTTGGGTCTCCGTTGCTGCGCTCAGGATTTTCTCTAGTTACGTTGAGCGGGGGCTACTCTTCGTTGCGGTGTGTGGGCTTCTCATTGCGGTGGCTTCTCTTGTTGTGGAACACGGGCTCTAGGTGCACGGGCTTCAGTAGTTGTACACGCGGGCTCAGTAGCTGTGGCGTACGGGCTTAGTTGCTCCGCGGCATGTGGGATCTTCCCGGACAAGGGCTCAAACCTGTGTCCCCTGCATTGGCAGGCGGATTCTTAACCACTGCGCCACCAGGGAAGTCCCGAAGTTCCTTCTTAATTATTCTACTTATTTCTCAAACATGCTCACGGAGTGTTACATTAGCAAAATAAAACAAAAAAAGCTCAAGTTACATTCTCTTATTTAGCTGCAAAACTTAACCCATAAGTGACAGAAATTTATTTTTATATAGATGGGACCATTTCCCCACTTTAAGGGAGATTTCCGTACAGGTATGTATGTGAATAAGTACTATGATCCTCTTCCGTTTTTGTTTCCACCACGTTTGTTTGTTTTCAGTTGACATAGCTTGTCTTAATTTCCTTTGTGATTTCGAATTGAGTTCCTTTGTTGTTGTTGTGTTGCTGCTGGCAGTTCCTAATCTGGATGTGTCTTAGTGTATAGAGTCTTCTTCATTACCTTCGTTTTTATAAAACACTTGCTCTAATTGCTCCAGTCAGATTAATGGTTTAATAACCAGTTACGGGAAGACAAAGTTCTGGAGTTTCTTTCGCACAGATTAGAAGTTAATAACTGACACAACCTTAAAATCCTGTTTTCCATGCTTAACTAAACAGCAGTTCCTTTCGGTTCACTTATAGTCTTGGACCTTTAAAAATCCACGTGTTTTTGACTTTTGAACAAGCAAATATTAAGGGAATCTTCGTGTTCTTTAAATTTTTAAACAAGTGTTCCTTTTATTTCTCATAACTTACAATTCAAAAACCCTTGAGGAAGTTTTGTTTCGTTTTGTTTTTTCATGTGAAACTTAAAACAGTTGTGAAAGAATAAAACTCCGGGGGAAAAATACCTGATATGTTTCACATTGTAGTAGAATTAAACAAGTACAAAAAAGTAAACTTGGAAATGAAGCAGGGATAAGATACTGAAAAACTGATTTGCTAGCAGTCATTTTTCTAAACAAAATGGGCTACGGCTAAGATGTAATTTACCTAACCAGAGAGCCCTCAATGGACAATTAATGCCAACTAAATCCCCATCACTTCACACTACAGCAAGAATGCTTTCTAAATTGATATCCCACACAAACACAGAGTTGTTTTCATAAATGAATCCATTTCTGTTTAAAGTGTGGAGTCCTGGTCCTGTTGGGTGTGATAAATAAATGGTATAAAGATCCATGAAACCCTCCATGATGATATTCTGCCCACTTGGAGTACGTTTGACGCCTCCCTTTCTCTTTGATTTCTTTTTGTCTTCACAGTCTCTCTCTTAGAACAGAGTAGCTCCCAGGATGACTTTCTCAAGTTTACCATCTCTCCATCTCTGTTGTTAATCACATGTTTGCCACTTCCAGACCTTGTGCCCTCACATATTCCCCTCTTCCTGCATCTTCAATCTTTCCTGCTCACATTATCTGGGCCAATAAATGTGATTATGTCTATTCCACTTGAGAATGGCTGTTTCTTAACCCAATAGCTCCCTGAACTACTGGGCCATCTCCCTTCAGACCCCTAGCTTTTCACTGTCTACACTTCATCCCAAGCAATTTACCCTTCAGCCTCTTATGAGTGGAGATCATAACCCCATTCTCTTGAAGATCACCATGACCTTGAAATAATCAAATTCCACAGCCTGTTCTCAAATTTCATCCTCCTTGACATCACCCCTCTTTTGAAATTCTCATTTCTCAGCTTTGGGGCCAGCTTCACAGGGGTGCAGCTATAGAGTTAGTTGCACAAGACCCTAAGCTCAGAAGGGGCCCAGGGCTTGGTTTAATACTCTGTTGTGTTGTCTTAAAATTCTAATGATTTTTGAACCAGGGGCCCTGCTTTTCCATTTTGCATTGAGCCCCATTCTACCTAGCTTTTTTTTTTTTTTTTAATAAATTTATTTATTTATTTATTTATGGCTATGTTGGGTCTTTGTTTCTGTGTGAGGGCTTTCTCCAGTTGCAGCGAGCGGGGGCCACTCTTCATCGCGGTGCACGGGCCTCTCACTATCGCGGCCTCTCTTGTTGCAGAGCAGAGGCTCCAGACGCGCAGGCTCAGTAGTTGTGGCTCACGGACCCAGTTGCTCCGCGGCATGTGGGATCCTCCCAGACCAGGGCTCGAACCCGTGTCCCCTGCATTGGCAGGCAGACTCTCAACCACTACGCCACCAGGGAAGCCCCCTACCTAGCTTTATGTAGCCAGTTCTACCTAGCTTTAAAGCACTGCATTTGTTTGGTTCTCGCATCTCTTTGACCTCTTCCTCTGTCATTTTTACAGGCTCCCCTCCTCTCTCCCTCCTCCAAAATGGTCAATCCTAAGCCTGCATTCTCTTCTCCACTCTCACATTCTTGCCATTAATTCTCAGTACTTCAGCTGCCATCTCTTCATAAATGATTCCCAAACCCATAACTCAAGCTCAAAGAAGTCCCAGCCCCACGTTTCCAACCATCTGTTCGATTTCTTCTGGTGAGGTCCTTCTCATCTCTCATGCTCCAAAACTAACCCTTCTTCACCCTCCATTCACTTTTACCAACTTCCCTATATATATGAATGGAATAACCCTAATTCAGTCACCTTGATGGAGTTGATATCCATCATTCAGGGCTGACCCGTATCTTCTGATGGTCCTATCCACATGCTGAGAGTGTCCTCACATTGGGAATCCCTCCAACCCAATGGATAATCTTCAAGCTTCCTTTGTGCCAAACATGTGACTTCAGTACTACCAACTGGATGCACCCACTCAAGGTTTAACCTGGGGAACAAACTACATGAGGACACAGGGGAGGTTCAGAGCGTCCGTGTTGGTGGCAGAACTGGGGGCAGAAGGTATGTTTTAGTGGTCAGCTGTGGGGACGTCACTCCTAGGCTGCCCTAGTGGGCCTCTTAAGTTGGTAGGTGAAGCAGCCTGTGACCAGGCAGGCCTCCTCTGTGCTGTGGTTCTAAGAATTATTTCTGGAAGCTTAGCCTAAAGCTCATTCCTTCAGCCCTTCCAATGATATGGCAAGCTGTGTAATACTGTTTAATAATCTCCTCTTGCTTAAATTCTCTGAAGTGGATTTTGTTTTCTACCACTTGCCAATACCTTAGGAGGAGTGACACCCTTAGACTGAGGAAAGTGGGGTCCTGTCCTTGGGGGTGCTTTTCTCAAAATGGTCTAAGTCCCATTTGGTACCTGGGATTGGCTGGGGCCAGCAGTGACATCCAGAGAGGACCCAGATCAGGTCCTATGTGGTCTTCAGTCTCTGCCTTTCCCCTTTGGGGTACTCACCAGCCCTCTACCATGCACATGGTGTCACCCAGAAGTCCAGAGCTGGCATTTATGGGGGTGTTCATGGAGCTAATGGCTGGACCTCAGTCCCAGGAAGACAGCCGCCTAGATTTTCCTGCTGGCCAATGCAATGTGTTTTCCACAGGATTGTGAGCAATTGGGCCACCAGAATAATGCTGACAAGCTGATCTGAGTGACTTTCACTCACCTTGGACACAGGAGGACTGCAGTACTCTTCGCCAACAGTCCCCCAGTGACCTTGGGCTTAGCCTGTGTGTGGACTCCTGGGTCAGGTCTCACCTATGTGTTCCAACCGACAGTGGTACTGCCCAAGCCTACAGCATCGTTGGGCAGTGGGGAGGTGGCAGCCGTCTTTGCCCTGTGTGCGTTCCACCCCTGGCACTCAGGAGGGTCATTGTAGTCCTTCCGCTGGCGCTGCTTCTCATGTCAGGCAGTCTTCCTGGGTTAACTGCACCCATCTCCTCCTTGATTTTCTAGACAGCTGCCCTGCAGTGTCAATCGGCCCTTGCTATCAATGTCCTTACTTGCCTCAAATCCGTGTGGTGTCGCTGTACTCCTGTAGGTGGACCTTAATTTGAGCCAGATGAGAGATGGACATTTCTTGCATGAATGGAACCACTCTCCCCACTGCACTCGTGGCCCCCTTCCCTGGCCTCCCAGTTGGTGTTGGTGTGTGGACAGCAAAGTGCAGTCAACATTGAAATCGACCGTGTGCTCAGAATGCCTTGTTTGCAGCCTGAAGGGTTCAAGAGAAGATTTAATCGGAAGATGTGTTGTTCAATGGTTCTGCTAGAAAATCCTCAGTGGTTATTGTAGCATGACGCCAAGATGAATTATCATTCACATTTTCTTGCATACTCGGGGTTGGACTTGCATTGTGGCCACCGTCAACAAAGCACCGTGGCAACCTTTGAGAGTGTCACTGGCAGCCAGTTTCACGGGCACAGGATGTAGGATGTAATGTCATAAACGATGATGCGGCAGCACTAAATAAATGACATGAAGAAACTGCAGAGGTCAGAATTTCTATATTGCTTTAAAACAACCAGGTTCTGAACAGCCGTGACACTGTGAAGAAGTTTCCCTATCCTTTTCTCATTCTGAGAAATAAGAAATGAGCCACGGATGGCACATTGGACAACAAGAACGTGAGGATGTGTTTCCTGGATGTGAATTGGAAGAGCTGGTGCCTGGACCCTAGAAGAATCTTTATGCACACTCAGAGGAATAAACAAATACTGAAAGATTCATTATTGTCAATTTTCATGGAGGAATCACTGTACATTACATGGGCTCATGCATTTTTAAATATTTTTAAATCAAATTATTTATATACACAGGGGTCCCCACATCCTAAGGGAAGAGCAGTACAAAAAAACAGCCTGAGGCTGGCCTACAAGTGAGGAATTTGAGGGTATAATTCATGGGATGCATCCCAGGGCCAGCTCTCTATAAATTCTCTTTAGCAACCTGACATGGCTTTGATTTCCCCACCTGAAATCACCTGAAATCACCACTATTGCTTTTGCTTCTTAAATGAGTGAAGAATACCTTTGGAATTTTTTTTCTTAGTTTCCATTAAATGCAAGTGTGCAGCTGCTGAGAGTATTAGGAAAAAAGCAGATAAGTGCAGAAAATTGTTTATATAAAAAAAGTCCAGGATAGAGTTGTTTAGAATAGTTACAAAGCTGGACACAACTTAAATGCCCCTTGGCAGGAGATCGGTTGAGTAAATTACGGTAAATTTGGTAAATGCCCGGCAACATATCTTGTTGGCGTGAGTTATCTGCTTCTGCACGACAAGCCCCCTAAAACTAAATGGCTTCAGACAACAATGACTTATTATTATTTCCCACAATTCTCTGGCCTGACTGGGCTTGACTGCCGCTGTCACCTGGGCTCTCAGAGGCAGCTGCAGGCAAATGGGTACCAGCTGTGGCTGGTGTTGGGACATGGCCTTCCTCCCGGGGCAGGAGCCTTGCTGGGACAGCTGGGACAGCGGGCAGCTCTCTTCCTTGTCTTTCTTCACTGTGTGGAGGACTCAGGATTCCATTCAGGCAAGAGCAGAACTGTAAGACCTTCTGAGGATTTGCAAAGAAGTCACATGACATTGCTTCTGCCACTTTTGGGTCAAAGCCTGACCTAAGGCAATCCCAGATTCCAGGCTCTCTTGATGGAAGGAGCTGCAAAGCATCTGTGGCCTTTTTTTTTTTTTTTTCTTTTTTGGAGAGAGAAGTGGGGGGGGCGGGAGAGTGTTAAAATATACGTAACACCACATTCACCATTTTAAAGTATACAGTGGCTTTTAGTATACATTCACAATGTTTACAGCTATCTATCTAGTTCCAAAATATTTTCATCACCTCAAAAAGAAACTTCATCACCATTAAGCAGTCACTCAGATTCGCACCCATCCCCAGCTTCTGGCAATCACTAATTTGCTGTCTGTCTCCAGGGATTTGCCTATTCTGGAAATTTCATCTGAATGGAAGCATGCGTACCTTTTGTGACTGGCTTAGCATCATGTTGTCAAGGTTCATCTATGTGGTAGCGTGTACCAGTACTTCATGCCTTTCATGGCTGAGTAATATCCCATTGTATGGATAGACCACGTTTTGTGTATCCATTTGTCACCTGATGGACGTTTGGGTTTTTTCGTGTTATAGCTATTGTGAATAGTGGCTCTATGAATACTTGTATACCTGTTTTCAGTTCTTTTGGGTATATCTCTAGAGATGGAATTGCTGGGCCGTATGGTAATTCTGGGTTTCCCTTTTTTAGGAACCACCAAAGCGTACTCCTCTGTGGCCATTTTTAAGCCACCATAATACCCATATTTATTGATGTGGTGATAGGAATAAGTAACAGTTACAAAATAACATGTTTCATCTGTAGGCTACAGAAATTTAAGAAAAACAAATGGTGGCTATAAGCAGACATGTTTGTTTTTCTCTCATAAACAAAGCCCAGAGGGTTGGGATGTTCCATAACGTCTCCGAGGACACCGACTCCTTCCAGCTCTCTCTCTGAAGTGGGCCGTGGTGGCTCACAGCCTCGCAGTTCAAGAAGGCAGCCTCAGCTTCCTAGGCTGCAAGAGACCGTGGGGGGCAGTGACTGATGGAGGGGGCAAAGAGCAGGCCCACGATCTCTTACGCAGATTCCCAGGAGTTGTCACACAGCACACCTGCTCACTGTTGGCCAGAACTTAGTTACCAGCTGTGAGGACTACTGAGAAATGTGATATTTACTCTGGGCTTTTATTTACCCAGCTAAAAACTGTTACTTGGAAGAAGGAACGAATAGATACTAGGGAACAGAAAGAAAAAACAAAAGTGTTTAATAGATGTTATCTCTAGATAACAAGGGCAGGGCAATCAAAAATTATTATTGACCCTTTTCTATATTTTCTGAATTTTTTGATACCTATATAATCATAAGGTTATTTATTCTTATTTTGAAAAATAATAAAATGTATATTTCTTTTATCAGAGGAGAACTTCATTTATTCTTCCTTTTTTTTTAATTTTATGGAGGTATAGTTGATTTACAATGTTGTGTTAGTTTCAGATGTACAGCAAAGTGATTCAGTTATATATATATATTCATTCTTTTTCAGCTTCTTTTCTCATATAGCTTATCACAGAATATTGAGTAGAGTTCCCTGTGCTATGCTTCCTTTCTTTCAATTATTTTGTCTGTTTTTACATTCTCTTCCATTACAGGTTATTACAAGATAGTTCCCTGTGCTCCAGTATAGTTCCCTGTGCTATACAGTAGGTCCTTGTTGGTTATCTATTTTATATATAGTAGTATGTATATGTTAATCCCAAACTCCTAATTTATCCCTCCCTGTACCCTTCCCCATTGGTAACCATAATTCTGTTTTCTATGTCTGTTCAATTATTTTTTTAAAATGTTCATTTTTTATCTGTGATGTCAGGTATTAGAAGATATAAAGATGAGTAAGACAGGGTCTCTAAGGAAATCAATAGACCAGTTGCAGAGAGATACTAAAAGAGAATTTTGAAATGACTGGAAATTTCTATAGTAGAAGCATACTCAAAGTTTAAAGGGGACCTTTAAAATAAAAAGTGAAACCGGGGTGAGTGTTATGGGCAGAATCATGTCCCCCTCCCCAGATTCATATGTTGATGTCCTAACTCCCAGTACCTCAGCATTTGACTGTATTTGGAGAGGGCCTTTAAAGGTGATTAATAAAAAATGAGGCCATTAGGTTGGGCTGTAATTCAGCATGACTGGTGTCTTCAGAGAAGAGGAAATTTGGACACAAAAAGAGCCACCAGGGTTGCTTGCACAGAAGAAAGATCACATTAGGCCACAGCAAGAAGGCAGCCATCTACTGCCTAGGAGTCTAGGAGACTAGACTCTAGGAGAGTCTAGGTCTAGGAGAGAGGCCTCAGAAGAAACCAACCCTGCCAACACCCTGATCTGGACTCCTAGCCTCCAGAACTGCAAGAAAATCAGTTCTGTCGTTTAAGTCACCCTGTCTGCGATATTTTGTTATGACAGCCCTAGCAAACTAATACAGGGAATCAGGAGAAAATTCCTGGAGAGCTGCACTGGAAGCAGGGCTCAGTGGATGAGTAGGCTTCTACCAGGTAAGGAAGAGAGGAAAACACATTCCAGGCAAAGGGAAAAGCCCAGAGGTATGAAAAGCATGTTCAGCAAAGGGTACCAAGGATGGTTAGGGCAGAGAGTGAATGTGTAGAGCTATAGGAGACAAAGTTAGTTTACAGCTATTTAGTAGTTGTTAAGCTAAGTTAGTTTACAACTGGTAGTTTGCTAGTCCATGTTTGACTAGTCCTATCTATGCAAAGGGTAGCCCTGATTTACACCACAGCATTTGCCAATTTCTGTGGTGTAAATGCTCACACCGCGTCTGATTTCAGGGATTCACTGACGTGGAGCTGGGAAGAGCCCCACAGAAGCGCCTCATTATTCAGTATTTCCACCATATAAGATAAAAGAGACATCACTAACTTCAAGTGCATCAATAAGAGTAAAAATGTGCTAGAATAATTTGTAAGCAGTAAGTGTTGAGTATTTACTCTTTGGGGTTTTAATATAATTTATTTAATTGTAAGTTCATATAACTTAATTTTGACTAATGGCTGTGTTTAACAACTGGCTCACAACATTTTTGAAAATTTAACAATTTGTTCTCATGAGTCAGGATGAGCACACCCCTGTTTATATCTACTATTTCATAAATTATTGCACTTCCCTTGGGGGGGTGTTAAGACTCAAAAACTAAAGTAATGCATAACATCTTTTATTATCTCCATCGGGTTAAGGAGATGACACACACATGTTCAAAAACTTGGCATAATTGCTAACAAGGTAAAGGTTTGTGGGAGACAGGAGGAGGAATCTCCATGGCTGTAGCAGTAGTTAACCATCACAGAGGAGAGGGTATTCACTGGAATCTTCAAGAAGAGGGGTAGGGCTTCCCTGGTGGCGCAGTGGTTGAGAATCTGCCTGCTAATGCAGGGGACACGGGTTTGAGCCCTGGTCTGGGAAGATCCCACATGCCGCGGAGCAACTAGGCCTGTGAGCCACAACTACTGAGCCTGCGCGTCTGGAGCCTGTGCTCCGCGACAAGAGAGGCCACGACAGTGAGAGGCCCGCGCACCGCATTGAAGAGTGGCCCCTGCTTGCCACAACTAGAGAAAGCCCTTGCACAGAAACGAAGACCCAACACAGCAAAAAATAAAAATAAATAAATTAAAAGAAGGCTCAACATTAAAAAGAAAAAAGAAGAGGGGTAAGGGAATTTTGGGAGTGCAAGAGGAAGATAAAGAAGGATGGAGATTGTGCGATGGAAAGAAGGATGGATGGAGTTTTCAAATCAGATGCCCTCCATGGGCTCAGCTCCTTAGTAAACTGGGAGAGCAGGAGATTTGCTCCTTTGCTCTGATAAATGTACTGGGTTAACTCATTGTTATCTTGAAAGCCAGAGTATTGCAGCCTTCAGAGAGCAAGAGATGAAGGGATTCTGTCAACTGTAAATCTTAGGGCAAGAGGGTTTAGGAGAGAAAAGATGGTGTCTCCATGGTGACGCAGGGTCAGGTCCAAGTGGGAAGGCATCAAGAGAAGAAGATGCAGAAGAACTAGGCTGGGGACCCCACACTCGCTGAGATCTCAGCTGCAAACAGGTGGGGACTCCTCCTTCTTCTCTCTCGAGGCCACCATTCTACCTGCACTTTACCTTCTGCTCCCACCAGACAGCATCACCTCCCCCTCATGCCCTCTGGTCCCATCTTTCTTTACCCTCCTCATCCTTCTCACTCCACCATCATCTTCCCTACGACGCCTTTCAGATCAGCTCACAACATGCTCTAGTAGCCCCATCTCTAAACCTCTCAGTGAAGGCACATCGTCCTGCAGCTACCACCCCATGGTCTTCACAGCAAAACATACCCAAGGCATTCTCTCTCCTGGGGCCCCCCACTGACTTCTTGCATCTCCTCCCTCAACTGTCCCTCCTCTCCACTGTCAGTGTCACCAGTGATTTCTCTGCTCCACAGAAGCTAGAGTGATAGCTTAGAATGTAAACCAACACTACGTTGCACTTAAACTCTACAAGGGACTCCTTCACACTTAGCATCAAATACCAGTGCCTTTCAGGCTGATACAACCCTGCAGGGCTGACCCTGCGACCACTCTGAGTTTCTGGAGCTTGATCCTGCCTCAGGGCCTTTGCATGTGTGTTTCCTGTACCTTCAATATCCCTTCACCTTCCATCACCCCATTCACTCTGCATGGCTGCCTTGTCTCCTTGTTCAGGGCTCAGCTCAGGTGTCCTCTGACCAGCCCATCTAACTCTGCACTGACACACCTGTCACACTGTATCACATTGCTCCACCTACTTGCTTCATAGTGTTTTATCACTCTTTGCAATTATCTTACATTCTCTTTGTTTTCCTCAGGGGTCCGCAAATTATGGTCCATGGGCCGAACGTGGCACAAAACCTGTTCTTGAAATGCAGTTTTATTAGAACCAGCCACCTCCATTTACTGACAGATTGTCCGTAGCTGCTTCTGCACTAACAGTTGAGTAGTTGTAAGAGACCTTATGGCCCACAGAGCCTAAAATATTTAGATTTAGCCCAAGAACTGTGCCTAGTACATAGTAAGTGCTATAAAGATGTAGAAAACAAACTTATGGTTACCAGGGGATAAGGGGGGAAGGGATAAATTGGGAAATTGGGATTGACATATGCACACTACTATATAAAACATAGATAACTTATAAGAGCCTACTGTATAGCACAGGGAACTCTACTCCATACTCTGTAATAGCCTATATGGGAAAATGATCTAAAAGAAGATTGGATATATGTATATGCATAACTGAATCACTTTGCTGTACACCGGAAACTAACACAACATTGTAAATCAACTATACTCCAACGAAAATTTTAAAAAAAGAAAAGAAAAGAAAAGATATGCTGATGCCTGGTTTCCTTGTTCACTGTGTTTACATCTTTGTTGTCTGCCTTCCTCTATTAGTATGCCAGCTCCCTGAGAGCAGGGGTGTGTCTTTATTTTATCTCCTGCTGTATCTCAAGCACCCCAAGGAATGTCTGTCACTGTTGCATAAATGAAGATGTGATAATGAAGGCGTGATAGCAGTGTTATCACAAGCACTTTTACATTAACATTGGCCCAGCCTAATCATAACACCAATACTACTAGCATTCTTATTACCACGAAGGGCTAAGGTATATTAACAAGAGCTAGTCTGTGCTGAGCGCTGCTGTAAATGCTTTGCTTGCATTATCGAATCAGCAAGGGGGGTTTCATTCTACCCATTTTATACAGGAACAAATTGAGACTCAGAATTCAAGCCATTGCCCACCTTCCCACTGTTGAGCAGTGGCACACAGCTGGGTGAGTTCTCTCAAGCTTATGCTCTTTTGTCTGTCCTACCCTGGAAAGACCATGAACTTCAGAATAAGACAGAACTGAGTTCAAAATCAGGCTTTACCTCTCAACAATTTTGTTTTATTTTTATTTTTCTTAATTTTTAGATTTTTGGGGCTGCATCACGTGACCTGCAGGATCTTAGTTCCCCCACCAGGGATGGAACCCATGCCCCCTGCAGTGGAAGCATAGAGTCCTAACCACTAGACCACCAGGTAGAGAAGCCCCTACCTCTCTACAACTTTGAACTTGGCAATTTGCTTAGTGTGAGGCTGGGACATTACCCACTAATTCCCAGGATTGAATAAGATGCAGAAAGTGATGCCTGACACGTAGTGGGTGCTCAAAAATGTTAACTTCTGGGCTTCCCTGGTAGCGCAGTGGTTGAGAATCTGCCTGCTAATACAGGGGACACGGGTTCGAGCCCTGGTCTGGGAAGATCCCACACGCCACGGAGCAACTAGGCCCGTGAGCCACAACTACTGAGCCTGCACGTCTGGAGCCTGTGCTCCGCAGCAAGAAAGGCCACGATAGTGAGAGTCCCATGCACCGCGATGAAGAGTGGCCCCCGCTTGCCACAACTAGAGAAAGCCCTCACACAGAAACGAAGACCCAACACAGCCGAAAATAAAGAAATAAATTAATAAATAAAAAGCCAAGCATTTGAAGCCCTTTAAAAAAAAAAATGTTAACTTCCTTCCCTCTTTTTTTTAAGACAACAGATGGGACAAGTTTCATTCGCTCCACACTTGACCTTACAACTGGCAGTGGACCAGAGCGTGTTGAGCCCGCGGTCCCGCCTGTCCAGGCAGTGGCAGCTGTGTTTTCACAGCGGGGACAGCCCTGACCTGGCCTGGAGCACCTGTGAGCCCTTGTGCCTGACACCTTTCTCCTTTCTGCCCCTGGTCACTTACCTAATTGGAGATGATCCCACCGCCTCTTCAGCTGCTTTGCCTCTGGGACACAGAGTTCTGTTTAGACGCCTTCTGCCTCTACTTTCTCATGCCGATCACTGCCCCAGAGCAAACAGAGAAATTGCAACCAAACGCAATATTCAGAAGAAATGAAATGCCAGTGGTCTGGACACTGGCATCTGAATAAGTGCAGAGAATGATGCAAACGGAGAAAGTCATGAAGAGTTTTGCAGGAATCTCAATATGTTAAAAATATATTAATTTGGTGTTGCCAGAAAAAAACATGGGGGGGTGGTGAGAACAGCGACAGGGAGATCTATTATGGCTTGTGAATTAGTCATGGAGCTCTTTGAATTAAGCAAGAAACCCAGCCCTGGCAAACTTAAGGGGGAAAGGAATTTATTTGCAGGGTATTGGGTAGCTTGTAGAAGCAAAGGGTAGGATCAGAGGGCAGAGGCTTCCTCTTTCAGCACCATGTTGAAGAGATAGCACCTCTCACCATGAACACGTTATTATGTTGGGTACAACACCATGGGCAGCCTTTAAAATTCATGTCTATCCAGACTGAGAGACATTCTACAAAAATACTTGACGAGTATTCCTCAAACTGTCATCAAAAACAAGGAAAGACAGAAGCTGTCACAGACGCAGGAGGCTGAGACATGAGGACTAAATGTAACGTGGGATCCTGGAACAGAAAAGGGACATTGGTGGAAAAACTACTGAAATGCAAATAGAGTCTAAAGTTTAGTTAATAGTAATGCACCGATGCTGGTTTCTTCATTTTGGACAAATGTACAAGGTAACATAGGATGTTAACACAAAGGGAACAATCTGTACTATCTTTGCAGCTTCTCCATAAATCTAAAATTATTCCCCCCCAACCCCAAAGGCTGTTTTTAAAAGAAAATTTAAAAGGTACAGGTAATCCACAAAGGTCCAAAGAAAGGCTAGGTAAGAACCGCAATGGCAAGTGAGTCCCCATGCCAAAGAGGGACGGGAGACAAGGCTGCCTGGAGTCACAGCTGAGACTTTTGGATGAAACATGACTCCTCAAAGGCTACACCCTCAGAAATGCACAGCCTTGAAACTTCCCAACTCTCATCAAAGGTACTGACAAGAAAATGTGTCAATTAAGGCCTCGACGTGGGGTGAAAAATAGAAACTTTTGTGGGAACTCACAAACACAAACAGCTCTTATGGTGGTTTAGACTTTCAACGTGCGCTCCCTGTTATGGGCAGAATTATGTAACACTGACACCCATCCCCACCACCAATTCATATGTTGAAGTCCTAACTGCCAGTATCTTGAAATATGACTGTATTTGGAGACAGGGCTTTAAAAGGTGATTAGGGTAAAATGAGGCCTTAGGGTGAGCCCTAATTCAATGTGACTTGTGTTTTTATAAGAAGAGGAAACTTAGAGATACAGCGAGACAGCAGTAACATGTGGGCACACAGAAGAAAGACCATGTGAGGACACAGCAAGAAGACATCCATCTGCAAGTCAAGGAGAGAGGCCTCAGAAGAAACCAACCTTGCTGACAACCTGATCGTGGACTTTTAGCTTCCAGAATTATGAGAAAATCCATTATTGTTGTTTAAGCCATCCAGTCTGTGGAACTTTGTTGTGGCGGCCCTAGCAAACTAATAGATGACCCAAGTGCCCAGCAAACCCAAGCAAAAAATTCATTTTAAGCACATACAGTAGGTAGAGCCCTTTTAGGGCAAATCTTCTGGGTCAGAATTCACTCTCATCCCAACATAGTCAGGATTGCCACTGATGAAGACCAGCTGTACATGAACACATGATAAAAAAGAAAATCCCAACAATCAGGGCTTTGGTAAGACAGAAGCTTATTGTTTCTCTCATTAAAATAAGATAGTAAGCTGTCTGCAGCTGGTGCAGCGGGTCCAAGGCTCTCGGGGTCTTCTGGTTCCTCTATTTTCTATAAAGCTAGTTGGAATGGGTTTAAGAGACAGTGGACGAAGAAGACAGGATGACATTAAATAAAGGGCTGCTGGGAGTTTTGTTATAAAGGGAAGCAGAAAAACGGAGAGGTGCCTGGAGAGGAAAGTAAAGACAAAAGAGAGGTTTTATTTTAAGATGGAGAAACATGCAGGTTTGGATACTGATGGGAATGGCCCCATTGAAAGGGAAAGGGTGATAGAGGGGAGGAAGTATAGTCAGAGAGATGTCTTTGTGTTGGTGGCAGGGGGAGAGTTAGGACCCAGACTGTACAGTGAGAGCTGAGTAGGAAGGAGGGCTGCAGAGAGGAAAGAGGTGGAGGCCCCAACTTGCAGGTAGGACCGGGGGGGAATTGAACAAGGAGCTCACCTCACTTAAGCTTAAGGGCTTCTCCCTGGTACAGTGTCTTCTAAGGCCTGGGAGGGACCTTGGCCCTCTGTTCCTGTGGTTCCATGGTTTTGTAAACATTTTGTGAGATACTTTCACTGTAATCGATTCTGCTATAACCTGAAGACTGCTGTATGTTTTCACTCCGAGACTACTCTGTCGCACTGCTGTACATTCTGGGACACTGGTGTGGTGGGAGCATTTTTGGAACATGTGTCAGGGGGAGTTAAGTGGTGTATTAGTCAGTGTTCTCCGGAGAAACAGATTCAGTAGAATGTGTACACACACATATGTACACGTGTTTATGTGTGTGTGTATGTGCATCTATAGATGGAGAGAGAGAGAGAGACGTTTATGTTATGGAATTGGCTCACGTGATTGTGGAGACTTGGCAAGTGGAAAATCTGCAGGGTGGGCTACAGGCTGGAAACCCAGGGAAGGCTTGCAGTCTGAGTCCAAAGGCAGCCTGCTGGCAGAACTGCTTCTTACTCAGGGGAGTTCAGTCTTCATTCTATTAAGGCCTTCAGAGGTTGCAGTTGCCCATCCACATTATGGAAGGTAACCTATTTACTCAGTCTACCAATTTAAATGTTAATCTGATCAAAAAACACCTGCACAGAAATATCCCGAACAATGGTTTTTTTGTTTTGTTTTGTTTTGTTTTTTGCGGTACGCGGGCCTCTCACTGCTGTGGCCTCTCCCGTTGCGGAGCACAGGCTCTGGACACGCAGGTTCAGCGGCCATGGCTCACGGGCCCAGCCACTCCGTGGCATGTGGGATCTTCCTGGACTGGGGCACGAACCCACGTCCTCTGCATCGGCAGGCAGACTCTCAACCACTGCACCACCAGGGAAGCCCCCGAACAATGTTTGACCAAGTATCTGGGCACCATGGCCCAGCCAAGTTGACACCTAAAATTAACCATCACAGATGAGATGTATTTTTGTGTGTTTGGGAATGTTTTCTGTTTGTCTTTAAGTGAATGCGTGCTGAGTGCAGGAATCGCTTCAGTGGATACTGCTGCCTTGTACATGGCTGACTCTGCTGGGATGGAACCTGTGGACGTGAAACCAGAGGTCTTATGAAGACGTGACTGTGACCCTATGCTGCCCAGCACCAGAAGCAGAGGAAATACTGAGTTTGAAATAAATGAAGCAAGTCTGTGGAAAGTTCTTCCAAATCTCCCAGCTCAATATAAAAGAAATTTGAACAAAGTCTGCCCAAATTTCCAAAAATCCTAATAATGTACATGACATTGCCATTTATTCTTTGTGAAGTGGAAAGAAACTCTTCTACACTATCAATAATAAAAAGCAAATTCTATTCATCGTGCTAGAGAAAGACTGAATTACCATTCTTAGTCTCTCTATAGAAAATATTATTACCAAACAACCTATCATTGGAAGAAGTGATTAAAGGGTAGGCCGACAAAAAATGTAGGAAAACATTATTGAGAGATGAGTGTTCGTTAATAACAAGCTTTTTAAAATTTGCAATTTGTGGTGATTTCTGTGTTCATTCTCCATAATTCTCACTTTTGGCCTCCTGTTGTACTTGTATTGGGTATTATTTTTTATGAAGTGAGTTCTGCAAGTTGCATAAGCTCTGGGTCCCACAAAGCCAGGATCTGCCCCTGAGAAGGGCTGAGGAGGAGAAGGCCTTGAGGACGGGAAGAAATCAGGAAGATTCTTGGAAGTCAGAGAGAGGACCTTCTCAAGCAGGGAGTGGCTGGCGGTATAGAATGTTCAGGGACTTGAGAGACACTACTGTCAAAAATCTCACACCTGCTCATCAAAAGGCTTTCAGGACTTAAAAACTGCTTCATTGTGGGAAAACCTGGCAATTTAGATGTGTCCCATCTGCCTCAAAATCACCAAGGAATAGGGCTGCCAGATTTAGCAAATAAAAACATAGGACGCCCTATTAATTTGAACTTCAGATAAAAACAAATAATGTTTTGGTATGAGTAGATCCCATTGCAATATTGGTATCTTGTTTGGCAACACTCTCTGGTGAGCTTTTTAAAAATACATTTAAGCAGTTTACTCAGGTGTTTCGTACGTAGATACAGGTGAACTTGCTCTAGATTTAACAAAGCATTATTTTAGGCACTTGGGTCTCTTTTCGGGAGAATCCTGTGAACTATCGAAATGATCTCCCCAAATTGACTTCCAATCCAGGTTCACGAATTTGTTGCACACTCTCTATAATTAAGAGGATGAAGTTTAACTTGGAGCAAGCAGAGTGATGTAGTAACAGTAACAGAGCTGAAGATTAGCCTGTGAGGTAAGGTGATTGTGATCAAAAGGCATTGACCAAAACCAAAACCAAAACCAAACCAAACCAAAACAAAACAAAAAACCAAAAGGCATTGACCAAAAAGTTTAGATGTTGGGCTCTTCATTTCCTACTCATTTTAATTTTATATATTTATTTTATTTTTATTACTGTTTTTTACATCTTTATTGAGGTATAATTGATAAACTTATAAGATATTTAAAGTGTACATCATGGTCATTTTATATATATATACACACACGTATTGTGAAAGAATTCCCATCATCTACTTAATTAACACACCCATCACCTCACATATTTATCTTTTTTGCATGTGTGTGAGAACATTTAAGTTCTATTCTTGTAGCAAATTTTAAGTGTACAATACGGTGTTATCAACAATAGTCACCAAGTTTTATGCTAGCCCCTCGGAACGATCCAGCTTGTAGGTGAAGGTTTGTATCCAGCTTGTCGGTAAAATTTTGTACCCTTTTACCAACCTCTCCCGAGTTCCCTCACCCCCACCCAACCCCTGGCATCTACTTTTCTACTCTCTGTTATTTGCCTTTTTTTTTCTTAAGATGCCACATGTAAGTGATACCATGTAGTGTTTGTCTCTCTCTGTCTGGCTTATTTCACTTAGCATAATGCCCTCCAGCTCCATCCATGTTGTTGCAGATGGCAGATTTCTTTCTTTCTCATGGCTGGGTAATATTCATGTATATGTATATATTTATGCCACATCTTATTTATCCATTCACCTGTCAATGGACAGTGACGTTGTTTCCATATCTTAGCTATTGTAAATAATGCTGCAATGACCTTGGGGGTACAGATGTCTCTTTGCCATAGTGTTTTCATTTCCTTCAGCTAAATACCCAGAAGTGGAATTTCTGGATCACATAGTAGTTCTATTTTTAATTTTTTGAGGAACTTCCATTCTATTTTCCATAATGGCTCCACCAATTTTTATTCCCACCAACAGTGCACAAGGGTTCCCTTTTTTCCACATGCTCACCCACACTTGTGAGGTGAGACCACCTTATGGTTTTGAGTTGCATTCCCCGGTGATTAGTGATGTTGAGCACCTTTTCATGTACCTATTGGCCATTTGTAGGTCTTCTTCAGAAAAATTACCCAGTTCCTTCGCCCATTAATTTTTATTGGATTGTTTGGGGTTTTGCTCCTATTCATTTAAAAAAATTATTGTGGAAAAATATATATAACATAACATTTGCCATTTTAGCTAGTTTTAAGTGTACAATTCATTGACATCAAGTACATTCACAATGTTGTGCAACTATCACCATTATCTGTTTCCAAAATGTTTTCATCACTCCCCAGCAGAAACTCTGTAACAATTAACCAATAACTTCCATTCCCCCTCCCCCAACCCCTGTAATCTCTAGTCTACTTTCTCTAGGAATTTGCCTATTATAGCTATTTCGTCCAAATAGAATCATACGTTATTTGTCCTTGTGTGACTGTCTTATTTCACTTAGGATAATGTTTTCAAGGTTTCATCTATGTTGTGATATATCAGAACTTCCTTTATTTTTATGGCTGAATAATATTCCATTGTACATATATACCACATTTGTTTAGCCACTCATTCGTCAATGGACGTTTTTTTCCAGCTTTTCACTGAAGTGAACGGTGCTTCAATGAACATAGGCGTACAAGTATCTGTTTGAGTCCCTACTCTCAATTCTTTTGGATAGAGACCCAGAAGTAGACTTTCTGGGTCATTTGGTAATTCTACGTTTAGCCTTCTGAACATCTGCTGAACTCCCTGCTAACTGTCTACAGGCTACCTATTACACAAGAACAGCCACTGGGCTCCAACATAACAGCACATACAGCCAGCTTCTTGGGCACATGACCTGTGCCATTTCACAGGGCCCCATGCTCAGGAGCCCACACTCAGAAAGGCCTGGTGCTGAGAAGGGCTCCATGCGTAGGTTCATCCTCTGCTGTCACCTTCTTGAAATTCTTAATGATTCTGTCTTTGGACTTGCGTCTTGTAAGTGAAGTCCAATAGGACAATGGAGAAATGCCCATCATCCCTGTTCTCAGCCATTCCTTACTGCTCCATTTGCAAAGTGTTCGGATTGCCCCAGGAGCACAGAATTCTGGAGGACCAGGTTGCATGGGACTTGAGTGAGGCTCCAAATGAGCACCAGGTAAGTGTGTTCACTTTCTCTGACTGGGTAAAATGGGTGAGGGGCTGCTGATATCCCAAGTGGCTTCACTTCTTTTTGCTTTGAATGCAGAAACCAACCTCCAAGGAACTGTATCATATCCTTTCTTATTCATGTTATTTCCCTTATTCACCAACTACGAATGCTGAGAGTGATGGTATAGAAGGAAAGGGAAAAACAGGGCAGAGCCTGGTTACTTTTCCTTTCAACCTTCCTTACTCATCATTAATTCAAAGACAGAAAGTGGTGGTCAAACATGTGTGCAGCAAGAAGTGAAATTAAAACGGTTCAGTGAGTTTTGTGCATTTCCACTATTCCTGTAAGAATAAAATATATATGATGTGCGTACAGGCAATGAAATATGAATTGTGTGATTTCTGTGATTCTGCTTATGAGTCAAATGCTCTGATATTTTATTTAAGATTGGCATTGCACAGTCAAAAGAGGGACAGTGAAATCCCTGCTAATAATGTACATTTAAAATTTTTCTTTACTTAAATGACATTAGCTAGCAAATAAAAAACCACCATGACAAGTCAAGAGAGAGAATACAGAAAGGAAAAAGCTTTTTATTTTAGTGCTTTCAGTGGCACTTTTTTTCTTGCCTTTTGAACAAAAGGTCGTGCATTTTTGTTTTGCACCGGGCCCCATAAATTATGTAGCCAGCCCTGACAGCCCCTATTCTCAAATGCTACAACAGTAGTTTTATGTGCAATTAGGGCAGTGGGGAGGGGTGAGGTAGAGCTTGAAGCGCCATGGTGTTATTTTAGGAAGGGTGGAGTTGACCATGATTTTGTGAAGGAATGCACTTCAGAAAATAAGCACACAGATGAAAGAGCCTGGACACTCAGGCTTTCATTATACACTGTCTCAGCATTCTCGAAACCAAATGAATGACAGATACCCTGTTTTAAAGAAAGAGAGAAGGGGGGAAGGGAGAGACATGGACAGACAAGTCAGATGAGCTTCCTTTTTCACTAAATATATCACACACAAAAAGACTTATAAATGAAAATAAGGATAATAATAGGCTCTATATCATTGATAATGTTATGAAAGATAACTTTTTTGTTCATTCAGAAATCATTATAGGGACTTCCCTGGTGGCAAGTGGTTAAGAATCCGCCTGCCAACGCAGAGGTCACGGGTTCAAGCCTTGGTCCGGGAAGATCCCACATGCCGCGGAGCAACTAAGCCGGTGGGCCACAACTACTGAGCTTGCGCTCTAGAGCCCGCGAGCCACAACTACTGAAGCCCGCGTGCCTAGTGTCCGTGCTCCGCAACAAGAGAAGCCACCGCAATGAGAAGCCCGCGCACCGCAACGAAGAGTAGCCCCCGCTGGCCGCAAGTAGAGAAAGCCCACGTGCAGCAAGGAAGACCCAACGCAGCCATAAATAAATACATAAATATTAAAAAAAAATCAGTATAAACTTCAGTCTGATAGATATTTACGAAGACTTTATTTTGATAAACTGATCAAAAAAATAAACTCAATTGTCATGCCTCAGGCTTTTAGATTTTTTTTTTTTTTTTTTGCGGTACGCGGGCCTCTCACTGCTGTGGCCTCTCCCGTTGCGGAGCACAGGCTCCAGACACGCAGGCTCAGCGGCCATGGCTCACGGGCCCAGCCGCTCCGCGGCATGTGGGATCTTCCCGGACCAGGGCACGAACCTGTGACCCCTGCATCGGCAGGCGGACTCTCAACCACTGCTCCACCAGGGAAGCCCCTAGATATTTTTCACATAAATATTTTATGGCAATTCAAGTAAGCCAACAAATACCAGACATAATATCAGTAACAGAAATAACAGTCCTGCTCTCCTTTGACAGATTTTAAAAGTTTGTTGTCTTTAAAAGTTACTCGAAAAAGAATATCAAATATTTTGGATTAGTGACTTAGAAGTTTTTTTTTTTTTTCTTTTTTCCTTTTGGAAATTCTAAATACATCCTTGCATGGAAAACTTGTCTTCTCGATAGAGAAAACTAAAAGAAGTGGTGATTTTCTCCGAGTTTCTCTGATGATCTGCCGCTTTTAATCTCCTATCAATTAAGAGAGTCAAGTGATGCTACAGAAAGTAATCAAGATGTGTCTAATCTTCACAACCTAAGTCATGTTGAATCTATGCCATCTGTCTGGGAGAAAGAAATACAAAGGCACGCAACCGCACATTTCTAACGGAGTCACAATCAAATTCCCCAAGGACTAGACAACATCTGGACTATACTTAACTCATCATGGTTTAGCTTATCTCCCATAAGAGTTTAGCAAAAACTAGGTGCCCCCTTTTCATGGACTATTGACCAGCAAATTAATGTATTGATTATTTATCTCCATGCCCTGCTATACAAGGGGAAATCTTACATGGTATTAAAGCATTTATTGAGCACTTACTTTATTCTGTGCAATTTACCTGGGTTATCCATATCATTTCATCCTCCCATAACACTAATGCAGAATCTAAAGCAAAGTTCCTTTGTTTCCAGATGAAACAATCAGAATAATAAAGAGGCTCAATAGCACATCATCCTCAGAGTGGCTGAAGCTGCTGCGGGTGTTTAACCTGAAAAAGAAAATACAGCAGAAGCTTTCATATACAAGGGTGGTCTCGCAGACATGGGTGGGGGCTGCTCTATGAGGACACAGAAGCCAGAACTTGATCGGTGAGTTAGAGGGTTTGGCGCATGACACGAGTGAAGCTTGTTCGACATTAGCACAGGTTGTCTTGGTACCACTGGATGGAGATTCCAAGCTGCTGGATCATCCACTGGTCAAGGATATGGTCGGAGAGAATCCTGCTTTGGGTAAAAGATTTTGATAAATGACATCTCCCGTCCCTTCCATGATTGTCTTTTCTCCTGCATCTAGTCCTGATAGCTAGTGGATGAGTGACCACAGCGTTGTTCCCAGGCGTGGGAGGTCCTGGGACTACGCCAATAAGAGGCTCATTATTGGCCCACTGGTTGGTAAAGGGAACATGTGTAGTTCAGATTAGAAGAAGTCAATCCAGATGTCTGGAGGCAGGAAGGTGCCCATTCAGAGGTCCTAGAAGGAGGAGCTGAAACAGAAGACCTAGAGAATAAGGTTTGCCTTAGGTTAACTGAGGTTCAAGTGGTCCAAAGGGGAGGACAGTGAGTTCTGGAGTGAACCCTGTGAATTATCCCATCTATTTTTAAATCCCATGGTCAACTGTAGAGCTTAAGAGTTAAGGCTAGATCTTCTCACAGTCTGACTTCCCTCTTTCCTCTGTGCCTTTGCAGTCTCTTTTACTATCTCCTTCTCCTCCAGCCATCCTTTGAGATGTTTCTCTGAGCCTCACACACATCATAATCACCAGGGGGACTGATTAATAATGCCAGGGTCACAGAGGTGGGGCCTGAGAATCTCAGTTCTTAGCCAGCTCCCTAGCTGAATCCTTTGCTCCTTAATTATCCACTACCTTAAATACTAACACTCTCTGAAATACTGCCCTGATAATCTCTTTCTTCTTCTTTTATGCTCTTGTTAGCTCATCACCTGGCATGTAGTGGATAGATAAAATATTTGTGAAATGAATGAATAATAATGTCAACCAACGCTATAGCTTCAGCTATAGCCAAACAAGGCAAAAGGTATAGCCTCATGTCATTACCTACAATATGGGGTTGGATGCCAAGCAGGGGAACAGAAGATTCTGGCGTGGTTTCGTTCAGCCTCTAAAAATGCTCATCAAGCTTCCCCAGTTTGGAGAGAAGAAGACTGAGCGGGTAGGTCCAGGGGAAAGATAAGGGAAAGGTAGCAGGAGCGAAGGCCCTACCTTACCGATCTAGAATGTAGCAGTGAGCAAAGGATATGTCAAGCTTTTCCATTTTCCAGGGCTCATCACTGAACTGTGGGGCTGAGTCCTGCAGGAACCTTCATGAACATAGGCTACATCCCTGACTCGATGGAGTGAACCTTGGCATAGACATTTGATATAAACTTAGGAGAGCAGAGCCTAGGTGTTGGGTGTTAGATGATTTCATAGTTTAATCTTTGTATTCTTCATCACTTAGATGTTTTGTAATGAATGAAGGCCCTTAAAAAATAAAACAATAAAGTCACAGACACTTAAAGAAAAAGAAAGAAGCCCCTAAGAAACCCAATCTCGAGAAAGCCCATTTTGGGCTTTTCTCGGGGATCCTCTTAGGGAAGAGATTTCAGCTTGCCAATCAAAAACTAGCTCTCCCATGGACTAATTAAAGTGATTCATCACCCTGTGAGCTTTCTTCCCTGTCAGACTAAACAGAGAGTACACTATCACTTACCTAATCCAATACATTTCAGAGACTTGAGAAATTCGGAGTCAGAACTGGTTAACGAGGAAAATGGTTGAAAAAGGGTCCCAAGAAGTACTTACACAGATTTGTTTCAAGGACAAGCACATCTGGGAAGTGAGTTGGATGTTTCATACTGTCCTTCTGGTGTTTCTGCTTCTTCCTTAACCCCAGAGTTGGAGTGACAAATCCTCCTAGCAATTTCATTGCCGAAGTCAGAATTCCTTATGGGAGCGTCGTTCCCATCTCTTCCCTTCCATTGGAGCCACAGGTTGTCTTGGCTGTATGGGTTCCTCACATCACTTTTCTGCCTGGGAAGCAGTAATATTTCAGGCGTCAGAAGCATTGCAAGGACCTGCGTTTGAATCTAGCTATAGGAGGCTTAGATGACAAAATGATTTACATATGAGAAAATGCTAATGTGACTATTTGAAACTAAATCCTATTAATAAATAATATAACTATAACATTCTAGGTGGTAAGATTTATAGTCTTTACATTTATTTTCCAAAATTTGCAAAATGGACACATATTATTTATATACCCAGAAAAAAAACATATGTGTAACTTAAAACTAAATAAGGGATTCTGAGGGGATTTTAAAAACATTTAGGGACTTCTCTGGCGGTCCAGTGGTTAAGACTCCGTGCTTCCAATGCAGGGGCCACGGGTTCGATCCCTGGTCAGGGAATTAAGATCCCACATGCCATGCGGCACAGCAGAAAAAAAAAAAAAAGATAATAATAATAAAATAAAAACATTTATATCTCCTGGCCTCTCCCTATCCCCACCACAACAAAAAGATTGAATTAATTTCTTCTTTAAAAGTTATTCCTTAAATTAGGCTAACTGGCTAAGAAGGAAACTTAGAACAAATAGAAGGAAATAACTTCTTCATGCAGTTGTGGTCGCCTAGAGGCATTTGATGTCACAGAAGCTCAAATGGTCAAATGCAGTTGTTAGATGACCTGAAAGGCCAGTGGAAGGAAGGCATTTCCAGGGTGTGATGGCTGCAGGAAGGGCAGGGGTCTGGAGGAAGGCAGGCAAGGGTTGCCCTGATCATCAGCTGTTAAGAGGAGATGAGGTGTCCAATTTTAGGGCGAAGAAGAGTTTCAACTTCACTGGTAACAGGAACGCTCTCCTGACCTTGGTTTGAATATTCAGATCAAGATCCTGCTGATACATCGCTCGTTAAAACTGAAGCTACTTTCGTTTTAATGCCACCTTTGACCTTTGGTCTGCCCAGAGGACGGGTCATGTGGGGTTATTGTTATTTGTGGATGCACTTGGGCAGTGATTGAGTTGAAGGCCCTGTGCCAGGAAGTGGCAACACAGAAGGAAATCAGAAGGGAAGACCTCAGAGTCTACCAAGGAAAATAGAGACGTAAACAAAATAATTATAGAGCAGCCCATTAATGCTGTGATACAAGTGAGGATAAAGCAATGTAGGAACCTGGAAGTAATTCATTTTGCTGAGCTGGGGGTCAGGGCTCGTGTGGTCCCAAACTCTCCTAAAGTAAGAATCATCCTGAAACACTTCCTGGAAAAACAGATTCTTTGATTCCAACCCAGACCTGCAGAATGAGAAGGTCCAGGGAGAAGCCCAGGAATCTGATTACAAAGCAACCAAAGGACTGTTACCCGAGGGCCATTTGGGAAACTTGGGTGAGTAGGAGCCGGTCAGGTGAAACGGGGAACGGAGTTCACCCGCGATAAAGAAGAGCTTTTCAAACTTCTGTGTGCATAGGAATCACCCAGGGCTGTGTTGAAATGCAGATTTTGATTCAGTAGTTCTGAGCTGGGGCCATGACTTCATTTCTAACCAGCTCCCGGTTACAGTGAAGCTGCTGGTCAGGCGACCACACAGGACCTCTCATTCTCTTGGTAAGAAAGAACAAACAATCTGCACACAAGATCCTTTGTGATCCAACCTCTCTGGTCTAATCTTTCCCTTACCATCCTGTATTCTGTTCTCACAGACTCACCTGTGTTTTGTCTACAAATGTTTGCATGTAACTTCTCTTCCACTCACCCTCTTTCTCTTTGTTCAAAAAACTTCTGACTCCAGAGATAGGATCCTAAGTATTCTTTAGGTCCCCGCTAACCAGCATTTCCTTCAGGAAACATGGCCTGATGCCCCCAAATCTGGGATAGGCACCCCTCTTGAGGGTTCAGACAGCAACTTTTTACTCTGAATTGGTAACTGCATGTTTGCTTTTCTAAATGACTCAATCATAAGATCTGTTTCTCTATTCCCAGGACATATGGCCTGGCTCTGTGAAACTGCTTCATAAATAAGTGTTCATGAATTGAATCAGATTAACTCAGAAGTCCACATCCAACAGATTGAAAAGCATCTGCAAAGGCTCAGACACTTGAAAGTTGTGCATATGTTTTGGAGACCCAGGTAATTGTTTAGTGTGAGTGGTACCCAGAAATCAAAGGGGAAAGTAACTGTAAAAACACAGCAGGTTGTAAGGGTCCTTGCAGGCCATGAAGCCGGCCCTGTAGGCGGAAGCGAGTATTGGAACTGAGGACCTAGGTTTAACCTTTTCTGAGTCTTAGGACATTTGAGAATCTGATGAGAGCTATGGAGCCTACCCCTGAAAAATCCCCATGCAAACAAAAAGATTTATAAACACATTTTTACCATTGATTTCAGGGAGTTTAGAAGCCTAAGGACCCCAGGTTAAGAATTTTGACGTTGAAGGAGACCCTGTAGGAAAGTACAGCTTGGCAGAAGCGGGTGGATTAAAGCAGGCCCATGGGCCATTTTAAAAATAGAGGTACTGGAACCCAACCATGCCCGTTCATTTATGAACTATCTATGGCTGCTTTCTGGAGCTCCAAAGACAGAGTTGAATAGTTTCAGCAGAGATCATAGAGCCTGAACAACCCCAAATTGTCCTAGCTAGCTCTTTACAGAAAATGCTTGCTGACCCCTGGATTAGCATGTAGGAGCAGGACCAGGGAGGGGGCTCTGTGCATGTTGGGGTCCAGTAGATTTTCTACACATATATTTCACTGTTGGTCCCTTTAAAAAAAGCTGGATTGCAGAACTGAAGAACTGGGATCCAGCCTTTCTCCACTATTTCTGCCAAGAGGTGGGTGGCAGCTGCCAGACACGGCGGGTGAGCCTCCTCTGGCGCCTTAGGTCAATTACTCAGCAGCTTAGGGCCTCAGTTTCCTCTTTCCTAGTGTAGAATAACGGGAGCTCTTTGCCCAGAGGACTTGTGACGCTTAAATGATAGAATGCAGGCCTGGCAGTTGGCTAGTTCTCATGAAATGTTAGTTATGAACAACACTGATGTCTGGAAGAAGTCACATAGTGTGGATTTTACTCGGCCCAGGTCTCCTTACAAAGGACTCCATCTACAACGTAATTCAGCCCACAGCACACTGCCTGGCGCTGTGTTTGGTTCCGAATCAAAGCTTATCTAATGACTGGAAGGATGAATGATGAGTGGTGAGAGCTTTTTATAAACTTCAGAGGATGGTAATGTCTTTTAATGAATTATATGAGAATCCCATATAATTTCATACCTTTAAAAATACAATGCTTAGAATGTAGGGGTAATCAGAACGTAAGAAATTCTGAACTAGATTCTACTGAGGTGAGAAACAAATTATGCAGAGGATAATTAACTCCCAAATCTTAAATAAAGAGGAAAAACCTCACTGAAGAAGTGAGGCAGGTATGGCTGGCTGACAAGGACATTCACCGTTTCTAGTTACCCAACCTCCTGCCCTTTCCGTTCCTCCTTCCCCACTTGTCAGCCATAATTCACTTCATTCCCATCAGAAATATTTAAAGAACCCTTTGTAACAACACTGCAGTTGTAGATCAGGATACAATTTATCTCTTAAATCCTTCATAACGGCCTTTTGTTTTCTGCCTGCCTTTAGTCTCTCAGCATAGATGTTGAAACAATTTATGAGATGTGCTTGCATTTCCTCTTATTTTGTTGTTTCTCTTAGATCCTTTATCCAAGGTCCCCAATCACTTTAACATATTAACTCTTCTCGGAGGATTTTTTTTTTCCGTTTGAAACTTTTTTGAGTCATTTCATATTAATTTCTCTCTTTTCTTTTATTGTGGTGAGAACAGATAACATGAGATCTAGTCTCTTAACAAATTGTTGTGTCCATGTAGTATTGTTAACTGCATGCATATCTCGTTCATTCGATCTCTAGAACTTCATCCTGCGTGACAGAAACTTGGTACCTGGTGAACAGCAACTCCCCACGCCCCCCATCCCCTCATTAGAGCATTTTAATTTTAATGACACTAAAACATCGAAAGAATAGATGGGATTATTTTAGGACAAGAGGTAGAGGAAAGAGAAAGAAGGTATAAAGGGAGAACTGATCTATTTTCTAAAAGATTCACTCCCTCCGCATCTGGGTACACTGCATTTAATTGGGAAGCATGGGAAGCCTTGGAAGTTTGCAGGAAAATAGAGTCTACCAGAATCACAATGGCAAGAAAGGCCCCAAATTGCCAAACGCAGGCTGAGATTTGGACAATTACAGAAAGAGGAAAGTCCTGCGGGAACCCAACAGACTGAGTTTCAGTCTCCGAGTCCAGTGTCTCTGGGGCTCCCACTGCGCCAGAGTGGTTTCCATGGGAAACCTTCCATATCTCTTTTCTCCATGAAGAGAAGGTATATGTTAGCCTGGCTATTTCCTAGTGAGAGTAAAGAGTAGTCTTATCACCATGTTTCCAACACTTCGCATTGTTTGGAGCTGTCATCTTTGCTTTACCACTGGAAAAAAAGGAAGGGAGGGAGGGAGGGGAGGAAGGAAGGAGGGAATGAAGGAAGGAAGAAAGGGAAAGAAAGAAAGAAAGAAAGAAAGAAAGAAAGAAAGAAAGAAAGAAAGAGGAAGGAAAGAAGGAAAGAAAGAAAGGGAGAAAACAGAAAACTGAAATTTTGATCTTCAGTAAACAAGTGTGATTTTTTTCACCTTCAAAAAAGGTTTATGAGGCTAAATTAGTACATCTCTATAAAGTGCTTTGATATTTTGAGAAGAGAAAATGATCCATGAGTGGGCTTAATCTGGCCTAAAATGGAATTATTTAAAATAAAGCCACACGGTTTGGGACTAATACCTTTTGCTTCTCTTTGGAAACCTGGGTTTTAGAAAGTATGAGTTAACCACCAATGACTGAGTAGGGTCACTCTGGAGAATATTTACTTTTCTCTTAAGATTTACTTTAAACAGTTTAGGAAACAGAAGAGCAGTAAAGAGTCTAGACCGGGGTATGAATGTAGTGGATAAAAGTGTATTCATTCCACCAACGTTTGTTTTTTGGAAGTTATATCATCAGCTGAAAACCTGTGAAGTTGATGTGATTTGAGTTAGGTTAAGAAATTTAAAGAAAGAAAAAAACAGAAAAAAAAAATTGAGGAATTGCATGGAGCCCATGGTTCAAAGTCTTGGACATGACTTGAGTTGTTAAAAAAAAAAAAAAGTACGTATAATGCCATATGGTTACTGATTTTTAAATTTTACTTACCAAGAAAGAAATTATATTGATGAATTTCAAAAAAGGACTTTATGTTTTCTCATTTGTTTCTTCATTAAAAAAAATGGAGATACATGATCTTTCTTTCCCTTCCCTCTTCCTTTTTCCATTTCTGCCCTCATTCCTCCCTACATGGACCTCTTTTGAAATGTGGAGGAAGGGAATGATCTTACTGCCAGTTGAACCACAATGACGCTAACAGTTGGTGGGAGGGAAAATCAAGCCTCCTAGAATGAATCTTGCCTGTCACCTCTGCATTGATTTGTGTTCTGTTGAGCTTTACGACTAATGTGGTGCTGAAACATGTAGCAACACTGACAGAGATAACCCTTGATACCTTGGTACATTGGTGTTGTCCACACGTGGAATTGCCCAGGACAGGAA
Source organism: Orcinus orca (assembly GCF_937001465.1). Taxonomy (NCBI): domain Eukaryota; kingdom Metazoa; phylum Chordata; class Mammalia; order Artiodactyla; family Delphinidae; genus Orcinus; species Orcinus orca. The sequence continues at coordinate 170,777,947 of NC_064561.1, read as the reverse complement.
GACGCCATGATGAAATTAAATTCATTGTGTTCAAATGAGACAACTAAAGGAAAAGGAGATAGATGTTCTTCCTTGTACAGCATAGAATGCTGCTGCCTTGTTGAACCATTCATGTTTCTTATTATAGGATATTTTGATATCTGTTCTGAGAGTTGGATGTATACAGGAGGCGCCTGTATGGTGGTGGACTCTTGGCTGTGTGAAGTGATTTGATGCTTAGCTGTGGTGTTTCACAGATGTTCCCTCCCCTGTCTTTTGTCTGATGGCAGTGTTTGTGGTCTTTGTAGTACAGGTTACACATGGAAGGCTCTTTCTCTTATACTTTGTTAAGTAGGTAGACACTCATTTGTTCCGATTTATGAATGAGTTTTTCCTGGAGAGCTGGTAAGTTTTGCTTGGCATATGACTATTTTCTTTCCATCATTATTCTTTTAGGGACTTTTTCTTATGTGTTTGCTCATTTCCTGCAGCTGGGCATGATTTGTCAATTATTTCAACAAGCCTGTCCCCTTCTTCCCATTAGTCAAGAAGAACAGGAGAGAGGGGAAGTGGTCAGTCTTCTCTCCCAACAGAATCCATTTCTCTTTCACTTTTCCACTACATTTCCCCTCTCACTCTTCTGTGTTGAGTCTCTGGAGCAGACCCAGATTATCTGAAGGAATGGCCATTTCATTCATTCATCAATTTCTTCAATAAGCACCTGCTAGTTCTGTCATAACTTCAAGACCTGTTCTGAAAGCCTGAGTTAATGCTACAAGACTGACACCTATGAAATGAACATTGGAAGGAAAAGGGGAGAGATGGGTTGAAGTGTGCAAAGAGGAAGAAATCAAGGAAACAGAGGTAGGAGAGAACTATGGAATTGAAGAGGAAATTAATGGAATGAACAAAGTGGACAAGAAAATGAAAAGGTTCAAATGTGCTTTTTCAAAAAAAAGAACAAGGGAATTCCCTGGCAGTCCAGTGGTTCAATCCCTGGTTGGGGAACGATCCCGCAAGCCACAATGTGAGGCCAAAAAAAACACAAACCCAAACAAACAAACAAACAAACAAAACCAAAAAATAGATTAATTCAGAAGCGACTATGTGCAAATGATTCTGCCAGGACCCTGACCGTGCAGACCAATTAGTCTTATTCTCTTATCTCCAAGAATTTACAGTTAAGAGCAGAAATCAGACTTTAAAATATGGGAAGACTTAATTAGCTATACTTGTGTCCTGAGATACACATGAAGGGAACTTTAAAAAAGTAGTTATATTGTACTTATTAAAGAACTTCAGTTGAATGGAATAACAAAATCTAAAAGGTTTAAAATTTGTACCGTGTTGCTTAGAAATCCCTTTTCTGCCTTGTAGCCCAGGCTGGGGGCTTTGCGACACCCAGGACAATGGGAGACAATCCTTGGCTGTGCCCCATCCTCTCCAACCAGAAGTCAGGATGCTTGCTGCCAGATAGCTGGGAGGGAGAAAGGACGTATTTTCTCCTCTCTTCCAAAGCTGTTAATGCTCTGTTCGCCAATAAACTATTACAACAATTGATCTCTGTGTGAATTGGATACTCATTACATCTTGCTGAGCAACGCACTTACCCCAGCAGATTTCCTTTACAAACGACCTCTTCTCTCCCCTAATGGACACTCATCCCCGAACCAATTGTTGGTCCAGGTCACTGGCTCACAGCCTCCAGACACAGACCCAGTCATTGGAGCAGGAAAGCGAGAGGGATGTTACTCCATGAAAGATGGCAGTGTGCTTTGTCACATGGCAAACGCTCACACATCCCCGAAATGCTGAAGGAAGTCAGAGAAAGGAAGTTTGCCAGCGGGGTGCTTGTGATATTATTGGCAGGGATGTTCTCACTACCTGCCACTTGTGTTTGTGTCTACGATGATGTTTACTGCAACTTGAAAAAGAATAGCTACTAAATTAGGATATGATGAACTTCTCAGCTGGAGAGAGAAGTGGATCCAACAGAGAAACAATGTTTGGGACTTGAGATACTGTGTTCTCTTTGAGGTTACATTTAGATGTTAGGATAAGCAAGGGAAAAAAGCACTTCCAGAAGACAGAAACAGCCTGGCTGTGTCCAGTCCATGTAAGAAAAATGCAAATGTTTGACGTGAGCTTTACAGTTGTTTTGTCTAAAAAAATTAAGGGCTCTAGGCTTTTGTTCACCTCCCCATCACATCTTTTTATCCCTTTAGTTTGGTAGGTTTTTTTCTCAAGATTCTGCTTTATTTCAGCAAGTGTTTAGTGGTTCTGGGTGATAGAATTACTATAAAACTCTTTGAGATTTTGATCACTTTTGAAGACCAAGGGCTTTTGGGGGTTGTCACTGAAAGGAGTTTGAAAGCTCTGAAAATCTCTTCTCTCTGCCTTCAAGGGATAAAATCGCACCACAGATACAATTGTTTGCAGACTTGTCAAGAGCCTCTAGCATAACAATTCAACACAGTTTAGGCCTGGGCTGGAAGGAAGAGATGAATGCTTTCCTCAGAGGAAAGTGACTGGGGGTCTAGACGGAGGAACCTCTGGGCAAAACCCTGCTCCCTGGAAGGATAATTAGCGTGTAGAATGGTGAGCAGAAACTGTGCTCAAAGTTCTCTGTAATTACCCCATCAGGAATGTTCTCAGGACTAAATTGAAGGGGCTGTGGGACCACTGAATGATCCATGTTTGGCCTTTTATCCTAAGGAGAATCTCACCAAGGCAAAAATCCCTTTTCTTTATAACTTTGCCTACCGGGAGAGTAATATCCAAAAGCAGTGTTTCATTTGTTAATCCACATTTTAGATCTCTCTACACTCATACGCACACACACCACGTATAAGTGATACTGAATGTAATGATACTGAATATGTTTAATAAAACACAGTGCATAGAAAGGTTGTTTAAAGATGTTAAAAGTATGTGTAGTATCACTCCAATGATATTTGGGGGTGAGAGACGTTTTCAAAAACAAGATACTAATGATAATAAAAGGCATTTTATTAAATTAGACCCTTGAATGTGGTAAATATACACAATGGAATATTACTCAGCCATAAAAAAGAATGAAATAATGCCATTTGCAGCAACTTGGATGGACCTAGAGATTATCACATCGAGTGAAGTAAGGCAGACAGAGGAAGACAAATATCATATGGTATTGCTTATAGGTGGAATCTAAGAAAATGATACAAATGCACTTATTTACAAAACAGAAATAGACTCACAGACACAGAAAACAAACTTATGGTTACCACAAAGGAAAGGGGGTGGGAGGGATAAATTTGGAATTTGGGATTAACAGATACAGACCACTATCTATAAAATAGATAACCAACTAGCACCTACTGTATAGCACAGGGAACTATATTCAATATCTTGCAATAACCTATAATGGAAAAGAATCTAAAAAAGAATAGATATATATGTATATGTATAACCGACTCACTTTGCTGTACATCTGAAACTAACACATTGTAAATCAACTATATTTCAACAGAAATTTAAAAAAATAAATTAGACCCTTGAAAACTCATTGAAGAACCCCTCCATTGCTCACTAGTCCCCTGACCCCCTTTTTATTTCTACTTTATTACAGAGTTGAGGGATTTGGGATTGGGATAGATTTGACTATCCAGACTCTTTTTTTTCACCCCCTATTTGTATGAGAACAAAAAAATAACTCTTACGGAATTTGCTCTTCAAGCCCAAAGTCACACATGTTAACCCGGCTACCTCTTCACCTGCCAATGGACTCGGGGACCCGCCCCCTCTGCCTTAGAATCCAGGTGCCGCCTTCCGTTCACTTGGCCTTTAACACAGAGCAATCGATTTTTTTTTCTGCTTCTCCGTTTGCCCTCGGGGGCTGAGAAGTTGTTTTACTTGTTGCTCATTTCTGACTGGCTTCTCCCTGATTCTTCCCTTCTGAGGTTCACTATTTTGCCCGTTTTCTGATGTATTAGTTCAAAGACACGTGAGAAAGAGAAAATGTTATTTATTTTAAAACCTGTTAAGTGAGTAATCAATCAACTGCTTCAGACTTAGAAAATTCTATTTTTTTTGGGGGGGGCACGTGGTTTGTGAGATCTTATTTCCTCCACCGGGGATTGAGCCTGGGCCCACGGCAGTGAAAGTACTGAGTCTTAACCACTGGACTGCCAGGGAATTCCCAGAAAAGTCTTAATTCTCCATGGCTGTGTCCATGTGGAGAGATGCCATCGAGATACACATCATTTAAAAAATGTTGGGAAACCAGTGGTGGAACTTATTTCTCTAGGATACTTTTAAGCAGAGACCCTTTCCCTTTCCTGTCCAATATTTGATTATATTAAGAAGTATAAAAATGCACCTCAGGCAGTCTGGTGGGCAGTGGACTGACACAGAATCAGAACTGACAGCATTTACAAATTCAATAATTGTAGGTTGAAAAAATGAAAAATTAAGTATAAAAAGATAGAGGCTTCATTGCTCTAGTAACCCATGACCCTTATAATGATCATGACATTTACCGAAACCATCAAAAAAGCAAAGGACAAATTCATAGAGACAGAAAGTGGGTTGGTGATTGCTAGGGATTTGGCAGGGGGTAGGAAGTTGGTGTTTAATGCGCACAGAGTTTCCATTTGGGAAGATAAAAAAGTTCTGGAGATGAATATTGGGGATGGTTGCACAACAAAGGGAGTACACTAGTACCACTGAACTGCACAGTTAAAAATGGCTACAATGGCACGATTTATGTATGTATACGTTACCACAATAAATAAAGGCAAAGAAAGAAAGAAAAAAAAGGAGTAATTCTAGGACTGGCTACAGGATGTTACCGTTGAATAAACTGGAACGTTTGCTGTTTGAGCCTTAGCAGAGAACAGGCAATAGTCTTCCTGAAATTGCTGTTGGGACATTATCTCTGCAGAAAGAAATTTCAACAGCTTAGCATTTATAGGGTACACAGTTGGGAGTAAAACACATGTGAAAAATATCATGATAGAAGGCCTTTATTTAAAGTGTGGTGAAGGCCGCTGACTCATTGGATAACTGGAGTCTTTGGGGCTTGAGTAATGGCCGAGCCAAGAATCCTGGAGTCAGTTAGACTCTTTCTTCCTTGGGGAAAAAAAAAAAGGGGTCAAGTCAATTCTATCCCACTCTATCTTGTGTATTTTATTCAACAATGATTTTTGACCAACCCCAAATTCCTTCAATGAGGGAGGAATGTTCAGTGTTTTTGTAACCTTGACTAACTGTGATATTATTCCAAACAAGGAGGCAAAGCCCTATGGGGGCAAGAGGTGGAAAGGGAAGAGCTAAATCGGGAATCTGTTTTTGATCCCAGCCAGATGATGGATGTCTTACAAATGCGGTCAGTGCTACTTCTGATCTCACCCTGAGCAAAGACGCTCTTTAACTAGCTGGGCAAAATATCTGGACTCAAGTGTAGAGCCACTTGACTGACTCAAGTAAATACCTGAAGAAAGTCAAATTATTCTGATAAGGATCTATCCTAATTATTTATCTTCCTGAGGTTGCATTTATTTCTGAGTGTTTTCTGGTTGGGGTGAAATGATAACTTATGAATCAGGTGCTTGAAACTGCCATGGCTAAGAGTTGCTGTTTTCTGTGAAGTTGTGGTACTAGATTAGCAGGAATCTGGTCATCTTAAGGATGCTGCCGAGTACACTCAAGCAAAGATATTCTGGAGCCAGACTTCCTGGCAATAATCCCGTGTCTGCCTTTTACAGGATGAGACTTCAAGCATTTGCCCACATCTCTGTGCCTCGGGTTCGTCATCTCTAAAAGGAGGATGACTGCAATAGATCTTACATCATAGGTTGCCGTGAAACATGATTTAAAACCTGTGAAGTGCTCAGAACAGTGCCTGGCATGTAGGAATTAGGCCGTAAAAGTTAGTTGTTATTACCATTAATCATTGCTTCTTTAGAGGAAGACATGGCTAAAACAGTGAGGGAGAAGGCTGGTGTGGTAGGTCTGTTGCCTGTGATTCAGAGACCCTTTTGTATCTGCATTGGAGAGTTCAACACTCAGTGACTGTATCAAATCATCAACTGCATGTTAAATATATTACAATTTTGGTTGTCAATTACACCTCAATAAAGTGGAAAAGAAGGGGAAAAAACTCTCCGTGGCTGCTATACACATGTATAGCCGAAAATAAAATACTGGTTTTAATGAACCATTCCTGCATTCACTCACTTATAGATTCACCATGTGCCGGGCATTGGGGATACCAAGTCAATTATCACTTGACTTATTGCGATGCTCAGTCCAGTGGCAAAGACACTTACCTGAAGAGATTACTATGCAATATGTAGGTGCAAAGATAGAGATATGTACAAGGTATCACTGAGATGTGATGGAGGGGCTGGGGAGAGTGGGGAGGAATAGTCAGGGGAAATTCCTGGAAGTAATCCCCCAAGTATGTGTTTGGTCAAATAAAACTTGATTTAAAAAAAAAAATCAGGGCTTCCCTAGTGGCACAGTGGTTGAGAGTCCACCTGCCGATGCAGGGGACACGGGTTCGTGCCCCGGTCCGGGAAGATCCCACATGCCGCGGAGCGGCTGGGCCCGTGAGCCATGGCCGTTGAGCCTGTGTGTCTGGAGCCTGTGCTCCGCAACGGGAGAGGCCACAACAGTGAGAGGCCCGCGTACCGCAAAAAAAAAAAAAAAAAAAAAAAAAAAAAATCAGTAGGTGTTTCAACCTGTGTCTCTAAAAGGTTAGGGTTCTCTCTCTGTCTTATAAACAAAATACTGTTATTACCCCTACAAATAATAATAATGGTTGCTTAACTATAGTATAATACATGGTTGATTATAATAGTCCTCTACATGTCACATTATTTTTTAGTTGGTTTGAATGAATCAGAATGCAAAAGTTGTACCTTGTAATGGGTCTCTTAATCTTAACTGTCCCTTAATCTATATTAGGTGCCCCCTCCATTTCTCTCTCTCTCATTCCTTATAATCTATTTGCTGAAAAAACTGGGTTGTTTATCTTGTAGAGTATTCCATAGAGGGATTTTGCTAATTGCATCTTCATTTTCCTCTATTCCTTCTATTTCCTATAAGTATCGTGTTAGATGTAAAGGCTTTTTCAGATTCAGGTTCAGTTTTTTTTTTCGGGGGGTGGTAGATGGGCCGAGATTACTTCACAGAGAGTGTAGGCCATATCCTTCCAAACGCACATGGCCGATGGTGGTCTCTCTTTTAGAGATGTTTGCAGCCATTGATGGTCAATGGTTAGGGCTATTCATTCATAAAGGTTGTGAAGTGGTCCTATTCTAATTCTATCTTTCCTTCTTTGGCTGGAATCCCATAGAGAGTAATTTCCCCTCATTTATTATTTGCTTACTTAATAGTATATAGAGTTGGTCTAGGAAAGGCAAGTCAAGTGCCTGGTTGAAAATCCATATTAACAGTGGCCCTGTGGTTCCGTAAGACCCACAACCTTTAATGTCAGTAAAATTCTATTCAGCAAACAACTTTACTAAAGCAGGAAGGTGAACCGATGGGGTTTTATAAATACTTGGCATGAGAAGAACTTTCTGCTTATAACACAGCTTTAAAAACACTCTAACTTTCCCCCAAGCTTTTAGTAAAAGTAGGTTTTTTTTTTTACAGCAATTACAAAAAGATAATCTTGCTGAACTGAAATCCTAGACTACATCTGATATCATTTTAGTTTTCAGTGACCTACTTATTGCGTGGCATGATTTACAGTTGAGGTTTATGGCTTTAGCAAAATAATGCTTTGGTCATTCACTCAAAAAGAAAAGAAAATCCTCTGTTTTATTCTCTAGTACGGAATGAAACTTTTAAACAGTCACGGTTAAGTAAGTCATCATTAAAACAATTTCGTACCTCGGACCTAAAATAGACGTGCACCTTAGCACTGATGTATACAGAGCCTGAGTTTCCTAAAAGGCAAAGGAAAAATATATTCCCATGACTGCGTGCAGGATGAGTAAATTACACAGACACACACAAAGGCTAATTAAAAATGGAACATTTAAGAAGCATTGCATTTTAGGTGTTTTGTGAAAGTCCCTTTTAAACTTAGTCCCAAGTGAAATCAGTTGTTTGCATTTGGTTGGTGACATGAAACATTAACAGTAGCAGAAACAGGGGTAACCTCTGAGCTGTTGGGTGGACCCTTGTGTGACCTCAAAGTCCCAGACTCCTTCCAATGGGAGACCAGTCACCCCAGATCCTGACCAGTTTTCCTCTTGCCCTCTCCCTCCAAATCACTTAAATCCTTTGTCTCCAACTACATTAGATCTATTCAATGTTTCCCCTTTTAATGCCTCCACAATTTCTTAACATCTACAAAGAACAGATTGATTCCCACCATGCCAGCAGGAAGCAGTGGGGTGTGCATATTGAACGGGCCCCAGCTTGAGGAACAAGCCAACAAGGGGAATATTGTCTTTCTTTTCATTCTTTCTTTTATTTTTTTAGAGCATTTTTCTTTCTTATCCAGATTAGTCTGACCTCAGCACAAGACAACTATATATCACTTTTAACGGCAAACTTGAATGTCGCCTGGGTTGCGTTGGTGGTTTTCCATGAATGTAATACAGTAATCCCAGTAGAACTACCTCAGCCACTTACTACTCTTACCCTGATAAAAATACTTTGTTGGGGCTATTAGGACGTCTTTTATTTTTAATCCAGATGAAAATGGAAGCATTACAGAGCTTAGAAATATTAATGAGAAAATTCTCTACTGTCCGTGGCAGAGCACCCCACTCGCGCCAGGATAGAATAAAAGCATTTTGCCCCAGTTCTACCTCGTCAGAACCATCTTGACTGAAGCTTTCAAGCGAGGCTTTTAAGAGAGAATCATATGACACACACGTATACAAAATGGAAATACCCTGGCAGATAAAATTAGCATTCTCTCATTGCACCTGTAGCGCAAACGGTTATAAAAGGAGTTGCTAAATAATGTACACCCTCTGATGATCTAAAAGCCAGCTGTGCTCTTTTCTATTTTAAAAATCCTGAGGGTTAAAGCCCCATCTAATCCTTTCTTTGTCAGAGTTTCTGTCAAATGATCAGACCCTTGGACATTTTTTCACTCGGGACGGATGGGTTGTACTGAATCATAAGCTACTTTATGAACAGATTGTCCACAAGCCTTGTCGAACCTTCTAGTGTTTGTTTATTAACAGATAGAAATGGACTTGCCATCTTACTCTTGTTCTAACTAAATAAACCTGTGCCAAAACCCAACTGGGTACTTAAAACAGATGCTTCTCGTCTTTCTAAAGACATGACTTAACGATCGTATTTTACCTCTAGGCACAGTCCTGTCAGGATGATTTGTGAGATGGCACGGTCATTGTAAGTAGGAATCACCTGGAAAATGAGTTGTACTTGTTTGTTTCATGAAAACAGAAAGAAAAAGTCCCCCTCTTCTGTGCTCATCCTGTGGAGGCCTGAAGGAATCCCACCCCAGATTTGGTCGGGAGGCCAAAGCCGATGATACCACATAAGCGCCAAGAGGGTAGGAAAAGTGGGATCACTCACATAGTGAGGCTTTCTGCGGGGAGCAGGGCAGGCTCCCAAACAGGTTCAAAATGGGATTCAGGGGCTTCCCTGGTGGCGCAGTGGTTGAGAGTCCGCCTGCCGATGCAGGGGACACGGGTTCGTGCCCCGGTCCGGGAGGATCCTACATGCCGCGGAGCGGCTGGGCCCCTAAGCCATGGCCACTGAGGCTGCGCATCCGGAGCCTGTGCTCCGCAACGGGAGAGGCCACAACAGTGAGAGGCCCGCGTACCGCAAAAAACAAAACAAAACAAAACAAAAACAAACGAACAAATAAATGGGCTTCAGAGAGCAGGGAAAGGAGGCCAGCTTGGCTTTTTACTATATTAGGAGATAGCCAGAGGTGAGGATTTCCACATGCGTCCCAGAGCTTGTGTGGTTTGAACTTCCCACTGGTGTCAGAAAGGGGAGCGCCTAGGCTTCCTCATCAGCTAGACAAGATGGGAAGTGGGGGAAGAAGGAAAAGTGGGAGTGGTGGCACGTGAGAGCCGTCAGGGGTCAAACATCAAAATGGGGTCAGATGCCATATTACAAGTCACTTGACATTGAAGACCAAAGGCACTGTAAAAAATGGTAAATATTTTTATTTTTATATTTATTTTTAATTTTTTTTTTTTTTTTTTTTTTTTTTTTTTTGCGGTACGCGGGCCTCTCACTGTTGTGGCCTCTTCCGTTGCGGAGCACAGGCTCCGGACACGCAGGCTCAGCGGCCATGGCTCACGGGCCCAGCCGCTCCGCGGCATGTGGGATCTTCCCGGACCGGGGCATGAACCCGTGTCCCTTGCATCGGCAGGTGGACTCTCAACCACTGCGCCACCAGGGAAGCCCAAAAATGGTAAATATTTTTAAACTAATTCCAAATGCTGCTTGAGAAGTGAAGGTTTGGGTGGGTATTTGGAAACCTTCTAAAATTCTGCTATGTATTTCCTTTTGCGGCTTTTAGGGGCAAAACAACGTATGCAGTCAGCCAATCCTCTCTGTTTCTGATAAAACATTTGGATACAAAGTCATAAAGTGTCTAGATTATTACTGAAGACATTTAAAAATTGTCGCATTCAAGCAACTCAACTCTTACGGTTGGTAGATTATTTTTCACTTTCTAGCCTAAATCCTTTGGGCACTAGGTCAAGGTACTTCTTGGTTCTCCCATTACACTTGATAGACTGATGGGCCATCAGAAGGCCAAGGGACATTAGGGATTGTTCAGGATAATCTTACTCATTATTTAGTTGGAGAAACTTGAGGTCTATAAGTGTCTAGAGTGTTAGCCAGGATCACACAAACTAGAATCCAAGCCCTGCGCCTTGTCTAATGCATCTCACCTAATTTAGATCAGAGGGTTTGGTTGTCATATTTTCCTAGGCTTTCAATTTTAATGCTTTCTCTGCAGGATGCTAGATTTTTAAAAAACTCATAAATTTTATATGTTTTTCCCCCATAATCTTCTGTCTGAATGTATTGCAGAATTTTTATATGAATTCTAAAGTAGGGACCCCATATTTTAAATATGACACTGGAAATGTTAAATTATATATAAGCATGGGGTAAGACATCCAATAACTTTTTTTTTAATTCAGTGTATTTTAATTTTTGAAATAACATTAAATATTTACTTTGATGTTTTTCTCCCATTTTGTGCTACATTCTAGGAGTTTTTAAAAAATAAACTTTTAATTTTAAGGTTTTTTAAGCTTTACATAAAAGTTTTGAAGATAGTACTAAGGAGTTTACAAAGACTCCATGCTCGGTTCGCCCTATCAATAACATCTTACATTAGTATAGTACATTTGTCAAAATTAATTAACCAATATTGTCGGTATTACTAACTAAAGTTCATACTTGATTCACATTTCCTTAGCTTTTTATCTAATATTACTTTTCTGTCCCACCCAGGACACCACATCACGTTAAATCATGTCTCCTCAGGTTCCTCTTTGGCTGTGACAGCTTCTCAGACTTTTCTTATTTTGTTTTGATATTCTTGACAGACTCAAGGACTCTTGACTGATCGAGTATTTTGTAGAACGTCCCTTAGTTGGGATCCATATGATGTTTCTCTCGTGATTTGACTGGAGTTATGAGTTCTTGGAAGGGGCATGATTTATCACTCTTGATATTAACCTTAATCACCTGGCTGAGATAGTGTTATCAGATTAGGGGTAGGGCAGAATGTTCTGGAAACCCATAGATGCAAGACAGGAAGGACAGAGGGTTTTTTTTTTTTTTTTTTGCGGTACGCGGGCCTCTCACTGCTGTGGCCTCTCCCGTTGCCGAGCACAGGCTCCAGATGCGCAGGCTCAGTGGCCATGGCTCACGGGCCTAGCCGCTCCGCGGCATGTGGGATCCTCCCGGACCGGGGCACGAACCCGTGTCCCCTGCATCGGCAGGCGGACTCCCAATCACTGCGCCACCAGGGAATCCCCAGAGGGATTTTTATGTAAGATTTCTACCCACAAAAATTTACTCCCTTCCATATTATACTCTGGAAGCAGGTTCTTCTGTGCCGCCTAAACTTAAGGGGTAATATGTTCCTCCACCTATACCAAGGGGTGAAATATGTACATAATTATTTGGAATTTTGCATGAGAGATTTATCCACTATCTATTTATATCTATCTATCTATCTATCTATCTATCTATAACGGTATGTATTCATGGATATTTATTTACTATAATCCAATACTACTTTATTTTGTGACTTGAATTGTTTCAGTTTTGGTCATTGAGACCTCTTTCAGTTGGCTACTGTCCTTTTGACATACCCCTTTCATGTTCTTTTTTTAAAAATAAATTTATTTTATTTATTTATTTTTGGCTGTGTTGGGTTTTCGTTGCTGCACATGGGCTTTCTCTAGTTGCGGCGAGTGGGGGTTACTCTTCATTGTGGTGCGTGGGCTTCTCTTTGCTGTGGCTTCTTTTGTTGCAGGGCACAGGCACTGGGCGCTCAGGTTTCAGTGGTTGTGGCTCGTGGGCTCAGTAGTTGTGGCTCTCGGGCTCTAGAGCACAGGCTCAGTAGTTGTGGCTCACGGGCTTAGTTGCTCTGCAGCATGTGGGCTCTTCCCGGACCAGGGCTCAAACCTGTGTCCCCTGTATTGGCAGGCGGATTCTTAACTACTATGCCACCAGGGAAGTCCCCACTTTTCATGTTCTTTTTAAAGCACTTTCTATTTTCCAGCACTATAAGATGCTCCAGTTTCATCCTGTACATTCCCTGTACTAGTTCTAGAATCAATCATTTCTCTAAGCGGCATGATTTTTTTTTAAATTGAAGAATTCTTTTTTTATCTTGGCACTAGAAATGTGAGGTGTGCTTGTTCTACTGGGCTGTCATTGCTTCTAGGTGGTCCACTCAGCCAACAGAGCAAGGAAATGTGTGTGCCTATTTGAACCCTTGTATATACGTACATCTATAAGTATTTCTGCATGTATCCACCTTTATATGAAGTTAAACATGAGTTCATACTGATGCCTCCAGCTCTAATCCAGTACCACATGGATTATTCTAGCCTCCTTCCCTTGTTTGTCTGTAACGTCCCACTCCAACAGAGAGAAACCTGGCTCCCACCATCTGCCATCCATTTAGTTAATTGTTCAATCCCAGTTATACATGTTTAGTGGTTTCAGAATTGTTAATCTTTGGGGGATATTTCTCTTGTTTAGGGATATTTTTTAACTTTATCTTTCAACCCATCTCCTGAGTGTTTTTTCCGCAATCTCTTTTTCATTTCCAACATCTCTTTTTCTTTCTCTAATGATTCTATTTTTAAAATGGATTGATACCATTACAGAGTCCAGTCTCGTAATGCCTGCTGCATGATGGGTCAATAAACTGAGAGATGAGGTGCTGGGGCAAGGAATAGCAACTTTATTTGGAAAGCCAGCAGACTAAGAAGATTGTGGACTAGTGTCCCAAAGAACCATTTTACCTGAATTAGAATTCAGGCTTCTTTTATACTAAAAGGGTAGGGGGTGTGGCTGGTTGTTGCAGACTTCTTGGTGCCAGAATCCTTCATTCTTACAGCTGTCCACATAGGTCTGGTCACGATGTTCCTATAAACCTCCAACAAGACAAATGTTATTCTCTGTTCTGCAACTATTTATCTCTACATGAACGGAAAAGTGTTATACCTTTAAAGGCCAGAACCTTGAAAATGAGCAATCCTGTATATTTCAGCCTATAGGCAACATTCTTTAACAAAAGAATGACCAAGTGCAGGCAACAGAGAACAAGGGTTAGAGATCCAGTATGGAGTCATGTTTGTTCTTCTCTGTTACAATAGCTTCTCTTCTCTTCCTAAGGATATTAATTGCCGTTTACAGAATTCATTCTGTTCTCAGGATTGTCTCTGTTTCTTCTTCCCTTTGTTTGTTGATATTGGCCCTTGTCTTAGAGACTTTCTTCAAAAATCTGATGATCTTTGGCTACTTAAATATGTCCAATTGTGAGGCACAATGATTTAGAAATTACTAAAGTGCCTAAGTAAAACACTATCTAAATAATTCCTGTGCTAACCTACTGACTGATTTGTTGTAATTATGAAAAGGAACGATATTATTATTGATGAGATGCTCATCTATTGGTGACTAAAAGATACTCCCCGAGTTATAAGTCAGAATTAGGGACAGAAGCTTATCTTTAAAATATAAAATACCCTAGAGATTATAGTGATTACTATTTTTATACACTAAATAGCTAGCTCAGTAGATACAGAGTGAGGCACCAAACAAGCTGATTGGCAGCTGTGTGTCTTGGACTAGGACTTCTGGAGTACGGTGGGCATTTTCCCTGGGGAGGGGGGTCCCCCAGAGGAGAGCAACAACTGTATGGTGACAAATACATTTCACACAATGAGTTAGTAAACACTCACAGGTACCAACCTCCCTACCCAAATTTCATGAAAAAATATTTAAATTTATTAAGTGCAAAAATACTCTGATGTTGTCCATTTGAAAACTGTCATGACTCACTAAACTGATTCCACAGTCCAATAACGATCCAAGACCAAAACTTGAAAAAATTTAGTTCTAAAGGCCTCTCTGTTTTTTTTTTTTTTTTGCGGTACGCGGGCCTCTCACTGTTGTGGCCTCTCCCGTTGCGGAGCACAGGCTCCGGACGCGCAGGCTCAGCGGCCATGGCTCATGGGCCCAGCCGCTCTGCAGCATGTGGGATCTTCCCGGACCGGGGCACGAACCCGTGTCCCCCACATCGGCAGGCGGACTCTCAACCACTGCACCACCAGGGAAGACCTAAAGGTCTCTCTGAATTGGCCTCTGTCGCTTCATCTTGATTTTTTTTTTTAACCACTCCCTGTCCAATACCCTTGTCATATCCAAACTACTTAAAATTCCTGAAAGTGCTATGATTTCTCTTGGTTCCATATTTTGCACATACTGTTCTTCTGCCGGATAAGCCGTCTCACTTTTTTGCTGGCTAACTTTTTCATGTTCCAAAGATTCATCACAAACATTATTCATCTTGGAAATCTCTCTTGATCTTTGCTTCTTTCCTATTTCCCACTCATCCCTGGGCAAAGGGAGTTTTATCTCATCCACTCTCTTTTTTCTTTGTTTCCATAGCAATTAATACATATGCTATGATCACATCTAACACAAACACACAGACACACACACACGCTAATATAACTACTGATTTTTATATCCGTATCTGCTCTAGGCTATATATTCAGACCAGGGTCTGTGTTTTATACTTTGTCCTTCTTTGTGCTTGGGGTCCTGAGCAGACAAGGACTTAGATGAGAATCAGGGACCTTCTACCTCCATGTACAAGACTTCTGGTATACATTGTTGGGGCATTAGGCTAGATCCACCTTGACTCAGGAAATTATTCAGTAAACCCTACTACCCCTACCCTAAATCTGCATAAACACAGCCCCCTGAGTCTAGACCTCAGACCCATTTGGAGCAATGCTGATTCCATAGCGGAGACAGTGAGCTGTGGGCATGGACCTCCAGGTCTGTTTCCAGAAAGACAACAGGCCTGTGGCTCTGAGTCATACATGCCCCCAGCATGGGAACAGGACTGGGGAGAGGACTCTGGACTTGGGGTCATCTGGATAAAGCACTTCTCCTCCCTGCGTGTAGAAAGAAAGAAAGAAAGAGGTGGAGAAGGGGATAGAGACGTTTCTCCAATACTGCTTCATCCTGGATATTTATTGCAACTCTCTTTCCCCTTTAGAGACCTGTGACACAGGTATTCAGTATCTCATCCTTAGCATTTAGTAAAATACCCATGGGGGTGAGCTGTAAGCTCAGCATTTATGATTGGAAGCATAGATGTGGATAATAATGATGGGGTGAAAGACTAGAATTCATAATGATAGAACATACTATACTCAGGACAAGATGAAGGGGAAAAAGAGAAGGCAAAGAATACTAGAGTATAATATCTTGGTGACTGATGGATTTGAGTGGTTGCCTGCCTTTTTAAAAAAGTTTATTTTATTGAACTATAGTTGATTTACAAAACTATAGTTTTTTAATTTCTACTGTACAACAAAGTGATTCACTTATACATATATACACATTCTTTTTCATATTCTTTTCCATTATGGTTTATCACAGGATATTGAATATAGTTCCCTGTGCTATACAGTAGGACCTTGCTGTTTATCCATTCTATATATAACAGTTTGCATCTATTAATCCCAAACTCCCAATCCATCCTTCCTCCACCACCTTCCCCCTTGGCAATGAGTGGTTACCTGTCTTACCCAATATCTTAAATGGAAAGGAGATGAACATTATTAAAGAGGAAATTGAGGAATTGTGAGATCTACATATTAGGAATATCTTTAGCATGAGTATTAATATTGGAAAAGATGATGGTAGAGAATTGAATGACTAGTGAGATTAAGTCATGCTAAAATAATTTGAGGGAACAAAGAACATTCTGGAGTCTCAACAGATGACTCAACAGGAAAGACAGAGTGGTTATTATCTTAAAAATAAATACTCTTTTATTAGACATGTACTTGTTTATGATTACTTTTGCAATTAACAAATGGCTTTGTTGTTGCTGTTCTGAAATATTTGCTTTTAGGATCAGAAATTAAGCTCGTACCTTTAGGGACAGTAATGTATTTTGGCTTAAAATAGGAGTAATGCTTTAGAAAGGATAATGCTAGCTGTCATAACAAACAAACTCCAAAATGTGCAATGATGCAGTCATGATATGTTTCTTCCTCACTTGTGTCAAGTTCAAATTGGGTGTTCCTGATCGGTGGATGTCTCTCCCCCAAAGATGATTCAGGGAACTAGACTCCTTACATCTTGCAGCTCTGCTTTCTTTATCATGTGGCTTCCAAGGTCCCTGTGCTTAGCTCCATCAAGCTGGAAGATTGGGAAGGTGGCAGTAGGAGAAGGTCCACTGCTTCTTACCAATTTGGGCAGGAAGAAACTTATATTATCTCTGCTCACATTCTATCGGTGAGCTCTAATTGTACAGCTTCACCTAGTCCCTGGTTCCCGAGTACCTCCCAGCAACAAAGTTATGATGAGAGGAAGCCCAGGTTTGGGCAGATAATTAGCCATCTTCCCAAAGATGGATGTTTAGGGATCTTATGTATGTATCCATAATTTGTCCAAAAAATTCAATAATTATTAAATTACATTAAAAATTAATTATAATTAAGTAAAGTATAATTAAATAAAATAATTAAAACTCTCAACAATTGTTGATTGATCAAGCAACAAAAGAATTAGTAAAGATAAAAAAGATTTGAGAATCCAATTAACAAGCTTGATTTTAATGGATACAAATAGAACCAATGGATACAAATAGAACCTATGGATACAAAAAGATTAAAACCACCCATTCTGCTTCATCACTCAGAGAAAAGTTACAAAAACTGATCATTTTCTAGGCCAAAAAGCAAGGTTTAATACATTTCACAACATTAGTATGATACTGCCCACATTCTCTGGTTTTAAAGATAAGAATTACCCCTTGGGCTCTGCTCTGCTCGTTCAGACAGGAGGGCTCTCATTCAAAACCAAAGCTCCAATAATCCTGTTACCGACTGCCAGGAACACGGGTTGCCATCTTTGCAAAGAAAATGCATTTTAAAGCAGCATTTTTACATATTTTTAAGATAATTTGCCTATGGCAGTTATTCACATACTTATATTTTACTAACAGTTTTTAAAACATCACCTACCCCTTTTATTGCTTCATATTACCCTTTGAACTTGCAAGCCTAAAACATTTTTTTACTTAACCCTTGTGATGGTTTCTGATAACTTACAAATTGAACGTTGTTTATGAGGTCATTGGATTTGTAAACTTTGCCCTGGTTAGAATTAGGCAGCAAATTGTGGGACATAAGCAAAGCGTTGGGAACATTTAAAATAAATGTCAGATTTATTACTATTCCATTAACTCTTACCAGAAATAACAATATCTATTCATTGCAATAGAAGACCAGAAGTAATTTTCTTTTATATATATATTTGTTGTTGTTGTTTTTTGCAGTACGTGGGCTTCTCACTGTTGTGGCCTCTCCCGTTGCAGAGCACAGGCTCCGGACACGCAGGCTCAGTGGCCACGGCTCACGGGCCCAGCCGCTCTGCGGCATGTGGGATCTTCCTGAACCGGGGCACGAACCCATGTCCCCCGCATCGGCAGGCGGACTCTCAACCACTGCGCCACCAGGGAAGTCCTCTTTTATATTGAGTAAACGGCATCCTTCATTCAACTGTGAAATTTGATGAAGAAGGAAAGAGCTTAGCTCAAAAGAAAACATGAGTTAAGGTTATTCGGTAGCTAGAAATGTCCCCAATGTTATTTATTTTCTAACATAAATTTCCCAATGTGCAGAAACCTCTTAGCAAATCCTTAGTCCCAGTCCCTATTGTGTAGATCCTCAAAGGAAAGGGTGAAAAAACAAGCAAGGCTGTCATGGGAATCTTGACTTTAGCTGGAGTGAGGAAGGAATCAGAATTACTCTACCTTAGTGATAGAAAAATTTAAGATAACTTCCCCTTTGTTTTACACATTAGGCTGATGAGACCTAGGTAGATGAAGGGTCCCCTAGATACTTCAGTTCAGACACTGGCAATAAAAAAAAAAAAAAAAGAAGAAAATTGTCTTTACACTAGACTATACCCTTTGGATGTAACAAAAATACACCAGAGGGAGAAGAAAAGCAGCTGTCAGCATGGCATGGAAGAGCCTGGAAGGGGATTACATAGATGTGCTCACAGATACACTCTTTCTGTGTCCCTATTTCAGTAAGTCTGGGTATGTACAATCATTCACTTATTCATTCATATCACTCAACAAATATTATTAAGCTCCTATTATGTGCTAGCTTTGTAAATACCTGTTTTCATGGAGCTTATCTTCGAATGGGACTATTCTTCCCCATGTTCAGCATTTCCAGTGATAATTTTACAGAAACCTGCAACTAAGGTGGGGTAGTTAATAAGGTCCACACAAAAAGTACAGAAATTAGTACTTTTAAAAATCACCTGTCCCAGGTCTTCCCTGGTGGCGCAGTGGTTGAGAGTCCGCCTGCCGATTCAGGGGACACGGGTTCGTGCCCCGGTCGGGGAAGATCCCACATGCCGCGGAGCGGCTGGGCCCGTGAGCCATGGCCACTGAGCCTGCACGTCCGGAGCCTGTGCTCCACAACGGGAGAGGCCACAACAGTGAGAGGCCCGCGTACCACAAAAAGAAAAAAAAAAAGAAAAAAATCACCTGTCCCACTATACATATACCACAATGGCTAAAATATAAAAGATTGACAATGCCAGATGTCGGGGAAAGAATGTGGAGCAACTGGAACTCACATACATTGTTGAAGGGAATGTAAAATGACACAAGCACTGTGGGAAAAGATCTGACAGTTTCTTGTACACTAAGCATACATCTAATTTACAAACAAAATTCCAAGCCTAGATATTTATCCAAGAGAAGTGAAAATATATGTCTATAAAAATTTTGTATAAGTATATTCACAGTGCCTTTCATAATAACAAAAACTTGAGACAGTCTAGGTGTTCATCCATAGGAGAATAAATAAGCAAACTGTGATATATTCATGCAATGGATACTACTTGGTAACTAAAAGAAAATGGTTGCAGTACTAAATATCATCTAAGACAATAATCAAAGAGGAAGAAATATGAAGAGAAACTTTTTTTTAAATAAACATGTCATCAAGAAAAGACACATCAAGGAGAGGGCTTCCCTTGTGGTCCAGTGGTTAAGAATCCGCCTTCCAATGCAGGGGACGCAAGTTTGATCCCTGGTCGGGGAACTGAGATCCCACATGCCGTGGGGCAACTAAGCCCATGCGTCTCTGTGCACCGCAACTACTGAGCCCGGGCGCTCTGGAGCCCGTGCGCCACAACTGGAGAGAAGCCCACGTGCTGCAACGAAGATCCTGCATGCTGCAACTAAGACCCAACGCAGCCACATACACGTATACATAATGCATACATACATACATACATAGAAAAAAGAAAAGACACATCAAGGAGAAAAAGACTTCCAGACTTCTCCTGGTTCCTACTGATCAGCTGGGCTCCAATTTTGGGCCCTTGGTGTTTGATGCTGGAAAAATTGTAAAACTTCAGTTTGGACAAATGGGGATAATAGTACGTGCTACCTGATTCGTGGGAGCACCGGCAAAACTAAGAAGACGTGAACTCTCAAGAGCTGAAATTGGTTTACTTGTTTCCACTCCAGCCAAGAGGGCAAGCTTTGCAAAGACGCTAAATTTACCCTTTCCCACACAAGAATATTCCACATTTAGTTGCATTTTTAAGGCTTGTCTGATGAACTTTTCTTAGGCTTAACTGCATTGACAGGGCTGTGTTATTTTTGAACATCTGTGCTATATCCAAAGTATGGTAATTTATCAATTAGGCTGAATGAGAGTAAAAGGAAGAGTTTGAAGAGCTTTCGGGGAGACTGTAGTGTCAATTTGGGATCCATTTATATCCGCTCCTTTAAGACTGGGAGCCAAATTGGGTAAATGGAATCGAGGCTTGAAACTATAAAACTATTTTCTTTCTCAGCTTCCAATCACGATCAGTATGCCTGGGCAACAGGCAACAGCCCTCTTCAACATCTTCATTTGCCCTCTTCTTTTTATTTTTATTTTTTGCGGTATGCGGGCCTCTCACTGTTGTGGCCTCTCCCGCTGCGGAGCACAGGCTCCGGACGCGCAGGCTCAGCGGCCACGGCTCACGGGCCCAGCCGCTCCGCGGCATGTGGGATCTTCCCGGACCGGGGCACGAACCCGTGTCCCCTGCATCGGCAGGCGAACTCTCAACCACTGCACCACCAGGGAAGCCCCACTAATGTACATTTTTAACTGTTAACACCTAGCTTTTCATTAATGTCTTCTTTGAATTAGTTTATTGAATCAGTTTTACTGCCAGGAAGAGCCTTGGGAAGAGTAAAAGCATCAAGGCAAAGAAGGAGTACGGAAAGTAGAGTATTTTCTGAAGACAATCCTATTCTCTACCTCGTGAACCTGCCAAAAGCTGAACCTGAATGGGACCACTTTAGGAAAAAATGAGAGCAGTCTAGAAGTTTTGGGCATCTACCATTTTCTAGCTCCGTGCTAGCTTCTGGGAATACAGAGGGGTGCTGGGTGGTGAACTCTGTGATAAATATTTTTCAGCACACTCCTGGCCCAGAGTTTTACGATAGGCATACACATAACTATCATGAGTTTTAAAATAGAGGAATTTATACAGTGTTTGACAGAAATGAGAATGGAGCAACTAATTTTGGCTGAGGGACTTGTGGAAGGCATGTAGGAGGGGTTTACACTTGAGCTGGGTCTTGGAGGGTCAGTACATGTTTGTTAGAACAGGAAGATGGGGGAAGGCACCCCAGGCAGAGACAGAGACATGGAGCATGGACTGTTCAGTGAATTGACGTCATGTTTGAGCAATTGTCTTGTTATAGGATAAGCAGGGCATGAGGTTGTATTAGGCAGGGTTCTCCAGAGAAACAGAAACAGAACCAGTAGGATCTGTGTGTGTGTGTGTGTGTGTGTGTGTGTGTGTGAGAGAGAGAGAGAGACAGAGACAGAGACAGAGACAGAGACAGAGAGAAACCAATCTTAGAAGGTATCATATATCTTATATCCTATATACCATATGTATCTTATAAGGAATTGACTTGCGCAGTTATGGAGGCTTAGAAGTCTCGAGACCTTCAGTAGGTAAGCGAGAGATTTGGGAAAGCCAGTGGTACGGTACCAGTTCAAATCTGAAGACCTGAAAACCACAAGAACTGATGCTGTAGGTCCAGTCCAAATGCTAGCATTCTCAAGAGCCAGTGTTTCAGTTCTAAAGGCAAGAAAAAACTGGTGTCCCAGCTCGAAGGCTGTCAGACAGGAGAAATTCCCTCTTATTCAGAGTGCTATTCAGGGTAACTTTCATTCTATTCAGGCCTTCAGTGGTTTGGATGAGGCCCACCCACATGAAGGAGGGCAATCTCCTTTAACCAGTCTACTAATTTAAATATTAAACTCATCCCAAAACGCCTTCACAGAAATAGTCAGAACGATGTTTGACCAAGTATCTGGCACCCTATGGTCCATCAAGTTGACACATAAAATTAACCATCACAGAAGTCCTATAAGGTTCAAAGTGCAATCTTTGTTTTCTTCTCCTGATAGAACTTAGAACATGGGACAGCTGTCTCCAACCTAGATGTACTCAGCCCCATTTGGACAGGAAGTTTCTAAATGCCTATTAGCTGCCGTCAACCAAATCCATGTAGGTCAATGAAGATGCCTCAAGTGGCCATGACTTCCACTGGTAATTCAAAACTGTTTTGTAAAAATGTGATCTTTGGGGGCTTCGTGTCAACCTATACCATCTGGTAATATTTGTAGAACTAAAATTATGCTGGAACGAAACACTGACAATCTGTGGGGCTATTTTCATATCATAAGTGTTGACTTGTTGAGCTGTTCTTGGAATCCTACACCCACCCCTTCCCACAAATATCCATGCCTTTTTGTTAAATATTGCAAAACTAGTTAAATTATTTCCTCACTAGAGACTGTGATCAGCTTGAGCTTGTGGAATTTAATAATGGACAGTGGTTTATTTAGTTGAAAACTTAAGGCAGCTGCAAGTTCATTCTATGCTGTAGATTAAATAACAGCCAAATTCCTCGTTTGCACTGTGGCCTTGGAGCTGTAGGTATTTAGCAATGATTAGCATGTTGACAATTATAATAATAGCCAACTTGTATCAATTATTGATTGAACCAAGTTGCTTTATGTTAATTAAATTATTGTCCTCAGGTTATGGGTGGATAAACTGAGACTTAATGGGTTTTAAACCTTATTTAAGCTTACATATCTAGTTTTTTTTTCTTCCAACTTTATTGAGATATAATTGGCATTCAGCACTATATGAGTTTGAGTACAAAATAATGATTTGACTTACATACATCGTGAAATGGTTATCACAATAACTTTAGTGAACATCCAAAATCTCATATAGATACCAAATCAAAGAAATAGAAAATAAATATTTTTCCTTGTAAGCTTACACATCTAGTTCGCTGCTAAGATGCTAGACAATATTTGTTTACTTTTATTAATGTTGATAGTGAACCAAAATGCTTTCTTGCTCAAGATGGATTTCTTTATATCTACATTATCCTTTCTACCTATACGGACAAAATTAGTCAACTACTTCTTGGCAAAATTTCAAAACAACTTCTCTGTGTAGGAAAGAGGAGGGCTGTTTCTTGAGGGGTTTGTGGATTGATCATGAATGGAGATGTTTTCTGGAAGGGTAAGGAGCTGGATAATTCATTTCGCATAGTATTTCTACATTTCTGTATAGAAAAAATACGTACATTCTTAAACGGGAAAAGAAACGAGTACAGAGAAAGGGGCAGAGGTCTGCTTACTGCCTTGTCTGGGCTGCGTGCTGATGGAACACATGGAGCTCTGGTTTGCTCTGAGCCATGTACATTTCCCTCTACTGGTCCCAGCCCTGGGAGTTGGACCCTGTGAAGAATCCCCCATCACAAGCTAAGATGGTCATTTGGTCATATTGAGAGGAGACAAGTTCACAGACAGTGGAGGAAAAAATCTCCACCCTGGAGGAAGCATGGGGGTCATAACATCCTGCAGGGGCGCTCCAGGGTACATCCGAGCCCCGGGGCTCCCAGCTGCATGGCATGTACTGAGCGCACAAAGGTCCCTGTCGTCACCTGTGCCTATTTATAACAGCCCATACAACCTTTTTTAAGGACAAAGAAAATAAAACACAGGGGACCGACTTAAGAGAAACAAATGTTCTATTGAATGTGATGATATTTTTTGGTGTGTGCTCAGCATAAACTCTCTCAGCTCCGAACGGGAAAATAATGTTTTCCCTCCAACACCACTAGGAGAATGTCAGGGAGGAGTAATTGGAACATATAGACTAAGGCTCACACAACTGCCAAGTCCTCATGAAGAACTGATTCATTTATTCATTGATTCCTTCAGTCACTCTGGCAACCAGTAATTATTAATCAACTATAAATGCTAGACACCCTGCTCATGGCTGGGGAGACAATTCAGAAGATTTAATCTCTGCCCTCATGGAGCTCATGGTAGAGAAGAGGAAAGGGAGAGTAAACAAATTTGTTTACAGCAGTCAACAGATAATTTTGCTTATAGTTCTACAGAAGAAACATGACAAGACATTACATTGCCATAGATTAGTGCCACGAGCAACCTTATCTAGAATTCCTAGAAGAGCTTCCCAAGGAAGTTACATGTAAAAGGTCTGAAAAGTGAGTTTTCAGGTCTGAAAAGTGGGTTGAAATTAGATAAGAAAAGGGCAGTAGGAAGACAGATGGGTGGAGCTGTCCAAATGGAAGGAACAGCTTGGTACCCAATTCTCATTGAATTGGCTGGGAATTAATTTTAATAGATTGCCTTTGTGAGCCCTTCCTAAGTGCCAAGTTGTGTGCTCAGAGCTTTAGGAACATTGTCATACCTAATCTTTTATTGCACCTGGGAATGTTATTATTCCCAGTTGAAGAAATAAAAGGCCCAGAAAAATTAAATGACAGTAAGTAGAAGAATTAGAACCAAGGTTTAAGTCCACAAGATACTTATAACATTTCAAAGGGAGAAAGAGAGGCAAGAAAGAGTAGGAGGTGGTGGGAATGCTTAATCTGAAGCACCAGCCTTAGCGCCTTTTCTCAGGCTCCATGCCTGGATCCATCCATCTGCGTCTGGAGTCTGGGACTCTAGTAGCTGATGCTAAAAGAGAGACTTCTGTGCTTCTCTAAACCACTGTCTTTGTCAGTTTGAGCTGCCATAACAGAATACTATAGATTGGGTGGCTTAAACACAGATATTTATTTCTCACAGTTCTGAAGGCTGAAAAGTTCAAGGTCAGGGTGCCAGCCTGGCTGAGTCTGGTGAAGACTCTCTTCCTGGTTTGGAGATGGCTGTCCTCTTGCTGTGTCCTTACGTGGTGGAGTGAAGAGAGAAAAGCGAGCTCTCATACTCTCATTATATTATAAAAGCATTAATCTCATCATGAGGGCTCTGTCCTTATGACCTAATTACCTCTCAAAGTCCTCCTCCCCAAATACCGTCACACTGGGGATTAGTGTTTCAACATTTGAATTTTGGGAGACACAAACATTCAGTCTATCGCACCACCCATGTCAAATTCCTGATCTCCAGTGCTGAGTCCTGCGTTTCAGGCACTGTTTCTACAGCGGTCCTTTTGGAACATTTTCCCCCCTGCAAGATTGGCTTTGATGTCTGCCAAGTTTCACGGCTAATGGGTGGGGAGTGGGTAGGGTGATGGTCCATGATAGTGAAAGAAGTGGGTGGGAGTACCACCACACTAATAATGGGTCCGGGTCATGGATTGATGGAAATTGAAACTTAGCTCATCCCTAAGACCTGACTCCTAACTCCTAGAAGGAACGGTCTTCTGTTAAGTGGTTTCTTATTGAGGCATCCACCCTCCACAAAATGGGACTTATTATATCTGAAACTGTCAAGTCAGGGGTCTTAAGGGACTTCATTTTTCTGAACAATTCATTTCCCGTTAGTTGGAGTAAGGACTGCTTGAACAGAGAAATGTTGTCCAACCAATAAAGTTGCTCAAGGGAGGCTCCAACCTGATCTCGGGTGGCCTCAGCCTGCAGCGGCTTGAAGCAGGATTTCAGTTCCCCGGCCAGAGACTGAAGTCAGGTGGCAGCAGGGAGAGCACTGAATCCTAGCCACTAGACTACCAGGGACCAGTGCCAGTGACAAGGCCTTGTCAGCCCTGTAGAAATAAATTTCCACAAAGAGCTGGAAAGTAGTGAAACAAGTAAAGTGTTTATTAGGAGGAAAAAGGGTATGTGTGGTTAGACACAGAGGTGGACTCGGAGAAAGAGTCGCGCCCATAGGGTAGTTTGAATCACTTGTGTGCGGCATTTCTTCTGGGTTTCCTTTGGCCAATCATCTTGCTTTACCTGGTTCTGAGTCCATATTTGATTTATCTCAGGGTCCTCCCATGTAGGCGTGCACATCTCTTAACCAAGATGGATTCCAGTGAAGAAGCCTATGGGTAGGTTGACGTCACTCCCCTTTTGACCTCCCAGGAGCCTTTTTGCGCATGTGTAGTCAGGAAGGTTGCCTTGACCTCGAGATGAGAAATATGTGGTCTCTATCTTTTATCTGGGCGGGGCTCAGCTCTTCTCTTGCTCCTGCTATTTTAGAGTATCTGTCCACAGGGGACAAACTCCAGCTGCTCAGCCTGGGGCTCATCTGTCTCCCGCTTCAAACCCGATAAGACACATTGGCAGGCTGGCCTCACCATCATTTACCCAGAAAACCTTGATCCCTGTTCCATTTGGAGTGATGAGGTCCAAAAGGAAATTCCAAGAAGTGATACTGTTTTGGGCTATGTGTGAGTGGTGATATTCTCAGTCAAACCAATTCCTAACTCTTTTGGTTTACCAGTGCTTTTTTAGTATCTTATGAAACTATAGACCCTTTTCCCAGAAAAAGATGCCACACACAACATTTTGCATATAATTTGGGGGCATATAGTCCCATCCATGGCACAGAGGATGAGCATACTTGGTTTGTACGTTGCAGTGAGTAAGGATGACAGGATAAACTGATGACAGTCTCAAAGGATTCTTCTTTGACATTGAAAAATCCAATTGGGAATAAGTCGTGGTGAAAATAATTGATTAATCATTTTCAAGGGATGAAGCGAACCTAACTGATCTTCTTGTTATGCTTAATTTGGAGTCTGTAGTTATGTTCTTTCAGGGAAGGTGATACACAAAAAGGTATCTATTAATACTATGCTCACTTTTTAAACAAGGTCGTGGAATATCTCAGGAGAACAGCAGAGAGAGAGCCCTCGATAGTGTGCTTAAATTACCTCACTTCTAATTAGAACAACAGTGAGACGCTTAAAAAAATTTACAATTGCTAAATCTGTATGAATTTAAAAACTAAAAATGAAATAGGAAGTCTAGAAGTCTCATCCCAATTCCTGCAATTGTTAGGCCTTGACACTACAGGGAAAGAAAAAGACCGCTATATTAACCTTGGCTCTTCCCACATCTCTAAAACGGCAACGCCCTTAATAACCGTGAAAGTCAACAGCCTGAAAAAAGCCAGTCCTGGAGCTGTAGACAGTGCTGCATATTTGAACTGGAATTCTTAATTCTCTACAGCCTGCGGCCTTCAGTCATCGTGAATTGCTCCGTACAGGCTTCTGCAGGGCAGCATTGAGTGTCTATGTGGCAGAGATCAGAAGACGACTCTTCAGAACAGTCCAAAAATATAAGTGAAAACCACGGTGATCTGACAGTGTGAAGCCAGGAAAATCACACTGTACCCTAAACGCACCCTTGCCCAAAGTAGTTGTGGGGAACGCTCTATTTTAGTACCTGTAGACTTCAGTTTTTCTTTTGAAAAAATTTTGAGGAGAGGGTTTAGGATGGGGGAGGGCCTTGAATTTCTTCACCTGTAGGTCGGCTTCCTCTGGCTTTTTGTTCTTTTTCCTGATAACTCACTAGGCTTGACAGTCAGTATTGTGATATACCACCTCCCTGGGTGTGTGTGTTGGAGGGGGGGAAGAAATCAGTGCGATATCATGTAAGGCCCATGGTTCACATAGCCCCATCTGCCCCCCTTCCCTAGCCCTGGGCTTTTCTCCTGAGAGCAAGGAAATTAGGAGGTTCCACCTCTTAACCCCCAATGACCTTCAAAAAAATGCCCCTTTGATGCTTCCCTGAGAAGCTTCTAAAACAGAGCAAGACAGGGCATTGAGTTTTTTGAGTGCATCTGATTGCCTTGATTCTAGATTTAAAATTAGCCCTCTATGATAAACCATAATGAAAAGAATATTAAAAAAAAGAACGTATGTATAACTGAATCACTTTGCTGAACAGCAGAAATTAACACCACCTTGTAAATCAACTAATACTTCAATTAAAAAAAAAGAAAAAGGGATTTCCCTGGTAGTGCAGTGGTTAAGAATCCACCTGCCAATGCAGGGGACATGGGTTCGAGCCCTGCTCCAGGAAAATCCCACATGCTGTGGAGCGGCTAAGCCCGTGCGCCACAACTACTGAGCCCACGTGCCACAACTACTGAAGCCCACGTGCCTAGAGCCCGTGCTCTGCAACAAGAGAAACCACTGCAATGAGAAAGCCACGTACCACAATGAAGAGTAGCCCCTGCTTGCTGCAACTAGAGAAAGTCCACGTGCAACAATGAAGACCCAACGCAGCCAAAAACAAATAAATACATTTATTAAAAAAGAAAAAAAATTAGCCCTCAACACCAAATTCCCATGTTAAATTACTTTTATTTAATCTGTCCAATCAAACCATGAGGCAAAACTAAATGACAGACATTGGCCTACAGAATAACTCCAAATCACAGAGCAGTGGCAATGAAAAAAAATTGAACCATATGACTTATCTCCCACTATCCAGCGAATCTCTTATTCTCCCAGAGAAACCAAAGACTCCAAAGTATATGTGTTTTCATCTTGTTGTCACAGAAAAATTTAAAGGTGGGAGAAGGAAGGAAGAAAGGAAAGAGAGAGAAAGAAAAAAGTAAGAAAGAAAGAAGCTTCTTTTTTTCCATATGGAAAATAAATTCCAACCCCTCTTCCTCATTTGTTGTTAAATTTGCAAGACTATTATCCCAATTTTATGAATTAGTACACAGAGTTTGGCTAGGAGGGCATCACAGGACTGCTGGCTCAAAGCTCTGTTTCTTTTCTGCATCAGCCTCTGCAGGGAGGTTGATTATTTCCCCCTGGTCACTTTTCCTGACGTTTTGAGGATCAGCCATGTCTCATTTGGGGGTGTACGATCATCCCGGGGGGTGAAAAACAGGGTTCCAGTGCACATAATTCTTCTTTAGCTGTATAACACATATTTAATGAATAATAGGGACAATGAACTACTCTCTAATTGTCCCACTTTAGGTTTTTGTTTTGTTTTGTTTTGTTTTGTTTTGGCTGCGTTCGGTCTTCATTGCTGCACGCGGGCTTTCTCTAGTTGCGGTGAGCGGGGGCTACTCTTCGTTGCGGTGCGCGGGCTTCTCATTGCAGTGGTGCTGCGGAGCATGGGCTATAGGTGCACGGGCTTCAGTAGTTGTGGCACACGGGCTCAGTAACTGTGGCACACGGGCTCAGTTGCTCCGTGGCATGTGGGATCTTCCTGGACCAGGGCTCGAACCCGTGTGCCCTGCATCAGCAGGCGGATTCTTAACCATTGCGCCACCAGGGAAGCCCCACTTTGGTTTTTAAAAAATAATTAAAATGGCATTTTATTAGCACAAACACATGTCAATGTTCCAGACTTATGACAACTACAAATATAAGCAAGAAATAATAAAATGAGGCAATTTTGATCCAGACAAGTGTGAACCTGAACTTGCAGAGGGCATTTGCAGTTGCCAGACTCAGCCATCTACTTCTTCCTTTGTTTTGTGTGCACAGTATTGAGAAAAATCCTGACTGATCCAACCAAATAATAGCAAATTGTAAACGGCTCAGAAACACCTCATTCTTGCAATCTCAGGATACTCTCCGTTTAAATTTGATCCAGAAATTTGGAAGAAGAGTAGCAGGAACTGTTTGTTGCAAAGTTGAATCACTAAGAATACCTTCTTGATTTGATTTTCATTCACTCATGATAGCATCACTGACCATTAAACCGTGAGCAGACCATGTGTGAGCAACATGCCGGGGGCTCGCAAAGGTTTGGATTGGGGAGCGTGTGCTCTAGGGGAGAACTCCCTTGAATAACTCTCCATGAACGGACAAGGGTGGCCTTGAACTTTTTAACCATTTTAGCCATTTTAGATGTGCACAATTCAGTGGCATTAAGTACATTCACAATGTTGTGCAACCAACACCACTATCCCCTACCTTAGTTTTAAAAGTTATTTCTAAGAGTCTATGTCTTGCCACTTTGAAAGGGGCATATGTATGCATCAGTCATTATGTTAAAATCACCATTTATACAATTGGCCCAAGTATTAATACCTCAGCTCACATCAATCCTAACTTTGGTTAATCTCTTTAATTTAAACTTGATATATATATTTTTTCCTTCTTTAAGGTTAGGATTCTTCTGGACTGTCCTTTCCTGGTAGTGTTTCCAGAAAATTCAGGACCCTTGAGGATGCCGAGAATTGGAACTTGCCGTGTGACCTGATCCCTATTTAGTGTCTTCAAGACTTTAATTAGCTACTTACCCTAATTTCTTTAGTTAGTATCTTACCTGTTCCCTGAGCTAATCCTAATGGCCTGAAATCGCATCACCTTCATTCTGAGGAAAACCAGAACATTCAATGCTATGACATCCCCCCCTTTTTTTCAGAACAGAAAAAATGGAGAAAGAGTCAACTACATTTTTTCTTCTGGGCACACAAGAAATTAGAATTATTGATCCAAAGGCCCTGTTTCACTAGAATGATCCTCACAAGAGCCCTAGGAGGAAGAGGTCCTTTCCTTTGTACAGAAGACGAGGTAGAAGCAAACCCAGGCGGGCAGCTCCAGAGCCCACACCTAACTACTGGGCCGCAGTGCCCTCATACTAAGGACTACCTCTCCTATGGTTACCATCATGACTCCTCCCCAGAACTCCAGCATCAGGGGGAAAATTTGTGTCAAGGACAAGAAAGACACAGTGGATGGGGAGCTGGAAGCCTGGGTTTTTGCTCTAGTACTTTCTCTATCTTCCTATGTGACTTGGACACACCCCATAGCTCTTGTGTGTTCTACTTTCTTTATAAAATAAGGTGTTATGAGTGATCACCATTCAGAGAGAACTAAACCCGCGGACTTGGAGGACAAGTGCCATTGACGATGGGGGAGGAGGGAAGGACCAGCTCCAGAGATGGGAGGGCCCAGGGCAAGACAAAAACTCAGGGCCCCTTATTCAAAAATTGCTAAGAATTTAAGACAGGGACAGCAGAACATTAGCCAGGGCCCTTCTGTGGGTGTGTGTGTGTGGGGGGTCCCCTTATCCACTGAAGGAACTGTGGCAGTGCGTTTCTGTTGAAGGGGTCTGGATCCAGGCGCTGACACCGGGGGAGGCTCCTGAGAGAGTCCTTATCAGGAGACAACTCAGCACCTGGCAAGTTCCGAGATTTCAGCTGGATCCTTATCATGCTCGTAAGCACTAGTGAGTGATGCTAGCGGTGCCTGAGAGAAGCTGCTGGCTGGAAGGACATAAGCAGAGAAACACCGATTAAAATTGAGAGCCAGCTTAGCGATATTCATAACTCCCTCCTTTTATACAGAAAGGAGGACGCAACTCACATAGGGAGATAGAGAAATAGAGAAAGTTCTAGAACTAGAAACCTCGGCTCCACCTGCCAGTCATTGTGTCTTTCTTGTCGGTGACAAATTTTCCCCTGACCCTGGAGTTCTGGGGAGAGGTCGTGATGGCATCACAGGAGAAGCAGTTCTAAATATACATGTATAAATGAGGGCAGTGTTGCCCAGTGGTTAGGTGTGGGCTCTGAGTTTGTGTCCCAGCTTTGCCCTCACCTAGCTGTGTGACCTAGAACGGCTTGCTTAATGTCTGTGTGCTTTCGTCTCATCAGCTGTACAACGGAGATGACGGTAGTGTTCTCTTCTTAGGGCTGTTGTGGGAATCATAAGAAGTAATGGTCACAGAGGGATTAACATAAAGAATTCGATATATGTTATGGCCTAAACGTTTGTGATCCCCCAAATTCATATGTCGAAGCCCTAACCCCCAATGTGGTGGCATTAGGAGATGGGGCCTTTGGGAGGTGATTAGGTTTAGATGCGCTCATGAGAGTGGGGTCCCCATTGATGAGTTTAGTGTCCTTATAAGAAGAGGAAGAGAGACCAGAGATTTGGGTGGTTTTTTCCTCTCTGCCATGGAAGGACATGGTGGGAAGGTGGCAGTCTGAAAACCAGGAAGAGGGAACTCATCAGACACCGAATCAGCTGCACCTTGATCTTGGGCTTCCCAGTCTCCAGAAGTGAGAGATAGATGTCTGCGGTATCCTGTTAGAGCAGCCCCAGATGACCAAGACAGTAAGCATTAGCTATTATGATTCGGAGACAGATGGAACTGGCCACCACTTTGTCTTCTATAGCAAGTTACCCAGCTTCTCTAAACTGTAGTTTCCTCTATGTAAAGCGACACAATGATAAAACCTACCTCCCAGGGCCGCTGCCAGCATGTTGGCTGACAGATCAGGGAAGCTGAATAAACAGCAGTTTTCAGCAATATTAACTATTATATAAAATCCCAAGTTCTAGAAACAACCAATTAAAAAAATTTTTTTTTTTATGGTACGCGGGCCTCTCACTGTTGTGGCCTCTCCCCTTGCGGAGCACAGGCTCCGGACACGCAGGCCCTGCGGCCATGGCTCACGGGCCCAGCCGCTCCATGGCATGGGGGATCTTCCCGGACCGGGGCACGAACCCGTGTCCCCTGCATCGGCAGGTGGACCCTCAAACACTGCACCACCAGGGAAGCCCGAAATAACCAACTTTTTACAAAGAAGACCTGCCTCTCATTAAACAGAGGATAAACTGAGGACCTGAAGTCCCATTCTTCTCTGTACAGCCCCCAAGAGACCACTCTTCCTGAGGCCCATCAGCCAGTGATGTGCCAGGGATGGGGTTACTGGGCTAAGTCCCCTCCAATGGATTATTCGCCCCTCAAACTGCTGAGCACATCTCACTTCTAAAATGCCTGTTGCTCACCGACTCTAAAAGCTATCAGACCAGTAGGAGAAAAATAAAGACAATACAACCAAACTGAAACACCAGACCTGTGCCATCTGACTAGCTCGTAGGATAAAGGCAGGAATGAAAGTGGTCCATAACAGCTACAGGCAGCACCATGGGCGACGTGCACAGACCTGCTCCAACTCGCTGAGGGGTCCCTTTGAGGTCTGTCAGGGCAACTGGAGTGAGGGGACTGCTGGGTGGTGGTTTGCAAAACCATCTTGACACCTGACAGGGAAACCCCATTTGACCATCACACCTAATATGGGTAAAATTAAAAAGCAAGTGGTGGATCTTAATTCAATGCAAGTTTGTTTACAAAAATAATAGCTCAAAAAGAAATACTAAGGATGACATAGCAGTTTCCAGGCCAATTAGAAAAGGAGGTCAGAGTATTGTGAGACAGAAAAACCAAACCCAAACAAAACACTTCAATCATGATTATTTTTCTCTGTTGGGAGATGTGATTTTAAAACAATGACCTCCACATCCTGCTTAGACCAGGTGTTAAAATTAGCATTTGGGGGGTTTTGTTTTAGAGTCTCCTGGGCATAGGCTCTGAAGCCAGCCACCTTTGTACATACAGCAACTTCATTCAAAGAAAAGGGAAGTTGGGAATTTCAGAGTACGGCTAAAAAGTACAGAAACGTGAGGGCCCAGCTCTGACTACCACTGACAACCTTGAAGTTTCATCTACGGGGACTGTGGTTCCCTCCGTCCCTCCCTTCCACAATGTCACAAGTCCACGGGCATTTCCTGTACATCTACTGTGTTCTGGGCGCTGGACAGAGGCAGAAAGTAGAAAGCTCTTTTGTGGAGATGACATTCTTCCACTTTGTTGTGCAATCTCAAGCAATTTGTGTAACCCTTCTGTCTGCTGAGGCTAAAAATAGAATAATCACTATTAGTGGGGAGAGAAAGAACCGAACGTCACCTTGAAACCCCTAAAAGAAATTTCATTTAAAACTTCATGCTAATGTTATCAGTCTTCTGGAAGTCTCATTTCAGTCCAAGCATAGATTTGAACTGTTTTTATTGTGTAACAGGGAACTTCAGTTCTGTTTCAATGAATGGTGCGTGATTAATTTTGAAATGCTGGCCATCGGTAGACTAGCTCAGGAGAGATCCCAGGACTAAGGTGTCACGCACGTCTGAGTGTCATCTCCAGATCGTCAGCAGCAGCGTCACCTGAGAACTTGTTTGAAATGCACGTTCTGGGGTCCCAGACCCGCTGAATCAGAAGATCAAGGGGCAGTGTCCAGAAATCTGTATTTTAATTGCCATACAGGGGATTCTGATGCATGCCGATGGATGCATTTCATAATTTCAACATTTCCAGTCCTTGTCATTCTGAGTCTTTATTCTATGTAAAACTTGGTAAAAAGCCCTGTGACAGACTTTTCTCCTACATACTTCGAGTTTCAGGTATAACTTCCACCACTGGGACCCACATCACAATAACTCATTCACCTGATAGCATTGTAAACCATTTTTCCAATAGCACCTTAAAAATGTTCTCTTTCCCACCAAGACACAGGGTTCTAATAGAGGAGCCGGACAAAGTACCATCAGGTAGTCTGCAAACAGGCTGATGTATCGACCATTTACAGTGTTTCCCTCGTGGGCAGTAAATGTCCCCGTTAGGCTGGGAGAAGACATTATGTACACGGCGGTCTTAGGATAAAGATGAGCTAAGTCGTGTATAGAAATATTCCTTCTCCGGGGACAGTGTAATCACTTAAATGCTACAAGGTGTCTGTCACTACACCTGGCTTTTAGAGGCCCTTGTCATTCAAAGGATGAAGCAGGTGTGTGCTTGAGAGCACGACAGCCAGATGAGCATGCCTCTCCCCAAGGCAGTATTCAGTGATATCCGTGAGTGTCTCAGCCACGGTAGGAGAATTTATGACATGGAAATTGGCAAACACTCTAAGTGAGGACTTTTATTTTTCATTTTGTGAGAGCTGGTTTACCAGCACACCACTGGATTTAGGAGAACACAGAGCTTCAAGAGAGCTCATCTCCTCTGGAATAGTTTGATATACTCTTTGTTTTAGGATCAAGGCTCATCTTTAGGGAATTCCCTGGTTGTCCAATGGTTAAGAATCCGTTTTGCAATGCAGGGGACGTGGGTTTGATCCCTGGTTGGAGAACTAAGATCCCACGTGCCGCGGGGCAACTAAGCCCATGTACGTGCCACAACTACTGAGCCCACACGCTCTGGAGCCCACACACCACAGCTAGAGAGAAGCCTGTGCGTCTCAAGGAAAGATTTCGCGTGCTGCAACTAAGACCCGATGCAGCCAAAAATAAATAAAAAAATATTAAACAAAAGACTCATCTTTATGCTTGTCTGGAGGGTACTCACACTGGGATTGAAAGTCAACCTATTGGAGGATTTCTTTGTGCAACTTGAATGCTGCTGTCCTTGCTTCTGCCATGTGGCCTCCGCTAGACACCCAAGCCTGTCTTGCTAGATATCACCTGGGTGTCTGTACTCTTGTCTCCAACTCCCAGAAGTGCCGGAGCTGGTGGGCTTGGCCATTCAAGGGTGACTTCCTCCATCCCATTTTCAGTCTCTTTCTCCTTTTGTATTCTGCTCCAACAGCAATCAGAGAACCAGAGCTTTTAGTGAAAGGGCGATTTCTGTTCTAATTTACAAAGTTAATGCTTACTAAGCACATACTGTGCTCCAGGCATTATGGGAGAAACTCTACAAACATGGCCTCATTTTGAATGTACAGAAGCCCCAAGAGATAGTACTCCTAGCATCTCCATTTTCCAACTGAGAAAGCTGAGACTGAGGTACCTGAAAGCCAAGATCACAGAGGATTTGAACTTGGTGTGTCTGATTTTTGTCCTTCTTACCTGAAAGCCTGAGTCACAGACACTGAACGCTACTTGGAATCAATCTTGTACCTGGTTATTTCTTCCTTTGGGCTGTATTATCTCCCTGGAGCCCTTTAGCCCCTTGCGCAGACATCTGGTGGGTCTGCCCCAGATGTGCTCACGTAGGTCTCAACCCCAGGATTAGACATAATTTAGGTTTGAGCTAGGACAGCCTCCTCCCGCCACCCTAGCTAGTCAATCAGTGATTTATTAAGCTTGCTTTTTTTTTCTTTATATTCACCCATATAGCTTTAAAAACAAAGAGATGCTTTGAACACTGATCCAGAAATTCCGATTTATTGATTAAGGTGTTAGGCCTGGGAATTTTTGATAAGCTCTTCAGAGGGCTAGCTAATTAGAAAACCCTCCCAATGTTAGATACCTAGAAATGCCAGTTACATGTATAACTGAGCTCTTAAGACAGTAATGCAAACCCTGTGGGAAAAAAAAGAAAAGGAAAAAAAAATCCTCTGGGTCCAAAATCATAGAAGCGACTGAAAAGCAGACTGGTGAACCTATGAGCTGATTCTGCAGCCGTGCTTGGTGACAGGGTGCAGGTAACAGAGGAAGCGTGTAGCAGCCTAGCAATCACATTGGGGACATTAAAAAATTATTTGGAGTTTGAGGCACACAAAAGAATATTATTCTTTTAAACATATGACTAACGTTCATCCATATTGTTAAAGACGGAGCTCATCCACTTCATGGCTGGGTAACATTCCATGGTGAGGCTGCACCACCATTAGTATGTTCATTCTCCTGTCATGGGACATTTGGGAGAAGTCAAGTTTTTCACTCTTATGCAGTTATGAACATGCACATACATCTCCTGGTGCACATGTGCCAGATTCTCTCTAAGAATAAAACATATTCAAAACGGAACTCATGATTCTTGCCCCCAAACTTGCTCCACCCACTGTCTTTCCCACGTCACCAGCTGGCAACTCCATATTTCTACTTGGTCAGGACAAAACTTTGGCATCATCTGTATTAGTTTCCTGTTGCCGCTTAAAACAGCACAAACTTGTCCATTGACAGATGAACGGATAAAGAAGATGTATTACATATATACAATGGAATACTACTCAGCCATAAAAGAGAGCAGAATTTTGCCATTCGCGGCAACATGGATGGACTTGGAGAGCGTTATACTAAATGAAATGTCAGACCAATAAAGACAGATAGTGTATGATATCACTTACATGTGAAATCTAAAAAATACAGCAGACTAGTGAATATAACATAAAAGTAGCAGACTCACAGATATAGAGAACCAACTAGTGATTACCAGGGGGGAGAGGTAAAGGGGAGGGGTAAGATATCAATGGGGGAGTGGGAGGTACAAACTACTGTGTACAAGGTAGACTCAAGGATGTACTGTATGACAGGGGAACATAGCCAATATTTTGTAATAACTGTAAATGGAAAGTAACCTTTAAAAATTGTATAAAAATAAAAACATACTAAAAATTTAAAAAATACTAAATAAAATTAAAAAATTTAAAAAGGCAATAAAAACCCAACAACACAAATTTGTCTTACATTTTTTAATTTTAAAACTCCAACGTGGGTCTCCCCAGACTATAATCCAGGCGTTGGCAGGACTATGCTGCTTCTGGAGGCTCTGGAAGAGAATGTGTTTCCTTACTTTATCCAGCTGCTAGAGGCTACCTGCATTTCCGTCACGTGGCCCCATTCCTCCATCGTCAAAGTCAGCAACTTTGGACCAAGTCTTTCGCAAGCTGCCATCTCCCTGGTTCTCCCTCTGCTACCTCCCTTTCCTAATCTTAAGGATCTTTGTGATTATATTGGGCTTCCTTAGATAATCCAGAATAATCTCTTTATTTTAAGGTCGTCTGCTTAGCAACTTTAATTCTATCTAGAATTTTAATTCATTTCTCTTTGCCATGTAACCCAACATATTCACAGGTTCAGGGATTAGGATATAGGCATCTTTGGTGGACCAGTATTTTGCCTACTATACCATCCTTGACGACTCTCACACATGATAAAGCCATATGCTAGGAGACCCCGCAGGCTCAGTTTTCAACATAAATTGACAATCCAGCCACTGACCTACTACTCTACTGCTCTTGTTCTCTTGGTCCAATCCGCCATCATTTTTTCTGGGATTATTGCAGTTGTGTTCTGACAGTTCTCTCTATGTCCATCCCTACAGGCTGATCATCTCAGTGTACCAGCACCAAAGATCCTTTTAAACTGTAAGTCATATCACGTGACTCCACACAAAACTCCGCCGAGTCTTTTCATTTTCTCCGAAGAAAAGCCCAGATTCTTACCACGGCCCACAAAGCTCCTTGATCCATGCATCCCCTCCCACCTCCAACCTCTCTGTCCCAACTTCCACTGCCCCCTGCATTGCCCACTCCTGACCTTTAACTCGTTTTACAATTCACTTATTGTTTTCTGCCCCCCTTCTAAAAAGTAAGTCCCATGAGGGCAGGGATGTTGGGTCTGGGTTCTTCACAGATATCTGCTCAGAGCCCAGAACTCAGTATTTATAATAAGAATGTCCTTTTTCGTCCAAAGGGTTTACGGCAGCAGCTTGTACAGAGATGAGGCCCTGGGCCAGCAAAAGAGGGGAGATAGAAATAAGACCCATACATAAATCTGAGAAGCTGGAATTAATTCCTCCCATGGCCAAAGGTGATGACAAAGGATTTTTGTCTGTCTTGGGCTGGGCTCAGTCTCCTAGAAAGCAGTTCAGTGGTTGCCAGGGAGGAGGGAGGAATGGAGAGGGACTGCCTAATGGGTCGGGGTTTCCTTTTAGGGCAGTGAAAGTGTTCTAGAACCAGATAGTGGTGATGGCCGCGTGACACTGTGAATGTACTAAATTGTGCACTTTAAAATGGTTAGAATGCTGAAGTTTACCACAATAAAATTCTCCTGAGAAATTAATACCAGAGCCCTACTGTTATATGGATTTGGGATTGAATTTATACTACCTGCATGGTCAAGGGACCCCCAAAGTCAGGAAATTAACATCAGAAGTGTTCTCAGGCTGGTGATACCCCTTAAAGCTTTGAGAGAAGCAAATGCTGCTGTAACTCTAGAGAAAGGAAATGCCCTCAGCCCAGGCATTGCTGGCTCCCCACAGGCAAATCCCCCTGAAAACGATCTCACCATCCCAAATTCCACATCCCTCGAGGGAGCGCTCCACGTGAACAAATGTCAGCAGGTGAAACCAACAGCAAAGTTAAACTGGCCAAGAACTCAAGACTATAGACTCATTGGCTAGAGATCCGCGGAGTACGTTTAACCCAATTAAAGACCCAAATAAGCAAATCAGTAGGAAACATGAAAAAAAAAAAAAAAAGCAAGAAGATCAGGAATGTTTGAAAAAGAGCAAAATAAAACTTCGAGATATTAAAAAAGTATTTAAAAATCTTAAACAACAGATCAAAGAGCCACTGAAGCAGGGCTTATAGAGAGAATGTATGAGCAGAAAAATTCATTTGTGGCATGACTCTAGAATGTGAGACAGAAAGACCAGTGGGCAATAAAGAGACAGAGGACAGAGTCGGAAGGTCTAAGTTATCTGCAATAGAATTTCCAGACGGCACAAAAGAGGATAGGAAAGAGTTAATATTGAAGAAACAACAAGGAAATTCCCAGAATTGATGAAAGCCTTCAGATTCAGAAAGCACAATGGGTCCTGAAACAGAAAAATCTCCCAAGGTGACCGTGATGTGCAGCAAAAGCAGATCTCCAGCCCTGGGGGAGGCGCTGGACACAGAAAAAGAGACGGAGGCAGGTCCACCGGGCATGGAACATACACAGGCTTTGTGGGGGGGAAGCACAGTTTTTCCCCTTACAATTTCCCCCTTTTTTATGGTAAATAGTTATAGATGGCTCTCTAGAAAGATCCTACAGAATTTCAAATATATAGGAGAATTAATTTAAAAATTGACTTCACATCTTTCTTGCGGGGGGCAGAAAGCAACACTTACCCAGGAGTCAAATTTATTCACATCTTGCTCTTGAAAAAGAATATGTTACATTCTGAGAGACGTCACAAAGATGTAGAGGCAAGGTGCTTTAAGGATACTATAATATTGAGGGGTTATGAATGCATGTACGAATACAATTATAAAATAATGATATCCATGGAATATAATGAGACACTTAGATGCTGACTGAAGGGGACAAGGCAGGGGCTGATGGAAAGATATGTTGAGTCCCTTAATTCATGAACCCTTGCCTGGAAAAAAGATTTGGAAAAATCACAGTGATCTGATAACTGCAATTAAAGTAATGGTTTTTCACAGTACGTGTGCAAGTGATCTTGGTAAAGGGCATGTGGCAGACGGAGGGAGAATGCAGATTTTCCTGCCATCAGGAGGTGGGTCTATGTCATCTCTCCTGGAGTCTGGGCATGCTCAGTGATCGCTCTGACCGATACAATATCGAAGATGTGGTCTGTGCCAGTTTTTGAGTCCAGAGCTTAAGGAACTGGCAGCTTCTACTTCCTGGCTCTTGAAACACGTGCTCTTGAAGCCCTGAGCCACCACCATGGAAGAAGTCTGGCTGCTCTGCTGCAGCCACCGTGTGGAAAGACCCGGGTATCTGAGTGAAGCCATCCTAGACACTCCGATCCAATTCTGCTGCATCTGAATCCCACCTACTGATGCTAATCAGTGCACAAGGGACCAAAGAACATCCCAGCCAAGCCTATATGATAATGGCTCAGACAAAATAGGATTTTATTTCTGAATCATCTAACAGTTCAAGGAGGCAGTTTCTTCTGGATAAGTGGCCGTCCTCCACGTGGTGACTCAGGGACCAATACAATGGTTTCCAGCCACTCATTTCGGTAGTATGTTACATTGCAACAGATAACTAGAAATGAGTCTTTGGATCATATGTCATTTCTTGCCATTCCCACCTCGGTTAGTATCATATTCTGGAAACTGGATACTGTTTTGATAGACTAATGAGAATTTTGGCTTGGGCAAGAAGAAACATGGACAATTGTCTTCTTGATACCATTACATTTCTGGAGTAAGTCTTTTATATATTCCTCTACCTATATACCTGTATTGTCACCAGGGCCAGCTTCACAAGCGTGGGACCTGTGTGGTTACACAGGGCCTCATGTGCAGAAGGACCTATGCTTGGTTTAGTGCTCTGCAGTATTCATCTTGAAATTCTTAAATATTTTGTCTTTGAACTTGCACTTTGTTAAGTGAATTCTGAAGGAAAAATGGAGCAGAAGGGATGTGTGTAACATGTGTGTCCACAGATGTTCCTTGCTGTCTTGTATGCAGGTACCTCTCATGATACCCCGTGGGCACAGATTTCCAGGGGACACATGATATAGGTGTTCACTGAGACACAAAGCAGGTCCAAGAGAAGCATGTGATGTCCTCGGATGACTAAGCAGGGGGCCAGACAACGCTGAGAGGCCTGGCTTTCCTTTGGAACTAGAATTTCCTTTGGCTGCAGAAAGAAAAGGAATGTGCTAAGAAACACGAATGACTCAAATGGGAAAAGGAAGACTTTTTTTTAGTGTTCTGTGAAGATGTGGAATTTGAAATAATGAGCTTCTCAAGTTGGTGATAGATAAAGTTTTTATGTGTCGACATCTCCATAACCAGAGGAACTCTTGGGCAGAATGTGTCATCAGGTAGATCTGCCTGCAGCCATTTGAACGTGGTAAGTTCTTCAGTCTGACACTTAGCTCATCCGTTAGGCAACTCTGCAACTTCATGTGAAAGCTGAGTTCCTGTGACACTCAAATTAAGGATGTACTTATATAAAAATGGTAGTTTATCATCTCAAATGCAAACCTGTTAGAATTAAGTCTTATGATTTTGAAGAAACACCAGACTTGAGCACGGCAGGATGTTCAGTTGGATCGCCCACAATGTCAGTTAGCAGTGACAGCAAGTAAACAGCTCTGCAAGAGAGTCTGAGCTGTTAGGACTTATCTCAGTTCTCCATGTAACACACTAATGTTTTTAGCTTGATCAGGACTGTTTGGAGCATTTCAGAAATACTGGAGCAAAACAGCAGCAGTAATTAAGGATAACGTCAATGGCATTGATTGAAGAGTCGATCCTAACACCCATGGCAAACCTCACTGGAGAGGGGAGGCAGCTTCTTGTGAACAATCTTTACGGGAAGGATCTTGTCCAGTCTTCCCTGGTAGATGGCACTGCCATCTACCCAGTTTCTCAAAACAGAAAAGATGGTGTTGTCATCTTCCCTCTCTTTCTCTCTTTTATATCCCTCCTCCAATCAACCCCTCATCCTACCCATTCTACCTTCAAAATACAGTTGACCCTTGAACAACATGGGTTTGAACTGCATGGGTCCTCTTGTATGTGGATCTTTTCCAATAGTAAACACTGCAATACTACACAAACCATGGCGGGTTGAATCCTTGGATGCAGAACGCCAGATACAGAGAAACCACTGATAAGGAGGAACCAGATACAGAGGGCCGACTATACTCGGGTATTGGACTGCACAGATGGTCAGCACCCCTAACCTGTCCGTTGTTCAAGTGTCCACAGTGTTTCCCTGGGACAGTTTAACTGGGATAGACTACTAATGTAGTAAGTCACTGCTTTTTGTTGGTTTTATTTTTCTAAATTGAAAATCTTTATGTGAAGTGGGATGATAAATTACTCGCTGAGACACATAGGAGAACATAGAGCTTAATAGACTTCCATTCAAATTCAGAATTGAATATATAACATATCTGAAAGATCTGAAAATTAAGCAGGAGTTTTTCTCATTAACTGTAATTTTCTAGGCATGTTGCCCAGGCTAAGGCAGGATAGCAAAGTGGCTCTGGATCTGGAGCACCTGGTTGTGTATGAGTGTGTGTGTGTATGCGTTCATTATTAATTAGTGTCTATGACTAAGCCCATGAAGGATACAAAGATAAATGGCTGAGCAAAAATCGTTCTTGCCCTCAAGGAGCTTACAAATTCATGGATGGGTCTAAATAACTTAGTTGATTTGAATGATT
This sequence comes from Orcinus orca, assembly GCF_937001465.1. Lineage (NCBI taxonomy): Eukaryota > Metazoa > Chordata > Mammalia > Artiodactyla > Delphinidae > Orcinus > Orcinus orca. The sequence continues at coordinate 170,735,238 of NC_064561.1, read as the reverse complement.
CAATGAAATTCTAAAAATTCTCATTATATATTTTGTTGACACTCAGAGACCAATACAGAATACACATTCCTGTTTGCTGAGGTAAACATCCACCATAGCATGACCTCACAACGCACGTTCACTTTATCGATATGGATGCCAAGTTTTGTTTCAAAGCTTTTGCATTTTTGTGGCGACGTACAACAATACTATTGGAAACAAATCAGCTCTGATGGTGTGGGAAAACCTCACACCGTTTATCAGATCTGAAATACCAGGTATGAGAATTCTGTTTTATGTTTAGTGGTGACTGGCCCGTGGGGATGCGAACATTAAATTTCATACATTTGTGTAAAGTAGCACTTGTCCTTCAAAGAAGCTTTTAATGTAGAAAGTGCTGGCGTTTTTTCTACGACATGAAAAAGTTCTGTCACCATTTGGCATTTGACAATAACACTGCTGTCAGGTTTATCATCAGGATGTAAAAAGTTACACTACATATGCTGATGTTATATAATTTTTCATCTGAAGATAAAGTAAATAATAATGAAATTATTCGTAAGTGTATTTCCCCAGGATATCTGTGTGATGTTCATCAAGCTTTACTGTATGATGTGTTTCTTAACTCAAGTTGATTATTTCTCAATGGTAGAAACAACTTATATTTTTCCTTGAATATATTGCATTGTGCAATTTATGTTGATATACTTTCAGTTTCTGGAATTTCATAAACTCTGAATGAATCATTTCTACTTTTGGGTGGAACAGATGTTTTATACTCCTACACTGAGCTTCTAAGGCAAAGTGCAGAGCTGATGGTGTCATTAACTGGGATAGACAACTAATGTAAATTCAGGCCCAATTTTTTTTCTCCAAATGAAAAATCTTTAGGTGACATGGGATGAAAAATTACTCACTGGGACAACCCAGAAAATATAGTGATTTTAATAAGCTTTCATAAGTTTAAGATTGAATACTGTACATAGACTATCGGTAAGGTTTGAAAATTAAATACGAAGACTTTTTCTTCCCAGTTGTGCTTTTCTAGGCATTTTCCCCAAGTGAAAGGCAGTGTCACAGGGTGGCTCAGAGGCTGCTTGTGTGGCTCTGACATGCACACCCTGAGGGTTTGGGCTTCACCTCCACCTGTCTCAGTTTGTTCGTCTGTAAAATGGGTGAGTATTATCAGTGTGTCCTTCCTTGGGTCATGAGGAGGATTAACCCCAATATCACAGGCAAAGCACTTTGAATACAGTCTGGCAGAACTTGGTTCATAGTCAATGGCTCTATAAATGTCAGATACCTTGATTTTGTATTCTGTCGGATGGGACTTTATCACAGACTTTTGCAGAACACTATGGAGTTTGCCTTGACACCAAATGAATATGGATGAAATTAAAACAACAACATAAGGATAATGATGGAGGGATAGCTTAAGAATTAGACGCCAGGGGACTTCCCTGGCGGTCCGGTGGTTAGGACTCCATGCTTTCACTGCTGAGCACCCAGGTTCAAGCTCTGGTCAGGGAATTAAGATCCCATGAGCCGTATGGTGTGGCTGAAAAAAAAAAAAAGAAAAAAAAATTGGTCCTAGACGCTGTTGGGGCAGGCATCCTTTTGATTTCCAAACAGAGCTGATCTGTGACTAGGCTGTCTTTCTCAAGAGAGCCAGCTACAGTCATTCTTATACCGACCCCTTCTATTACGGTTTCATGATCATGCAAACCAGCATAGGAAAGCTTCGTGCAAGCAACCTAAATATCTGCTCCAGAGGAATTTTAACTTAATTGTTCTCTCTTCGTTTCCTTGAGAACTCCTTCAATATATTTTCTCGTTTTTGTTTGGCAGAAGCAGATTAGAATGTTTTAAAAATGGACTTTACTGAGGAAGTTCTCTATATATTCAAAAAGATAAAATGTTGCCTGGGTAAATCTATGCAATCATCTTGGAACTGCAGCCGAGTTTGCATCAGGAATGTGTAAAATAAAGCCTTTGAAGAGCTTCACCTAAATGCTTGGAAGAATGTCTTAAGTGTTCCCAGGTGTCAGCTCTAGCCTTCCTGCTACTTCAGGAGGAAGAGCTTTCTCTTCTGGACACAAGACAGGCAGACGCACAGCATCCTAGGAACAGCTGCTGCTTATTCAGGTCTCCTTGGCCAGCGGTCACTTTGTGGCAGGCAGAATTCAACCAGGAAGTGGCATTTGTCTCTCATGTTGGTGGTGATTTTGGCTCTGAGAGAACCCTCTGGAATTTCCTGATGTCAGGAACACTACTGTGAAGAACCCAGTCCCTTCAATTCCACTAATGAACCAAGCCACCCCTGGCGTCATCCTTCTGAAATCCAGTGCCCACCTCTCTGCTCCTTCCATCGAATACTAGAATTTAACTTCATGGTTCTCCTAGAATTCTAGCTTCCTGTCAATAACCATCAAGAACATGAACTCATTAAATTAAAAGTCGCTATATATGCTGGGGATATTTTATAAAGACTGACGTTGATAACGTTAACAATACGATTGAGAAATCTAACGTCGGTACTATTAAAATATTTCAGAGTGGGTCTCTTTAAATACTAGGATAAAAAGAAATCATTCATCTCACTTGAGCAGGTTAAGATGAAGTTTTAAAAGGAATATTGAAATATTCAACTATTTAGCAGTCATGACTGG